>NC_055980.1:22492746-22555246 GCF_018492685.1 Alosa sapidissima
ACCTCCCTGCATGAAGACATCAGCGCCCCCCCTCCTCACAACGGAAGTCTTCCTCTTCCCTCATGAAGACATCAGCGGCCCCCCTCCTCACACAGTCTTCCTCTTCCCTGCATGAAGACATCAGCACCCCCCCTCCTCACACAACGGAAGTCTTCCTCTTCCCTGCATGAAGACATCAGCGACCCCCTCCTCACACAACGGAAGTCTTCCTCTTCCCTGCATGAAGACATCAGCGACCCCCCTCTTCACAGAAACAAACAAACAAATTTGTAAAGCAAGTAAAACTTGCGGTGAGTGTTTTATTTTGCAAGAACTGTCAGACATTCTGTGAATGTAGTTTGAGAAAAGGGTGGAAGGTTTCAAAAAATGTGTTTTAAAAATTGCGGAAAACTGTAAGTGTTCCCTTAATTTTTTTTAAGCAGTGTATATGCGCTGGCTAAAGAGCCTTCAGTGAATAAAGCGAGTTGTAAACCAGTAACAAAGATATTGGGAACAAAACGAATGTTAAGGGTTGTTTTAGGACATGTTTGAGTAGCCTACAGTATGCCTGTTGGCAGCGGGAGCGTACCTATGTTCCCCGGGTCCTATGTTCCCCGCTTTGTATGGGAACATAGGACCCGGGGAATATAGGGATGACCCCTTGGCGGCCACTCTGAGTAGTCAAAGGCGATTCAAAACGAGTTAGAAAAGTCGAGACAGGACCAAATTTTCGTCAAAATTTCGGTGTCCACCACTCTAGTTCATCCAAAACAAACCAGAAAAGGGACTCAAAGTGCTAAATACCGGAATTTTCCTTTAATCATTTGCAAAGATACACTGAGACATTTGTACATGTCTCAACATAACCATGCTACAGGAAAGGGAACGGTAGAGAGTAATTTATCAGAAATAATGACCAATCGACTTTTTGCAAAATTTGGTATTTTGTTGTAATTCCATGGTATTCTAACAGTAACGATGATTCAAGTGTGGATTATTAAGTGAAGCCAGTGTGTTCCTAGCAATTCTCTGTAATCAAGTTTCTTCACCTAACTGAGCTCATCTCCCCTCAGCACTCCCTTCCTCAGTCATATATTTAAAGGTGCAGTAATGGATTTTGCAGGAAGTCGCATTTGTTTGTGTTCATGTTTAGGTTTAAATTTATTAACAGATGCTTTCTCACAAAAAAACATACATTATATTATAACGAAGGACTAAACGAAACATGCCAGAGAGGTAGCTCAACCCTACCTTCAGTATTCCATGGGAAATTCCACGCAAGGTTTCGTTTTTGTTTGGGGGACAGGTTGCCCCCACTTTGTTTGTTTCCAGTTTTCTGAGCCTGAGCTGCCTACAGAGAATGTTATTTTTACTGTGTATAACCTAATCATGCAATGGGCAGCTATATATGCAAAAGCAGCTATATATGCAAAAGCAAAATATTATGTACATGAAATCGTGTAAAATCCCTGACTGTACCTAACCATTTAGTGATTACAAGTGAATATTTTGCACAACAGTGAGTGATACTACTGTAGCCTAACTTATGGGGGGTGGGGGGTTGAGCATTTTTATGTCATGTCCCCCTCAGAGTATAATGATTACGATCTTGCTTTAAGCCACGGGTTGGGGATAAACATGTGACTAAAACAAAGATATTGGGAAAATAGCTTTCTCTGTCTTCTCCCCCACTGTTCCATTTCCATGAAGAATGTGATTGAATGGCTTGTACGGCATCTCCTCCTTAGAATAACTAAATGAAATTCCGTGTCTTTTCCAAAACTTGCAATAAATTTGCTCACATCCATGATTTCTCCAGGCCTGGAAAATGGGATTTTAAAATTCCATGACTTTTCCAGGTTTTTCATGACCGTGGGAGCCCTGCAAGTTTAAAACATTATGATGGTGGACAGTGGGTCAGAAGCGGTGGTCCCATATCTGGAAGCTAGATTTCACTATCTGGGTTTTTGCTCACAATTTGGTCCCCCTCCCTTTGAAAATATCTCCTGCGCCCCTGGATCACATACTACTTGTGTAGGATATATCAGATGTACCTGCTATTCAGGTCAAATATACCACCAATCCTGGGTAAACGAAACACAAGCTAGACAGTCAATGGACGTGTTGTTAGGATGCAAATGCAAGTCCATTGGCATCAGCCAAAGGAATAAGTAATAAAAATGTTTACTACTTATTCATTTGGCAGAATCCTTTATACATGCGCACATAGGTCAATCATTACACGGGCCAGGTGCCTGAGACAAACTCGGGGTAAAGTGCCTTGCTCAAGGGCATAGAACGGTGGCAGCCAGGAATCAAACTCACAACTTTTCTGCCTACTGCATGCTAGCTCAGCTTCACCACTTTTTGTTATTATTATTATTTACTGTGGGGGAGGTAGAAAGAGGTTGCAATAAGAAATAGAACTGAATGCACTTGTGAAGTAGCCCACAACCTGCCCATGGCCTCTGGAGTGTTGCTGTGTACCTTGATTTTCCAAAATGGCCACCATGAAAAACTCTAAAAATGGATTTGTTGTACAGAATTGACAAAGGAAATTATGATACAGCCATGAAATTTGGCAGGTATGTGCTTAAGACCAACACAATACATTCTAACTGATTTTCCAGTTTAAATGACGGCCATTTTCCAAGATGGCCAACAAAAAATACCATAGAAATGGATTTGTTGCACAGAATTGATCAAGCAAGTTATTATACAAGCATGCATTTTGGCATTAATGTGCTAAAAAAAACAATACAATCAAATCTACCTGACTCGCCACTTGAAATGGAAGCCATTTTACAATATGGTCACCAAAAGACTGAATTTAGCCCAGAAGTGAGCAAGAAAATGATGATACAAGTATGTAATTGTGTGTGTTTGTGCTAAAGAGCAATATAATCAAATCCACCTCATTTGCAACTTGAAAATGTAATATGGCAGCCATTTTTAAAGACAGCCACCAAATAAGACACTAGAACTTCATTAATTGCAATTAATTTAGCAGATGTGGCCCAAATCAATGTTAACATTCACTACATTTCTGTTTCCTTCTATGATGAAGTCATTGGAAATTCAATCAAGCAAAAATCAAGCAAAAAGGCACATAATTGAGATTCAGTGTTTCCCAAATTCAGTGTTTCATCTTAACTGTTCTTTTCTCTGCTCTCTTCAGCTTACTATTATTAAATAAAAGCCTGCAGTTTTCGTGGTATCTGGCTTTATTCTGTCTGAGCGTTTGTTCTATTCCACCTCTTGTGTCAAGTCTTGCACAATCAAGTTTCATAGGCAATGCATTAAGAGAGTGGAACAAGGGGATATTTTTTGCTAATGTTGTATAGCCATCTTTATCTGTCTTTGCAGGATTCGTATCGGGAGACTTTAATTGTTCTTTTGTGTCCTGCTGACACAGACAGCACTTTGACCAGTCAGTGTGTGTTATACGTTCGTTGTCCATTGTTAATCTAAAAAATCAGATTGAGGTATGATCTTTTGATCACCTTTTGAATCCATGCATGGAACAGTTATTTAAATTTCAATTCGTTTTGGGCTGATTGGCAAAATGTGATTCAGAATTTAGTGTAGGTATTTTAACAGAAAGACGCACGTGTATAAAAATGCTATTTGTTTTTCAACAATGTAAGCCTGTTTTAACAAAGCTGTGCAAACACATACAGCAGGTGGAGAAGAAGAAAATGCCTTTGATGAGTGGTGTGGCAGTATATCAATATCAATTGCTGATTATTCTGACCATGTCACAAGTAAGATGTAATATTTCTTTACCCACTCTCACCTTGAGCATGGAAAAGGCCAATGTTGCTACAGTTAGTCAAACCAAACTTTTTTTGACGTTGCGGTCAGTCAGGCCTTCAGAGTGGTTACACAGAACACTTATATGCTAGTATGCCTCATTTATAATATTCCTGTCTGTTCTTACTGCCCTACTTTGTAGCCTACTCTCCTACTACAAATTACACTGTATATACCGTTTTACATTTGAGTATATGTACTGTATATCACTCTCGATATCCTTACAATATTTAAACCAAAACTATCTGAATTAAACCAGCCACTGAGGTTATTCGGAATTAATTTTAGCCACTTACAGCGACATTGGACCACTGCTGATTGATTCACTCTGGTCGCCTTGTTCTCTAACTCTGGGGTAATTGTGGGGAAGTCATTATTTGTCTATGGAGGGTCGGCGAATAAAGCGACCAAAGTGAATTCGCCGGGAGCGAACCAATCTGGGCGACAAGAACAATTAAGCGATTTAGCAATTAAAAGTTAGCTAATCGGCAAAAAACAATTGGAATGCTCTTATCTTCGAATGTCCCAGGCTGACAAGCCAGAGCCGTTATGGGATTAGCTAAATCAAACATGTCAATGTCATGTCCAGAGCGAAAAAAGCAAATTCATGAGAAAGCTTCTTCAACGATCTTGGCTACTTGGTAGCTGAGGTTGTTTCTGGTGTACACGCATCTTTTGTTTAACAGCAACACCGAGGAAACCATGAATTGCCGTTATTAGCATATTAGTGTCATTGTATTATTAGCATGTCATAACCATTTTATTTGTTTGGGGGGGTGGGGGGTGGCATCATGCAACGCCCTCCATTGACATTAAGAACTGGTATTATTAGCATGCTATTTGTGTGTCATAAGTGGCTTATTTGTCATTGTGGAACATTTTTAATATCTGTATCACTTCATCATCTATGGAAACATGTTTAAGGAGAGTGAACAATTATTTACACCACATTTGCAATTTGCACATTTGAAATTTGCAAATTTCTCGGGTCTTTTCGGACACCATCTTGGAAAATGGCCAGCATTTCAAATAGCAAATCAAGTGGATTTGATTGTATTGTTCTTGATCACATCCATGCCAAATTTCATGCGTCCATCATAATTTGCTTTGACAATTCTGTGCAATAAATCAATTTCTAGGGTCTTTTTTGGCAGCCATCTTGGAAAATGGCCACCATTTCAAGTGGCCAATCAGGTAGATTTCATTGTATTGCTCTTGAGCACATACATGTTGAGTTTCGTGCTTGAATCATAATTTGCTAGGTCAATTCTATGCAATAAATCAATTTCTGGGGTCTTTTTTGGCAGCCATCTTGGAAAATGGCCGCCATTTCAAGTGGCCAATCAGGTAGATTTGATTGTATTGGTCTTAAGCACATACATGTCGAATTTCATGCTTGTATCATAATTTGCTAGGTCAATTCTATGCAATAAATCAATTTCTGGAGTCTTTTTTGGCGGCCATCTTGGAAAATGGCCACCATTTCAAGTGGCCAATCAGGTAGATTTGATTGTATTGGTCATAAGCACATACCTACCAAGTTTCATGCTTGTATCATAATTTGCACGATTCTTGCCAAATTGGCCTTGTAGCCGCTCTACTATCACTACGCACTCTAAAAAGAACCTTAAAGGAGAATTCCGGTGTGATATTGACCTAAAGTGTATTGAAACATGATACCGAGTGTGAACGTATGTCTCATAGCCCATCTCGACTTGTCCCCTGCACTCCAAAATCTGGCGCTAGTTAGCCGATGCTACCAACAACTTTTTCAGTAGTGGTGCTTCGGCATCGGGCTAGCCATGCAAATAAATCACTGTTTTACACCCATTTACGAGGCTCAATGTATCTCCACACTTCATTGGTAGACTTCCTAGGGCCCTGACATTTAAAACGAGACATTGAGAACTTTGAAAAAGCACTGGTAGTTTACTTACAAGACGATTTATACAGACAGTATCTTCACGAAGTTTAACGTTTGCAGCCATCTTGAATTTAGTCACGATAAGTCGAGCAACGAGTAAGAATGAACAGGTATGATAAGGGATCAGATTCCAAAAATAATTCAGTGGAAATGCATGGATTCCAGTTTCTTCCAGTAGCAGCAACTGGAATCCATGCATTTCCACTGAATTATTTTTGGAATCTGATCCCTTATCATAGCTGTTCATTCTTACTCGTTGCTCGACTTATCGTGACTAAATTCAAGATGGCTGCAAACGCTAAACTTCGTGAAGATACTGTCTGTACAAATCGTCTTGTAAGTAAACTACCAGTGCTTTTTCAAAGTTCTCAATGTCTCGTTTTAAATGTCAGGGCCCTCGGAAGTCTACCAATGAAGTGTGGAGATACATTGAGCCTAGTAAATGGGTGTAAAACAGTTATTTATTTGCATGGCTAGCCCGATGCCGAAGCACCACTATTGAAAAAGATGTTGGTAGCATCGGCTAACTAGCGCCAGATTTTGGAGTGCAGGGGACAAGCCGAGATGGGCTATGAGACATACGTTCACACTCGGTATCATGTTTCGATACACTTTAGGTCAATATCACACCGGAATTCTCCTTTAACCCTTAAAGGTGTAGGTTTTTGAACATTCTAAGTTCCGCAACAATTGAAGGTTCTAAAACTCTATGTTGAATTCAATGAACCCAGATATTCTTTAGAATGTTCATTTCCCAACATTGACGTGGAGTCATGGAGAATGGCAGTGGAGTGACGTGGTGGTGGGGTCATGCAATCACTTCACAGTTGCATCCTGCATCTGAGACTGCTTCCGTTACTGTTTCATTGGGGGCAGCCGTGGCCTACTGGTTAGCGCTTCGGACTTGTAACCGGTGGGTTGCCGGTTCGAACCCTGGGCTGAAGTGCCCTTGAGCAAGGCACCTAACCCCTCACTGCTCCCCAAGCGTGGCTGTTGTTGCAGGCAGCTCACTGCGCCGGGATTAGTTTGTGCTTTACCTCACTGTGTGCTGAGTGTGTTTCACGGATTGGGATAAATGCAGAGACCAAATTTCCCTCACGGGATCAAAAAGAGTATATATACTTATACTTAACCTCCACAACATTTAGTCATTTGTGCACATCATAGAAGCAATTTCTCCTTCCTATGAACAAATTGCAAATGCTTTTGGACATGTATCAGTTGCTTTCATACAATTCCCAATGATATATAATCATTCCCAATATATATATACTATATACTTATACTATACTTATACTATATATATATACTTATACTATAGTTATACTCATTGCTCTTGTTAGATCAGTTTGCCCACAATTCAAGCCACTAAAAAAACACACCATTATTTACTCAGTTTTACACACTCATGCGTGTGCACACACACGGTTTTCTTCTATACTGCTATAAGCCAAATCCCTGTCTAAAATCATTGTATTCAGTATCAGTTCCTTACAGTCATAGGAAAACTATTTTTTATACACAACAGCAGAAGTTTTCAATAAATACTGTAGATCAAATGCCAATCCATTTGCCAATGAAAAACACATGACAGTCTGGTGAATGCTGTTAATGATTGCTTTTAATGAGTCTAAGACATTTATTTCAAAGTGCAAATATTTTCCAAATACTGGTTGCTTTGGTGATCAGACCAGGGAAGAATGGGCAAAGTCCTTTTAGGCCCCTCCACTCGGTGGCCATATTGCAATGCTTTTTGGGCACTTATCGGGCAAATATTTCGGGCAGAACTGCACCTGTGCAAGGCTTCACGACACCAACCTCACTCCAGCTACGAGATCACAACACATGATTGGCACGATGTATTCACAATTTTCATATTCACACTTTTGGCGACGGAAGGGGCGGGATATGCGTAGACAACTGCCATGTTTGCATTACGAACTAACCCCATACATTTCTGTGGGAGATTCTTTTCAGTGCTGGGTCTCCTCATTAGAAAGTCTCTGGTACGGTGAAGTGTGAACTGAGTATGAGTATTAGAGTTACCCAACAGACACACACACACCCACACACACGTACACGCACACACAAACGTACACGTACACACACACACACACACACACAAACGTACACGTACACACACACACACACGTACACACACACACACAAACGTACACGTACACACACACACACACGTACACACACACACAAACGTACACGTACACACACACACACACACACAAACGTACACGTACACACACACACTGACCATGCACTTCCTTCTCTTTCCCCATCTACTTCCTTCTTCCTCCACTTCCTCCACTTTCTCCTCTGACTTCACTATCTAGTACATACAACTCCTGCACTCTCATCCTCTGCTAATAGTATTGGTTGTGGTAGTAATAATTGCAACCCAAGTTCTCCTCTGCTTCTCCTCTCCTCTTATTCAACAAAAATTAATAAATGAAAATGTCAATGGGAGTTTGAGAGAGAGAGGGGGGGGAGAGAGAGAGGGAGAGAGAGAGAGAAAGAGAGGGAGGGAGAGAGAAAAAGAGAGGGGAGAGAGAGAGAGAGGGAGAGAGTACCCTGGGAAGTTGCATCCTGGCTGGTGTGGAATGGAATTGAGCTCAGGGGAAATGGGGACCTGGCAGCAGCTGCAGCAGTATGGCGGCTCCTCTCTCCCAGCAAATCCACCAATGCGGGAGCGCCAAAAACCATTCTGCACACGATGTCACTGGGATGGAATTCCTGGCCAGAGTGTTGTATATGCATGAGCTTGTGTCAGTTATACGGCAAGAGTCTGGCAGACAATATATCTGAGTGTGTGTGTGTGTGTGTGTGTGTGTGTGAGTGTGTGTATGTGTGTGTGCATGTGTTTTTGTGTTTTTCCATGCGTGTGTGTGTGTGTGTGTGTGTGTGAGTCATTGTGTTTAGGGCAAAGTGTGTGTTCTTATATCCACCAGAAACCGCAAGGGGTGTTTTGGGCTTGTTTTTTCTCCTCCAAAAGAAAGCCAAGCTGCAGGAATCGGGACACTTGCCTGTAAACGGCTGAAATGTCCCAAGAAAGGGGCCAGATCTCCAGGGTTATTGGAAATATTTACAGCCATTATTGAGCTGGGAGCCAGGGGGGGGGGGGGGGGGAGGCATTAAGGTTACTGTACATGATGGGGCACAGACTTCTCCCACTACACACAGATCCAGATCTCAATGCCACACTGAATTAAGCACTAACGTTCTTGTAGGTAGGAGTATGACCCTTTTCGTCAGTTTTAGACCAACTGGGTACCTACTTAGTACTTTACCAAATGGGGACCTGTGGGGTATGTTGAGAATGGATGAAACGGGGACTTCCTACATGGTGCTATTTTAAAATGCTTGATGAAAGCACGGCTGGGATTCTGTACTAACTCACAGTGACTCCACAATTACAGAGAGGGGTTGGTTTTGAGGAGAGAGTATCGGTTGACTGCTTGTAACAGGGACGGCTTTGTTCAGGGGTCCCTAGATACTCCTCCAACCCAGCTCCACCCATCACGGATTCAGCGACCCTTGTTCCGAAGACTGAAGTGATCTAATCATCCACACTCATTCTCAAGGCATGGGCTCACTGCTGTGTATGGCTATTTTCCCCCTTTTACAAGTCGAGTTCAGTGGAGATGTCGTGACTGCAGCCAAGACAGGGTGGGATTAGAACGATAACATATTTTTTTCAAACTAAGATGGAGGTCAACTCGCAGGACGTTCTGCAAATGTCAACACACAAAGACCAAAATGCCAGGGGCCTGAGAGAGTATCAGCGGTTCATATCCCTCGATGCATTTGGAAATGTTATCACGCAGGCCTACTAACCTGTGGGCTTAATGGGTGGCTAGCATTTACTTTTCGGCGAACTCAGTATCCGGTCTATGCACAGAAGATCTTTGCATTCCTTTTCCACAGTTACTGTACCCTACAGTGGCGTTACCTTTTTATGTTCTACGTTCTGTGTCAACAAGCAACAGTGTGTGTTGCACTATTCCAGTGCAGCAAGTACACTTTTAAGAGGATTCGCAAAGCCATTAGACATTTCTCATTTCACTTCAGAACTTGCGCAAGCGAACACCGGGTTTAATTAAGACAGCATATACGTGTGCTCCAGTTGAGACCTAAAAAAAAAACAGGAAAGAAAAGATATGCTGACACCAGTCCTTTGTGAGAACAGTTATAGCCTCCTGATTATAAAACCTTGAGAAAGTGCTGATGAAAGACTGCAACAACTTTATAACCGTTGTGGGAGATAAGAGAGGTTGTTTGTGTAATTACAACCTTCTAAGCGTCCACAAAACGCACAGCTCCTGAATCGATCAGGATGGAAAATGATCTTGATGTGATAAAAAAGCGATGTTTCATGGTGCTGCTGTTTTTAATCAGTAGAACACTGTGAGTGGCTTGGAAGGGTTCAGCGATCATTACCCACATGTGTAGAACTCCTGATGGATCAAGTTTCACTAATTTATTGGTCAGTGGAGACTAAGAAGAACGTGGCTCATCGTGACGACTGCTAGAATGTAGTCTGTGTCACAGTGCACCCATGGCACTGAAGTGCACAATTTGCTTTGCGTACAAAAACACTTTGGTGGTTGCTTAAAATCAGTTACT
Source organism: Alosa sapidissima (assembly GCF_018492685.1). NCBI lineage: Eukaryota > Metazoa > Chordata > Actinopteri > Clupeiformes > Clupeidae > Alosa > Alosa sapidissima. The sequence goes on from NC_055980.1 coordinate 22,503,101, forward strand.
CTTAAATCAAAACACTTACCGTATTAGAGGCGAGATCATTTTCTGTGTTATTAAAAGGTATATATCACATACAAAGTAATCTTCTGCCTCTTATGGACAATAAAATGTAAAGTCTTAGGGCCGCATTCTCATACAAAGATTAAACCCATAGACTGAGAGAGCATTTCAGTGGAGATCTCCAAGAAGTTGAGTGTAATGTTGACTGCAGATCAGTATCCTGTGAGCATTGAGAATAGCCGGACGGCTGAAACGTCTGCTCTTGCTCCCAAAATTAAATGAAAAACTCCTTTCTGTAGACTTTGTTTAAGTCTTTTCTTTCAGTGTGCGAACTACTCCTCTCTTTCTCTTCAACTCTTGGTTTAAACGCACCTGGCTAAACTCTAGATCATCTGAGCGCAACAATACTCCCCTGCATGCAGAGCAGTAGCACCATGCCTTTCTATATGCTATAGCAACGCCGAGATCTGAACACATCATATACTGTACCAATAACAATGCACAATAAAAGTGATAAAATTTGGATAAAATGTCAGCTCAGTGACTAAGCCAGAATGTGATCTTATTTTTACCCTCTCACGCGCCACACAGTGTCACAACAGACGATATGCTGTTTATGGCGTGCGGTTAAAAATAAAATTTGACCTACAGTTGGCTATAACAAAAGAGAGAAATATGATAGTTAAAAGTGACAGGCATAACCGTGGACCTAGCTGAAGGTTTATCTGGGTGGGAGTTCATGAGTTAAAGGTTGTATCAGCGATAGCGGGGATACGTCACTTCTGTTGATGTTCAAACAAAACAGAGAGCTAGCTCGCTAGTCCCTCCCCCTCCCTCACGTGCAATTAAAACTCTCCTAAACGCGCATCTCATGAGTTATTGGCTGAAACGTGCATCTCACGGTTATTGGCTGAAACACTTTATTTTGCCTTCGAGTGGGTTTGCCGACCCTTGCTGCCTACAGAGACACGTTTTTTTGATGGCCTGCTTAAGGGGCAGACAGCTAGCGGATCGTTAGGAAAGATTAGATGAATGTGATCATTTATGTTTAGGCCTTTTTGAGGCCTGCAATCGCTGATACAACCTTTAACATGCTCTTCAAGAATGCAAATACTGTATGTCAGGGACATTGACCCCAGTTTGACCCCAGTTTGTCAGGCTCATGTTTAGGGTTGGGTATCATTTGGGTTTTATCCGATACCGGTGCTAAATCGATACTTTTAAAACGGTGCCGGTGCCGAAACGGTGCCTGAACCGGTACTTTGTTTTTAAAATGTTTTAAATTAAAATGGTCTAAAGCATGAATTGCTTTTTTTTATTGTTGATAAGACAAATTTGAACATGAAATTGAACTGGCATATTCAATTTACAATATCTCATTGCTCCTACGAATAATACATTTAAATGTTAAAACAGCTTGCCATGCATGCACACACAATGGTAGGCTAAAGCTCTGCTTTCAAGTTTACCCAGTGTGGGCGTTTTGCCATAAGGTATGTTAAAACCGCTTGCCATAAAACTGCCAGGTCATGGACAACGGCATTTGCAAGCAAGCTAATCTACAGGGACTCTACTTTCCAGTTAATTCAGTGTGTTCCCAAATGCTTCAAGAAGTTTCATGTCTTCCCCCATAACACGCAATAGTTTTGAACATGTTAGGCTACATGTCGGTGTACTGTCCTCGGTGAGGTGTGCTAACTCCAACTAGACAGTGAGCTAAACTCTCTTCTATTCATGAACATGAAGAATGCCTTAAATTCTTGTTTGCAGATTTATTTTCACTCTTCACATTGTACTGAATCCACATTGATAAGATCAAAGGTTCAAATAACGAAAGAGAGTGAAACTAGAAAACAAACAGCAAAGTATTGCAATTAGTCAAGTCACCTAGTTTCCATGAACAATACCTTAAGTATAGAAATCACATGTAAAGTTAACTATTAACATTTCCTAGAGCTAACATTATCCTGAAGGCATCCACATGTTGAAACTAGCATCCATAGTTTTTAGCCTTATAACTCCGTTTTTTTTTACCTCATGAAATTAACATACTAACGATCTAACTTAGCTACAACAAAGATGTGATACATACAAGCGATGCCTCTGCTGGGGAATCAACATGTAAGAAGCAGTTTCTCTGGGGTAATGACAGTCTGCACTTTTAATCAACCTGCCGTTTCTAGCTTTTTTCACACACAAATTCTAACGTGATCTAAACTATTTTCCTGCCTACTTCCTGTACAGCCCAAAAATACAAACATCAAAATAAAAGTCTGGATGAAACTGAATTTGTACAAAATTAAAAGCATTAACTTCAAATGAAATGCCTGAAGGGCAGAACACTCCCCGTCTGACCTTAAAGGTCACTATGAACTTTTAAATGTTTCTGTCCCTTAACTTCAGTCTTTTGGCAGAAGAAGAACTACTTCTGACACTGGTCTCAGGAACACCTTCGGAGAACCTTGATCCGATGTCCTGAGCTCCACCTTCCTTACTTTGCTGTCTCTCCCTGGGAAGACAGCTATGATCACCGCCATAGGCCACACGTTGCGTGCAGCTTGATTGTCTTTCAGGAGCACAATGTCCCCTTCTTTCAGGTCCCGGTGGGAATCTCTCCATTTCCGGCGGGCTTGCAGAGTGGGGAGGAACTCCTGACGCCAGCGACGCCAGAATCTGTCAGCGAGGGCTTGGACTTGTCTCCACTGCCTGCTAAGAAGATCCTTGTCTGTGAAGTCTCCGTGCAGTGGGGTAACCCCAACCTTCTGGGTAAGTATCATTGCGGGAGATAATATGAAGGGTGACTCTGGGTCAGTGGACACTGGAACGAGAGGTCTGGCATTGATTATTGCAGACACTTCCATCATGAGTGTGCACAGGACGTCATGGGTAAGTTGAATGTTCTCTTGAAGTAGGATAGCGTCCAGGATCCGTCTTGACAGGCCTATCATACGTTCCCATGATCCTCCCATATGGGACGCATGAGGAGGATTGAACACCCATGAACACCCTTGCTGACTCAAGAAGTTCTTAACTGTGCTGTCAGGTTGTTGTTGGTTCATTCCTAGTTCCTTTGCTGCGGCTATAAAGTTTGTTCCGCAGTCCGATCTTATCTGCTTCGCAGGTCCTCGTATGGCAAAGAAACGTCTCAATGCATTAATGCAACTGGACGTGTCCATGGAGACGATGACCTCGATGTGCACGGCTCGGGAACTCATGCAGCAAAAGAGCATCGCCCATCTCTTGCTTTGGGCCTGTCCACCCCGTGTGCGCCTGGAGATGACTTGCCATGGTCCAAACACATCCACTCCTACATAGGTGAAGGGTGGGCATGTGTGCAGGCGTTCTTGTGGTAAGTCGGCCATGAGTTGTACCTCTGTTCTTCGGCGTAACTTTCGGCACACTACACATTTGTGCAGGACTGAGGCAATTAACCTTTTTCCGCCTATGACCCAGAAGCCCGCTGCTCTCAGGGCCCCTTCTGTGAAGTGACGGCCTTGATGTTTGACATCTTCGTGATACTGTCGAACCAGTAGCAGAGAAACATGACTGTTCTTGGGCAAGATGATGGGGTTCTTTTCCGGAGTGCTCAAGTCAGCGTGTTTCAATCTTCCACCCACACGAATGAGGTCACCCTCAAAAATAGGTCTGAGCTTCTGAATGAAACAGTCTTTGGTTACAGCCTGTCCGAGCTCCAGAGCTGTGAGCTCTTTTGTGAAGACATCTTCTTGAGCGGCTCTGATGATGATGTGTCTTGCCTGATCCAACTCATTCGGAGTACGTGGAAGGCTGCAGTGGTGCCATCCTTTACAGTCACTGGACGTGCTGTGTCTGTAAGTTCTGGCTATGTGAATTAGTAGCGCAATAGCCCTTGTGAGGGAGCGCATGGAAGAGAACCGCTGGAAACGTTCAGCGCTAAGGCCTTGGGTTTGAGTCTGAGTCAGGAAACTACTCACTTCAGGTCGTATGTCCGAATCTGATTCTGGGTTTACAAGTCCAAATGGCTGACTTGTGTCTTCCTCAGGTAGTCTTTGTTTGTGCAAAAAAGCTGGTCCAGTGAACCATGTTGTCTTTGTCAGCTGGGACGCAGGAACTGACCTGGATGCGTGGTCAGCCGGGTTGTCCTCTGTGTTGACGTAGAACCATTGGTCGGGTCTTGTGGACTGACGAATTCGTCGGACTCGATTATGGACATAAACATAGAAGCGTTTGGTCTGATTGTGAATGTACCCGAGCACGACCTTGCTATCACAAAAGAATTTGATTGTATCTAGCTTCGTGTCCAGTTCATCTTGGATGAGTTCAGCGACCTCCACGGCTAATACTGCGGCACACAATTCCAACCGAGGGATGGTAGGTTCGGACTGTGGGGCCAGCTTAGCCTTCCCTAAGATGAATCCTACTTCGACTTGTCCCTCAGCTTGAATGGTTCTGAGATATGCCACAGCTCCAATGGCCTTTGTGGATGCATCAGAGAATACACATAACTCTGTGTGTTCTGCATTGGAAAGTGACGTTGCTGTGTATGCACGTGGGATGTGCAGCTTGCTTAAGTCGTGCAGTGACTCTCGCCACGCTTCCCATTGCTTCAGCTTTTGTTCTGGAAGAGGTGCATCCCAGTCACATGTGTCAACACTGAGTTCCCTCAACAGACTTTTGCCTTCAATGGTCACAGGTGCGACCATGCCTAAAGGATCAAAGACGCTATTCACTGTTGACAGAACTCCCCTGCGAGTGAAGGCCTTCTTGTGCTCTGAGACTGCAAATGTGAAAGTGTCTGTTGTTGTCTCCCACAGCAGTCCTAAACTGCGTTGCACTGGTGTGGCTTCACCACTGAGGTCAAGGTCTTTCAGGACGGCTCTGTCTTCAGGTGCGAATGCCTGTAGGACGGCTTCCCTGTTTGAGGTGAACTTGTGCAGCCTTAGGTTCGATTCACTGAGAGAGGTCTGCGTTCTCTGCAGGAGACTGATGGCTTCTGCTTCGGTGGGCACACTGATAAGCCCATCGTCTACATAGAAATTACGTTCGACAAACTGGACTGTGTCTTCTCCATGTTTGTGTGCACCTTCGTGGATAGCTCTCCTCAGTCCATAGATGGCCACAGATGGGGACGGACTGTTGCCGAAAACGTGAACAGTCATCCTGTAGTCGACGATGTCCTTCGACATGTCATTGTCTCTATACCACAGAAACCTCAAGTAGTTCCTGTGGTCTTTGCGGACGAGGAAGCAGTGGAACATCTGCTGTATGTCGGCAATCACTGCTACCTGTTCCTTGCGAAAGCGGATCAGCACCCCAATGAGTGAGTTATTGAGGTCTGGGCCTGTTAGAAGAACATCATTTAGAGATGTGCCAAAGTACTTTGCGCTGGAATCAAACACCACGCGGATGCTGCCAGGCTTTTGCGGGTGGTAGACTCCGAAGGTTGGCAAGTACCAACACTCTTCGTTCTCCTCTAGTGGAGGAGCCACTTCTGCATGTCTGTTGTCGAATATTTTCTTCATGAATTCCACGAACTGGTCTCTCATCTCTGGTTTTCTCCGCAGCGTTTTCTCCAGGGAGGTGAAGCGTGTGAATACCTGTTCGCGGTTGTTGGATAAACGTTGCCGGGGAACTCTAAAGGGAAGAGGGGCAACCCAGTTGTTTGATGTCCCTCTGTACATTTCTCGTTCCATGATTTCCAAAAAGATTATGTCCTCAATGGATGGGGCAGGTTTGTTGTCGGAATCCGTCTCGTTGAAGACCTGTAGTCCGAGTGCCTCCAATGATGCCTTGTGTGGTGGGTTCTTCCGCTCCCCTCCCTGGGACATATCTTCAGTAAGCTTCATGAAGCCTTTGCAAGGTTTGAGAAAGGTGGGTCGGCCATTCTCTAGCACATTTGTCTTGAATGTGCCCACAGCTGGCTTATGTGCGTTCCCTAGGCACACGTCTCCTACTAGAACCCATCCCAAATCAAGTCTTTGTGCAAAGGGGGCGTTGGGAGGCCCACTCACTTGCTGCCGGACTTTATGGACCCTCACAATGTCTCTGCCTAGCAAGATGAGGATTTCCGCCTTAGGGTCGAGCTCAGGTAAGTGCGGCGCTACACTTCGCAGGTGTGGATGGTGACAGGCTGCGTCAGGGGTCGGTATTTCGGAGCGATCGATGAGTATGTCATTACACTCAATTAGTGATGGTAGTTGTAGGCTGGTCTGCCCATCGAGTGATTCGACCTGAAAACCCTCTGCTCTCCTGCCTGACGTCTCAACTAGCCCGGCACAGGTCTTGAGTGAGTAGGGGAATGGTTGGCCCTTGATGTTGAAAAGCTCGAAGAAATCTGATCGCACAAGTGAACGGTTACTTTGGTCGTCCAAAATCACATACACGTTGGCTGCTTTCTCACGTTTACCTTGTGGATATACTCGAACCAGACAGATCTTCGCACAGGATCTTGCTGTTCGACCGGGGCCACACACCCGGGTACAGTGTGAGCTGATGGCAGTGCTGTTGCCGCTGTGCTCCTCATCCTCCCCGCCATTGTCTGATGGGGGTGTAGGCCTTCTGAAGACTTGAGGTGGTGGACCTGGATGCATAGCAGCATGATGTCGGTCGCTGTCACACTCCGCACACTTTACATTTACTTTACAGTCTCTTGCAAGATGGCTAGCTGAAGTGCAGCATTTGAAACAAATCCCATGCTCTTTGAGAAGGCTTTTTCGTTCCTCGAGAATCTTCCCCCTAAATGTTCTGCATTTCCTCAGTGCATGTGGTTTGTTGTGAATTGGACAGTTTTTCTCTGGCCCATCAGGCTTTCTCTCAGGTGAGTTTGCAGGTGGGTCTTTACCTGGAGAGATGTCTGTCTTGTGAACGGATATTTTCCTCCCATAACTGTTAGAGGCTACTTTGTCTGACTTCAACCCGTTACTGTTTGCACATGAAAGGATAAAACTGGGGTCATTCCTCCGGCGTGCTTCATGACAGATGAAATCGGCAAAGTAATCAAATGGAGGGAAGTAGCCGTTGTTTTCTTCTTTAAACCTCGAGCCTACTGTTAGCCATTTTTCCTGTAGCCCATGAGGGAGTTTCTCCACGATGGGCCCTATGCCCCTGGCTGTATCCAGGTAGGTCAATCCTGTGAGGTAACCTTCTTCTCTGGCACCCTGAAGTTCCATAAGAAGATCGCCTAGGTCCCTCAGCTTTCCATAATCTTTGGTTGATATTCTTGGGAATTCATCCAGTCTTTTAAACAAAGACTTCTCCATTACTTCTGGTGCAGCGTAGCACTCTTGGAGGCGGTCCCAGGCCTTTTTCAATGCTACGTCTGGATTTCCGACATGCACAGAGCGGATCCTTTTGATGTGCTTGACGGACTCCACTCCGAGCCACTTAATCAGTAGATCCAACATTTCAGTTGTTGTGAGTCCTAAGCCTGTAGTAGCATTAGTGAATGATGACTGCCATGCTAGATAATTTTCAGGCTTATCATCGAATTGGTAGAGACTTGTACTCACTAAATCACGACGAGCCAGGTATCGTGCCAGGTGTTCTGTTTCAGGTGCCACGCTTGCAGTGGATGGTGCATACACGGGTACGTATGATGGAGCTGTTGCCTTAAGTGGTGATTTGCGAGGATGCGTTGTCTTGGGTTTTGCGGGCCATCCGCTGTCTCTAGCAGGTGTTGTGTGACGTCCACTATCTCCAATGTTTGTTGTATGCTGTCCATGGCGTCTTACCTGACCTGTATGATGACCTCCATTGAGTGGCGCGCTGATGTGGGTTACATGCCTAGATTTAGCGCTGAGAAATTGCTGCTTCGGTGTTGCATCATGCCTAGATGGTCTGTAAGGAGTTTCATCCTCTTTTAGGTCTTCCTGTGGTTCAGGGTTGTGCTCTGTTGGAGGATGCCATGTGACGTAGCTCGCCTCTGATAAGGCTACTCCAGGTGATGTGGCATGGACGGATGTCTGAGTCCGTGATACGTCAAGCCCTGCTTGTGCTTCAACATATTCGTTAGTGCGTGTTGCAATTTCATTTTGCAGATTTTCTAGTGAAGATGGATCGGTCTTGAACGAATCTCCTATGTCTAGTTCAGCTGCTTCTAATGCCTCGGCTTGGGCAATAGCTGCAGCTGCCTCTCTTTGAAGTGCGAGTGCGCTCAATTCAGCGTCCAGCTTTGCTTTTCCTAATTGTAGCTCTGCTTCCTTCTCTGCTTTTTGTACCTTGAGTGTCGCCTCTCTCTCTGCAAATGTTGCTCGTGCCTTTGCCGCCTCTGCTTTAGCGCGCGCCTTTACTGCTGCACTCGATGTCGATGAGCACGAACTCTTTGATTTTTTCGTATGCACAGATGCATTATCAGACTTAGCTAATTCCATTTTTCTTATCTTGCTTTTCTACTTGCTTCTTTGGACGTTGAAACTCCAGTTGAATAACGCTTTTTCACTGTACTGTCCTCGGTGAGGTGTGCTAACTCCAACTAGACAGTGAGCTAAACTCTCTTCTATTCATGAACATGAAGAATGCCTTAAATTCTTGTTTGCAGATTTATTTTCACTCTTCACATTGTACTGAATCCACATTGATAAGATCAAAGGTTCAAATAACGAAAGAGAGTGAAACTAGAAAACAAACAGCAAAGTATTGCAATTAGTCAAGTCACCTAGTTTCCATGAACAATACCTTAAGTATAGAAATCACATGTAAAGTTAACTATTAACATTTCCTAGAGCTAACATTATCCTGAAGGCATCCACATGTTGAAACTAGCATCCATAGTTTTTAGCCTTATAACTCCGTTTTTTTTTACCTCATGAAATTAACATACTAACGATCTAACTTAGCTACAACAAAGATGTGATACATACAAGCGATGCCTCTGCTGGGGAATCAACATGTAAGAAGCAGTTTCTCTGGGGTAATGACAGTCTGCACTTTTAATCAACCTGCCGTTTCTAGCTTTTTTCACACACAAATTCTAACGTGATCTAAACTATTTTCCTGCCTACTTCCTGTACAGCCCAAAAATACAAACATCAAAATAAAAGTCTGGATGAAACTGAATTTGTACAAAATTAAAAGCATTAACTTCAAATGAAATGCCTGAAGGGCAGAACAGTCGGTGTTGAAGTGTTTAGATTCCCAACGCTAGCCTGGTAGCCATTTTAACAGCAACTATGGGATATGCGCTAACACCAGTCAGCTGAGTTTAATTAGCGATAACGTACGGAGATGGTTTCGTAGCCTCTTTGACAGCTCAGTGACAGTGACATCAGGTATGTAACCTACATATTTATGTTTTTGCCAGCTAACTTTTAACATAATCTTCATATTCATTGCTATATGGGCCTCATGCACATGAAAGATTAATATCATGCCATTATGTTGTTTAGAACACACTTTGAAATAAAGTTTTCACCTTATAACTTTGCTGATAACATTTTAAATAAATGCCAGTTAGCGCATTAGCAAGGATATTGTGTAACATAGGCCTACTGTTGATGTTGTTTCATAGCCTTTTGCTTGTGTGTAGTTAGGCCCACTGCTAGATTTTGACAGGAGCTCGTGATATCGCTTTAAAGTAAGCTACTTGGGCTCACACAAGCTGTCAAACACTGTCCATCCACTCTCCTAGTGCACCCCTCTGGTTTATACATCCAGTGTTTGTGTTGGGTAACTGTATCTGGATGTGTTGCTATCAGAGCAAGACGTTAGAGATGGCGCATGACATGCAGCGATGCCTATTTAAAAAAAAAAAACGCTATTTAAGCACCGAAATGAGGCACCGAAATCCACTTTGTTATTCGATGCAGTTACTACCGTTTGCGTCGGCACCGGTGCCATATTAGAACCGTGTTTCGGTGCCCAACCCTACTCATGTTTTATTTTTATTTTTTTAATCAGGGTGTTCACATTGAGACATACTGTCAGACTCTGAGACAGTCTCTTTTTCAAGTGAGCCTTGAAAGTCTGGCCAAAAAAGGTAGCTCCTAAATAAGGAATACACTCTTAAAACGAATGTGTTGAAAACAACACAACTTGCGCTGCTTTTTAACACATCTCTGTGTCCAGGTAGGATCCACATTTGTTTTAAGAGTTTACAAAACTGTAAGAGTAAGGGACTGGGACATAGATAGCCACTATAGGGAAATCCGCACAAACACCTCTTAGGCTGTGATTCCTGAGGCAGGGAGTGTGTCTTTATCCTTTCAGCCTTGCCGCATGATGCCGAATGACGCCACACGAGCTCCGTTATCCATATCCACACCAAGAGTGTGTGCACGTTTACGTTATCAGTCTACAGGTCAGAGGAATTGCTTTAGTATGGGGTGTGTGTGTCTCGTTCATATTAGGCCGTATACTCTGCACGGTTTCATCCAAAGCCGCACGTGATCTCTTCGACCATCCCCTCAAGTCGTGTTGAAACTTGTTTTTATAAACTTAGCTTTGTTGATATCAGATAGGAAAGGGATAACGGCTGCTGAGGTGTCCTGATATACGGAACTAATGGACAAGGCGGAGGAAAAGAACTCCATGACATGCAGCGGAGTTATAGTTACCTTTCAAAAGAGCATTGATATGAAACAGTGATTAGGCCTAAACCTTTTTACTTTATACTGTAGGTTTCCCAATATACAGAATTTATAGCCATCTCACCAGCCATCAGAAAAGAGTATTTCATGTCTAAGGGGATAGGATGATTTGTTGGTTAATACATGGGTTTAGTTAGTTTTGATTTATATGTTTTACGTTTTTGCTCTTGAACTTCTCAAAAGTTGAGATTAGTTTAATTTTGCCACAGGACTTCTTGCGTCAAAAACAGTGATTTTGCTTGTAATCTCTACAAGTCATTGGATTTCCTAAACAATCCAACGGTCTCTTCTTGCTACTTTGCTGCTTTGCTTTGCTCCTCTCCCTGTCTAAATGCAGCTTAACACAATGGCTACACTGAAATACTGTTTTCTTTCTGTCTTACTTCATCGATCAAAGCATGCTCAGGGTGACAGTGGGTGTCTTTCCTGTGTGTGGCCTTGCACTGTGGGAGATCTTCCAACAAGGGGAACAAGGTGTGTGTGTGTGTGTGTGTGTGTGTGTGTGTGGTGTGTGTGTGAGTGTTTCCTCTGTACAGCAGCTCGCAGTATCTCAGAGATTGGTGTTAACACAGTGCGAAAAGCTAATGATATCAGCCTCTGCACACCAGAAACCCATCACAAAAGCCTCCTGCTCTGAAATCCTGTATTTGAATATTTAAACAACTACTTTAACCTAAGACTTAGCAGTTGGTGAAGCAGCTGCACTTTAGCATCACATGTGATCAGACAACTGTGTGTGTTTGCAAACAGCTGTTGATAACACTATCTCTGCAAAAATCCAAATTGGTTGATTACCCACAGCACTCACCTCACATGCACTTACTCTGTGAAATAGGGGACAGTTCAGTGTAAGCTACGTGGCAGGACCTCTCCTTGCCTTCGACCAATCAGAAAAACATGTTTGTTTGTGTTTGTAACACGGTTGCTATGGCTTCAGAGTACTGTTATTAGAGTTCCGCAGTGTTAGTTAAGCAGTAGTACATTAGAATATATATATATATATATATATATATATATATATATATATATATATGTCAAATAAATATGAATAATTCCGTGAATATGTGATGAGTGTGTAGTATATTGAAAGTCTGTGACCGAGGTAGATGCTCGATTGGTGAGACAAGGCTGTGTAGCTCTAACCATTATGTCGTGTGAAAAGCCTGCTGTAAACAATCTGTGTGGGAGGGGGTCCAAAAGTCGATGTAGCCTGAGACAAAACACACACACACACACACACACACACACACAGCACAAAGGTGGAGACAAACACACCAACATTCTCGCCTGGACTCTGAGATGAGAAGACTTTAACTCTGCAATTTAATTCGCTGGCTGTAATGGAAGTCTGTGGAGTGTGAACACATTCTGATTGCTCCAGCACATTCAATCTCAGCAGATAAAGCAACAAGCAGTGCAGGGCAGCTTCAGTGCACTGGAGCCAAAGGGGGTGATGACTGTGTGTGTGTGTGTGTGTGTGTGTGTGTGTGTGTGTGGATAATGTGTGGATAGTGTGGAGACAATGAAATCCTTGAAATGTCAAGCAGAAACAGGTTCACCCAATAAAACACACATACTGCTCTAGTGTATGAGCACATATCTCCAGCCCTGACCACAGTGTAAAGTCATGTTTAAAAACGATACTTCCACCAATATTATCGATTCATCACATTTCCTTCATACTTCAGGCTTATTACCTCTAAATTGCCCTTTTGCTGTACTTCAGAAATATTAGCATTATATGTGAACATGTGAATCTTTCATAATGTATGTATTTCCTTTTGTAATTATATAAACATTGTGTATGCTATTCCATTACAGAACTAGATTGGCTGGTATGCACTGAGTGGATGGAGGCTAAAGAGTGAGCTGCTATCTCACTATTGACAGAATATGTAGACACTTGACAGGTGGTTCCTGTTTTTGATAGCCATGGACGTATATTGTGTAGGAAAACAATGGTGGCCCTGACACAAGCTAATCCTGTTAGCATTCCCATAATCAACCAAAAAACGAGATGCTATCACATCCACAGAGAGCTATGGGCCAGTCAATATGAAGGGCCTGCGAGGAGAATAGAGGGAGGAGAGAGAGGGAGAGAGAGAAAGAGAGAGAATTGCCTACATCAAAAGCAACACACACACAACTCTTCACCTATTTATTGTCACCAGAAGGTACACATGCATGCAACACACACACACACACACAATCACATAACACTCACACACCCAAACATCTCCCAAACTCCCGATCTGGGGTGCGTTTCCCAAATGCATAGTTGCGAACCCATTGCCAACCAACTAAGTTGCTAACAGGTTAGCAACTATGCTTTTGGGAAACGCACCCCAGTTCCATGGAGGGAAAGTACAGATAGTAGTAAACAAAGGCGGTTGCCATATTAGCTTGCTTCCCATTTGACATCTGTTTCAGCCAGCTCCACTCTGCTCTACTTGGCAGTCGCTAGTCAGCTAGCATCTCACCGCCACGGCGCTCATCTCAGGGACTGCCAGCTCTGTCACTCCGATGCCAGACCCAAACTCAAACCATTGACTGGCTTATATCACGTGGAAATGTTAAGACTCCGAGATGGAGAAAATGCCAAGGAATGAGGTGGGGTTATAAACAGAATTAATGTGAAATGTAATTAAAGGCTAAGTTTGGTATTCTTAAACCTAGGTTCTATTTTTAGATATACAGTACTGTGCAAAGTGTTCAAGAGCAATGTTATGAGCATACAGTATATGTTTATTTCTCATTGTCTTTATTAGAATTCAACCAGAAGATAGAGAGAATATAGAAAAACAAAAAAATGTGGTGGTTCTGGTTCTTGCTCTGGTTTCTGATTCAGCTTCTAGTGTTTTGCATCCATTAGATTGGTTGTTTTTGCAGTGAATCTCGCATGGGGGAAGCTGAAGCCGGTTGGTACTGGTTCTGGTTCTGACACATTGGCATCAGAAGTGGGAAGGAGATGATGACACTTTGACGGATCGAAGATCTCATTGAAAAGCTACAACTGGAAGAGTTCATTGCTCTTCATTGCAGATAAAGTGGAAAATGCGTGGTCAAAGGTTTCTATTCAAAGAACCTTGATGAGGCAAAAGCTACCATCTAGGAATACAATGAAGAGGGTCACCGGAGATGTACTTTTCAGGAGGCTCCACTTTGCGCCCTGCCAAAATGCTCTTGACACCTGAGCGTCAGTTTTAGAGTGAGCCACGGTCAAGTCAGCAGCTGATCTGGCATCAGAGCAAAAACTACATTTTCTGTGTATTTAAATGGCCTACTGTGTACATATTTCTTGTGTTCTTGGGTCATACTGTAAGACTCATCCTAGAGTCCTTTGCCATCTGGCCCTGTGTCCCAACTCACTTCCTCTTTCTCAATAACAGCGGGAGGCTTAGGGCGTACTCACACTATGCCATCCGTACCGTACCTGAGTACGTTTGACCCCCAAAGACCGGTTTGCTTGACCAGTGTGATTGCTCCGTACCGCACCCGGGCACTGCACCCTTATCCGCTTGAGGAGGTGGACTCGGGCGCGGTACGGTTGGGCATTATGCCGCACCTATATGCAAAGATTCTAGAGCGCAGCAGCTCAACCGTGCCTGGGTACAGTTTGATCGCATGCAGTGTGAGTGCGGACCAAGAATGGGTACCGCACTCCAGCACAGTACAAGTGAACCATGACCAGTGTGAGTACACTCATAGACATCACATGCACATGCACATGCTAAAGCCAGGGACCATTTGAAAAAGAGACTATAGTCAGAGAGGGTTCAAGCGGAGCGAGAGGCGCAAACGTTCGACAATTTCCGCGTTCGATTATTGCAAGGGGGAGGGGGGGAAATCCCCCTTTATGCAGACCAGAGTAAGCCCTTGCTGCACTAATGTCAATGGAGACTTGTGGAATTTTACCAATAAATTGGTCATTTTGTCTTTCTGGATTTGTTGAGGGTTTTTTGGTTTCTTTGCTATAGTCTAATATGACCCCCCCCGGTTAAATAAAGGAAAAATAAACATGTAAAAAGATACTTGTATTGTGGTGCTTTTCTCCTCAGATCTCTTATAACCCCATGGATTCATTGTATCTAGGCAGCTCTATCCCACTTTGGATAAAACCATCTGCAAGATGAATAACTATAAATTAGGGCTGTCAAAATAACTGATTCATTTTGATTAATTAATTTGAGAAAAAATAACTGATTAAAAAAAAAAACGCAAATGAATCGATTCCGTATGACCTTTGACCCCGAGCCGTTGTAGTCAGTAACCATTAGACTGTAAAATGAAGGAGAGAGAAGAAAATGTGCTAACTAGATCATTGATTGGAACATTTACTTTTGAACAATGGGCCTGATGGTATTGATAAAAATAAAGTGTTGATTAAAATAAAGTCCTCTGCAATGTCTGCAGCAAGGAATTTGCATATCACCGGAGTTCATCAACTCTAAAGTCGCACATCAATGCACATCAATGCAAATAAACAGTGTTGACATTGAGGAAAGTGTTCATTTATTTTCATTGTGTCCCCTAGGCAGAGGTGGAAAGTAACGAAATACATTTACTCACGTTACTGTATTGAGTAGTTTTTCTGTGTATTTAGTATTTTTTAAGTAGTTTATAAAATCGGTATTTTAAATTTTACTTGATTACATTTTGAGTGAAGCATTGTACTTCGCTACATCAAAAATCCCATTCGTTACTTGAGTAAAAAGAAAAGTTAAGACTAACGAAAACTTTAAGGGAGAGAAAAAAATCGCACCCTAAACCACTAGCCTAGTGATAATGATCAGCATGTAGCCTACAACAGGACATGAGTCAAGCTGGCGCCCAGCAGTCTTTCTGAAAGTGATGGAGACTGGATCACGAAATGCATCAGATTAGCCTAACCTATGAAAGTGTATTTTCCGCTATTCCAATCGGTTGTCTCAGTTTGTTTTAGCACTAATGATTGCGGAGATATTTAAGCAAACACCATGGGATTTCGTGTTTTGACGTTTGTGCTCACCTTTCTTTGGAAAAAGGTTTATTAGCAGTTGTTTCCCCTCATTTTGATGTCTCTCTTTTTCCTGTTTTGGCCTTTGTTTTTAGTAACCTGACTTGGCTTTCTTGGAGAAAGACATTGCACCAGCAGCGAAACAATTAGCGGTCCACTACTAGCGATGCTCAACTAAATAAACAAAAGATAGGCCTAGACTACCTTATGAATCGGAATGAGGCGGACTAAACCATTAGCTCTTTAGCAAGGGAGAGTGAGAGTGACCTTACACAGTTTTCACTATGATTTGTATACAAAATCCAGTCAGTCAAACTTTAAATTTCGTCTGACATTCATTTTGACATTTAATTTGGAAGTTAAAATATTCAGGTAAAATAAATATATGGTGGAAATAAGTATTGAACGGTTTTTTTTTTTTTTTTTTTTCAGTAATTAGCCTAAACGTCCAGTGAGTCTATTCGAAATTTTCACCACACATTATATTAACACACATATTAAAAAATCCAAACATAAGAGTTTTGTGTATTAAAGTGGAATGACACAGGAAAAAAGTATTGAACGTGCCTACTGAAATTTCTTCAATACTTTGTGGAAAAGCCTTTGTTTGTAAAGACAGCTTCAAGACATTTCCTGTATGACAAAACTTATTGGTCGCAGTATCAGGTCTGATTTTGGCCCATTGTTCTAAACAGATTCCAGGGGTCCCTCTTGTGAATCCTGATCTTTAGTTACTTCCAGAACTATTTAATTGAATTGGCTGCCTTCAAGTCTTTCTGGAGCTTTCTCCAAATGGTCCTTGGCTCTTGGAATTGACTATCCTTCTGACTCCCTGGTCAGAAATATTACGAGGAGATCCTGTGCATGGCTGGTTGATGATGCAGTGATGTTTCTTCCACTTGCAGATAATGGCTCCCATGCTGCTTACTGGAAGATTCTGATGTTTTGAAATGCATCTGTAACCAGTTTCATTGATATGTTTTGCAACAATAAGGTTGCAAAGGTCTTGGGAGAGCTTTTTGCTTTTATCCATCATGAAATGTTTCTTGTGTGACACCTTGGTAATGAAAAACCTTTTTATAGCCTATCAATATGTAGGCTACTAACCAAGCTTATATTAATTTGCACAGATAGAAAGGATAACTACTCTCTATACAGATTCCAGCTCGTTCCTTCCCTTTCCTTGCCTTAGTGTTTTTTCTTAGCGTGTTCAATACTTTTCCCCTGTGTTATTCCACTTCATTACATGACTCTACTTATGGAGTTGTTTGGATTTTTTATGTGTGGATTACCTGCCTGGTGAAAATGTTGTGCCCCCTGTATTCCACTTTTCACGGGCCCTCTCCTCCATTGGGGCCCTATACTTCCCACTTTCCCTCCCAGTACGATGCCCTTTAATCTGCTGAACCTTCTGCTCGTTTCCAAATATAAAAAAAACTCTCTGCAACTCAATATTGGCCTGCCTGCCTCAGCTGCCTGTGAGGGGCTTTTCAGTTGTGCTGGATTACTGTTCACTGCAAAGCGACCCAAGGATGAGTGCAACTAACTTTGAAAATCAACTACTGCTCAAACTTAAAGGAGAACTCCGGTGATTTTCTCAACGTCCTTTTCAGGCAAGTACCTCCACTCGGTGGCCATATTGCAACACTTTTTGGGCACTTATCGTGCATCTATTTCAGCAGATCTATTTCTTGCTCCAGCAGCGAGATCACAACAGATGATTGGCACAATGTCTTCACAGCACACCACATGATTGGCTCAATGTATTTTACAACACACCACATGATTGGCTCAATGTATTCACATGTCGACGTTTTGCTGCGGAAGGGTTGTGATATGTGTAGACATATGATGTGTAGACAACTGCCATATTGGCGTTACAAACTAACCCCATGCATTACTATGGAGGATTTTTTGAGTGCTGTATCTCCTCATTAGAAAGTCTTTGGTAAAACTGGTTGTTCTGGTACCCCCCCCCCCCCCCCCCCCCAAAAAAAAAAAAAGTAACTAAGTAACTTTTACTTAAAGTACATTTTAAATGAACTACTTTTTACTTTTACTTGAGTACATTTTCAGATCGGTATTTTAACTTGTACTTGAGTAATATTTCATCAAGGTACTTTTACTTGAGTACAATATTTTCGTACTTTTTCCACCTCTTCTTCCCGAAGCACTTTTGAATTTATTTCCTCAGCATATTAGGTCATATCATAGATTATTATGGCCATTATTAAAATAATAATAAAAGAGTTTTTGAACTTTAATGTCACTAATCCGGATTATTCAATGATTTATTTGAATTAAAATACTTTCACAGCAAAAATTATATATGCATATATATTTATTTTTTTTAATCGATTGACAGCCCTACTATAAATCTAATGTACTGTACATCGTTTTTCACAACCAGCAAGATGTACACGTGATTATGATATCAATCAGAAGTCTTGAGTAAAGTCCGCAGTTAATATTAATAACTGGTACCAAGGATGCTGATCATTATAAATTATAGAACGCAGTCTTCCAAGCTGAACAAAGTGCATCTATCTGTTTTTGCTCGTCTATCAGTAGATAACGCCTCACCTCTCCTTGATCCTCAGGATAACCAGAAAACAACACATCTTGAACCCAAAGATCACGTTCACTTTCGTACCCCTGTATCAGTGATGACAACAAACATGTATCACTGGAACCAACAATTAGAGCAGCCAGGCAACTACAGTGCTACACTCTGGGGGAATGATTTTAAAGATGGTAGCACTGTAGCTGCCTGGCTGTTGTAGTTGTTGGCTGCAGTGACTCGAGCTATAGCACCGATTTTTTTCTCTTATGTACCTACAGTACTTGGTGGCCTGGAGAAACAGAGATCTGTGTGACAAATGGCTGGAGAATTGGCCAGTAAGATTCTGATAGCCTACATAGCATGTATAAAAATGTCTTCCCATGTGCACATATATTTTCATTCAGTAAATGTATGCATGTGTGGTTTGTGCTTCTCTGGCTCTGGTTGGCTCATAACACTAGACTTCATGTCTCTGGTTAGTGAGCTATCAGCTAGGGGTGTGTGTGTGTGTGTGTGTGTGTGTGTGTGTGTGACGTCTCTGTATGAGTGAGTCGGCCTTATGCTGTTATGAGGAAACAAGACCAAAGGTTTACTGTTAAGCAAGTGTGGCATCGTGATACGGCTCCGTGCACGTTTTTAAAGTTAAGTCCCTGACCGGCATGACTAATCACTCAGCAGAGTTCCGAGCCACACATGACATGCACACATTCAAATTGA
The DNA here is from genome assembly GCF_018492685.1 of Alosa sapidissima. Classification (NCBI taxonomy): domain Eukaryota; kingdom Metazoa; phylum Chordata; class Actinopteri; order Clupeiformes; family Clupeidae; genus Alosa; species Alosa sapidissima. The sequence continues at coordinate 22,521,936 of NC_055980.1, forward strand.
CAATAAAGCAGACTTTGACTTTCTGTTTGAGGAATAAAACAGAATGCAGCTGCATATTGCATACTGTGAGTATTTGTGTGTAATTTTGCATGCATGTGTGTGTGTGTGTCTGAGTGAATGCAGGCAAAGACACACACACACACACGCACACACGCACACATCTGCAGTCTTCGATTAACTGGGTCTACATTGTTAACATTTCCATTTTTATAACCACATGGCATTTTGCATAACAAGTCACTCTTATCTTATTAGAGACTTCCTCATTTTAGGCCTACTTTAGAGAGGCAACCAGAGTTAAAGCAACTCCTCTGTCGCACGCACTATTTGTTTATCCAGCACCGGCTTTGCAAATAACAATGTCCACAGACAAGGTAGAATATGTTGCATGATTTTATGAAAGTACGATGTATTGCGACATCAGATGCGAGTCAAATTTGTAGTTTCTCAGGTCTCATTCCATTGAACTACAGATCCGCTACCCGATCCGGCAAACTTACATAGTGCGGTTATAGCTGATAGAGGGCCGCGAAGCGAATGCAGAAAGTGCCGTTCACCCTGTTACGAGTTGATGAACCACTGAAACGATTTTGGAAACGTTATTTTAAGGTACAAACAACTCTTTGGTGTTGCTTTAAAAGAGTAAAAAGCTCCTGCCAATCAAATTGCCAATAGGCCTACAGCAATAGACTGACAGATAAAAAGCAAAACAAAGTCAATAATGGATCCCTTAAAAAAAATGTGTTTCTGTTTTGTTCTGTTTCCATTTAGCAAGTATTAAGACAGCACATTAATAATAACATAGCATGGACTGATGATGGTAGGCCCATCCTGTTTTTGAATATTCCACAATGGATAAAGCGCGTGCATATACACACACACACACACACACACACACACACAGACACACACACGTGCGCACTCACACTCACACTCACACACACACACACGCAAACACATGAATGCACACACAGAAAGAGAGAGAGAGAGAATAGAATGAAAATGAGAATCCGATCCCGCCCCATCTTTCTCCCACTCACTTCCTGTCTCTTCACTGTCCTTTCATAATAAAGGCAACAAGTCCAAAAAACATATACACAGCTATGGAAAAAATGAAAAGACCACTGCACATTTTTCTGATGTCTTCCTATACGGTTGCTGATATTCTAACGAGTTGACGGTAATATTCAAAATTTAGAGACCACTGCATGTTGGAATATGATATATGGAATATTTGGGGCAGCCGTGGCCTACTGGTTAGCGCTTCGGACTTGTAACCGGAGGGTTGCCGGTTCGAACCCCGAACACCAGTAGGCACTGCCGACCAGTAGGCACGGCTGAAGTGCCCTTGAGCAAGGCACCTAACCCCTCACTGCTCCCCGAGCGCCGCCGTTGTTGCAGGCAGTTCACTGCGCTGGGATTAGTGTGTGCTTCACCTCACTGTGTGTTCACTGTGTGCTGAGTGTGTTTCACTAATTCACAGATTGGGATAAATGCAGAGACCAAATTTCCCTCACAGGATCAAAAGAGTATATATACTTATACTTATGACCTTCAACTCATTCAAATGTCACTCAGCAGACGTGGGATGACATCAGACAAATGTGCAGTGGTTTCTAATTTTTTTTCCAGAGCTGTACTTTCACATTAAATGATTAAGGGTCATTAAAAGCTGTTTGAATAGGTAGTGTATATCAGCACCAGACAGCGATAAGCAATAACCAGTCACAGACTTTAACCACAGCAGTTGAAGACATCCACACATTTTACTTAAGGTCTAATAGCGCAATAAGTTATTATCTGATAAACGATTGCTGACGGATGCCTCAAGTGCTGATAAACATGTGATGTGATTATACACAAAGCTGTCCCATGCTGATTAAACTACTAGGGGCTATTTATTGTACCTCAATAAACAGATAACCAAATTACCAAAAGTGAACAACAGATTCATAAACCCTTGAAGAGAAGTGTGCAGGGCAAAGATTAATCTAATTGTTTTCAAACACTCTCAAATGTGTGAAGAGTTGTTAATAAATGTAACTTTTCACTTTCTGCATTTCTCGAGTTCAAATCGGTTATTCAAAGTACTCTTTATCTGATTCATGTGTGACTCTAGATGTGGGTTGTAACTGCTCATCTGTACACCCTTGTTATTAATAGACCAAATGCAGAGACCAAATTTCCCTCACGGGATCAAAAGAGTATTACTTAGGCCTATACTGAATACTGTGGTAGGCCATATGAGTAGGCCTATAGCCAAACCCAGCCCATATCTTGAATATATTTAATATCAGCCTATAGAGGTACCAATTCACATTTTGCCATAGTGTAATTTAGACATGTTCTTATAATTGATTAGTTTCGAAATGAATTCATTAAGGACGGACTGTTAGAAGAGATCTTCAGTTCAGTTTGACCGCCAAAGGAATTCACTCAGTGTACTGAGGAAAACTGTTCATATGCAAGAAATGACTTGTATCAGTTTGCCCTCCTATGGTTAACAGGTGGTACTGCAGGCATTTGCAACCTCTAACACGAGTCACGACCCGATAATATCCACAGCCAAACGTTATAACACCTTCTCCAAAAAAGAGAACAATATTTTTCATATCATCTAAACCCATATGCTGTATCTAATTTTAATGTGTAGGCCTACATTTTGGAATGCGGGGGAGGGAAAGGACAACTTTACCAGTTAATTGGCGCAGGAGGGCTTAACTTCATGTCGACACTTGTCTCGAGCATTTCTCAAGCGCTTTCCTCCTGGCTGGCTTGAATGGACGACAGTTTGCAAGTCTCCGCAGTTAGCCAGATGCTGTTTACCCGCGGTGGAGAAACTAATAGCTGAAAAGAGACTGTAATCCAGTTTAGAACAAATAAACTGCCAAAATGAAGGACGAGAATTATTTGGAGAACATGAACAAGATTCTTCAGGAGGCTCCAGCTGCTAGGAAGGCTCTTCTCGACAATTACGAGAATCTCTTTAAAGTGGCCGAATACTGCGAGAATAATTACAATATGGTAGGTTGTGTCATTTGAACACTTTCCTGAAACTATTTTTGTTTCAAAAAGCTGTAAGTGGGTACGTAAACAACCTCATCCCGCATTCAGTAACCTGCATTAATCTTCCTGCACTTGCCGCTAGCTTTTTCTTGCTCTTATTGGTCCGCACACGTGTGTATGAGTATAACACTTTCGAGCATGAAAGTTGGATAAATTAAGATAATTTGTATAAACAACCTCATCCCGCATTCAGTAACCTGCATTAATCTTCCTGCACTTGCCGCTAGCTTTTTCTTGCTCTTATTGGTCCGCACACGTGTGTATGAGTATAACACTTTCGAGCATGAAAGTTGGATAAATTAAGATAATTTGTATGATTAAAAATAATTATTAAAATATGTATTACAATTTATATTGTAATATTCGGAAGCACATAGTGTCTGATCTCAGAGACACACCTCTTCATGAGTGGGCCTACAGGGTACTGTTTTTTTTGTCTTGCTTTCTGTGTGTAAGTGAGTGAGAGAACAAGCCTGAACAGGGTTTGTGTGTGTGTGTGTGTGTGTGTGGTATGCTGAGCTCTGACAGGGGAACTGATCTAGACTTGTTTATCTCCCTTTTCTCATCTCAAACTCTCCCAAAAAAGATATTAGTGGGATGGTTTCATTTTTCTTCACTGCTTTTCTTCAAAACTTGATGTTTTCAAATCATACTGAGAGTATAGATAGCCATCTGGTGACAGAACTCCTTGATGGTGGAGGATTACGACAAAGTCACACCCATAGGCATCTAATTGTACAATTGTTCTCTTGTGTCACGTTCACCTAGAGCGCGAGTACTACCGTAAACAGATTTTTGTACAGTTAGGCCAGATATGTTTCTATAAAATATAGCCTATAATGGGCTCTGTGCGTCTAAATCAGAGAAGTGACAGCTCATGGATAGCAGAAAAGTACTCTATAAAAGAGGATAAAGGTGGTTTCCTTTCTCCTTTCACAAAACTGCACGTTGTCACTAATAAGAGCATAGAGAGTGACATGTATTCTTGATTCCTCAATGGCTTCGCTGTCTAATCGAATGGCTGTGTAGGCTACTACTTGTGAGGCCTGAAACTGTTAGATCTGAGCTTTGAACCCTGTCCAGGGGGGTATTCCAAGTATGTGGCTTTGTGACAAAACCAGGGTAAGTTAACTAAGAGTAAGTGGTAAACCTCCTACAAGTATGAAGCCACACAGCTCTTCTATTAGGTTTACCACTTACTCTGAGTTAACTTACCCAGGGTTGCCACTAAACCTTGGAATACCCCGCAGAGTGGAATACCCAGCGCCTCCCTGCATAGTAGCGACAGTATTCTCCTCTTTCGGGTTTCCTTTTTGTCCATGTACCTGTGTGTTTTCTGTTCATGTAACTCTGTCCACATACCTTGTGTGTTTGTAACATGTGTCTATGTGAAAATTGTGAAGCGTATTTTGAAAAGTCTTATTATTATAATTATAATTTGGAGATAATAATAATTATTATTATTATCGTTATTAATATTATCATTATTATACCCAATAGCTGTGGCAATTTTAAGTCAGACACAGCATTTGTTTCTGGATGGTGCACCTTCAGGTGAAGTTCACTGATAATCTGACAGTTTAATGAGAGTATCCTTTCTCTGCTCCCGACTCCTGTTGAAACTCTCGTTTCCCGTTTGCCGCGTCCAGGGGGTGGACACAAACCGAGCGGTGGAGGAGTCCAAGGCCTACGCCAACCAGGCTCTGGCCAGCGTCTCCTACCAGATCAACCGCCTGGCCAGTAGCGTACTCCACTTACTGGACACACAGACCTCACAGCTCAGCAAAATGGAGTCCTGTGTCTTTGTCATCAATCAGGTGATCAACACCACCAACACAAACACAAAAAGATATTTCCCTCGACCTGCAGATGGATTTTGGCTGACTGTGAATTAATATTTTAGTTTTTAAAGTCCATTTCATCCCAATTTCTCTTTTTTTTTTTCTTGAATGTATGGGACGGTAAAGTTAAGCCAAGACAGACTTATTGTTGAGTATTACATAACTTAACTCTTGTAAGGTGTTGATATTTTTGTTACTCAGCCAATGTTCCTGTGTCTGGTGGACCCACCACATTATTAGGGTTTTACAGTTTTTCTCAGTCGCTTTGGTGCTTTTCTCACATCACTATTAACATTCGCACAGCAGTTAGTGCATTTCTCAAAACAATTAGTGCTGTAAAACCTAGTGGATAACCTGCAAAAGCACATCACTTGCTCAAAATGGATAGTCCATTCCTCAAAAGCAAGTATTCATGTCAATGAAACTGCCAGTGTCATCAAAATGAGAAGTCTTGACATCATCGTTTATGAACAAGATAGTCAAATGGTTGTCATGTTTTCATTATGGCAGTTTATTCTCTCAGTGTTTTCCAATGCAAAAAAAAGGTCAGAGCTCGGTGACACTACCTGAACATCCTCAAGACAGCACTATACACTACTTGTATAGCTATTTGAAAACTACCGTAAAGTTACACATTGCTGTAGTTAGGGGAGTAAATCAGTACAGACACTGAATATGTACGTTTCACATTTTTACTGTATAAGCTCTTTGCAATTCTACAGCATTGTGACAAGGTGAGAACTAGTTCAACAATTTTGTATGTAATGACTCAAGCAATGAAATGAAGACTATTAGTTTTAATGGGAACGACTATTCAGCATCCATAAGTATAGTTCATTATGACTGACAAACAAATAATAAGCAAAAAATAAGCAAATGATAATATAGAAAACAGCAGAAAATTGTATGAAAGCAACTGATACATGTTTAAAAGCATTTGCAATTTGTTCAGAGGAAGGAGAAATTGATACTATGATGTGCACAAATGACTAAATGTTGTGGAGTATATAAGTATATATACTCTTTTTGATCCCGTGAGGGAAACTTGGTCTCTGCATTTATCCCAATTCGTGAATTAGTGAAACACACACAGCACACAGTGTACACACAGTGAGGTGAAGCACACACTAATCCTGGCGCAGTGAGCCGCCTGCATCAACAGCGGCGCTCGGGGAGCAGTGAGGTCCGAGGTCCGAAGTGCTAACCAGTAGGCCACGGCTAGAACTAATAGTTATGATAATTTTCATTCTGATCTGAGAAAAGCACCAAAGCGACTGAAAAAAACTGTAAATCAATACAGCCATAACAATTTATGTAATACCCTCATATGTAATAGTTATGTGTAAGGGGGGGGGGGGGGGGGGGTGTACCGTGTGCAGTCATTGAAAATAAGTTCTATTTTATGTTCATCACAGAAAATGAGCCAAGGCCAATGGGTTTCAGATACAAGGATACAAGGATACAAGGAAGTTTATTGTCACATGCATATAGTTACTGGAAGTAAGAAATGCAGTGAAATTATGTTTGGTGTCAGCCTATTTGTGCAAAGTGGGGGGGTAAAAAGTGCAGTAGAAGAGGGGTTTAGTAGATTAAGTGGCAAGGGCTGCATAAGAAAGGTGGGGGAGGATTGGGATTGGGGGGCACCAACAAGGAGCACCCAAGAGCAACAGGGGCAAGGAAAAACTCCCTTACCAAGGAAGAAACCTTGGGCAGATCCACGGCTCAAGGGGCTAAGCCAACTGCCAGGGGTCTTGGTGTGTGTGTTGGGGGGGATGACAGGGGAGATGGGATAGTGTGCTGTGTATGTGGGGAGAGGGCAGTGTGCAATATGTGTGTTGGAGAAGCTTCCTCATGAGACAATGTGCTGTGTATTGGGGGGGGGGGGGGACAGTGTGCTGTAAGTATGTTGGTGATGTGTGTTGGAGAAGCTTCCTGATGAAATAATGTGCTGTGTATGTAGGGGAGATGGGGGGGGGCAGTGTACTGCAAGTATGGTGAAAGGACTTACTATTGCAAGCAGAGTACTGTATGTATGATGTATGTGAGTGATGAAGATGTGTGTGTGGGCGGGAGGGGAGTGTAGCAGTGACTGTGTGTGTGTGTGTAGTGTGTGTGTGGGTAGGTGGGGGCAGTGTGCTGTAAGTATGTAGAGGATGTGTGTTGGAGAAGATCCTGAAGACAATGTGCTGTGTATGTAGGGAGGGGGGGGGGGCAGTGTGCAGCAAGTAGAGGAGGCTTACTGTAGCAAGCAGTGTGCTGTATGTATGTGAGGTGATGACAGTGATGATGTAAGTGTGTGTGTTTTTTGTGTGTGTGTTGGGGATGGGGGTTTGGTGGGGGGTGGGGGGGCAGAAAGGCTAGGCAATCAAGGACATGGGTAGATGGAGGAGAAATCAAAAATAATAAATAAAAAGTTCTATGGAGATGTGCAAAAGTTGGAGAAAGTCAGATATGTGTGTGTGTGTGTGTGTGTGTGTGTGTGTTTTGACGTGTGATGAAATAAGAAAATAAATAACGTGTGATGAAATAAGGTCTGTAGCATAGGGTGAGGGATGTAAAAGTGCTAAAAGTCTTGTATGTGTGTGTGTGTGTGTGTGTGTGTGTGGGGGGGGGGGGGGGGTCATGAGTGCTGAGGAGTGAATGTGTGCAAAGTCAGTATAGTATGAGTTCAGAGTTCGGATGGCCTGGGGATAAAAACTTCTCCTGAGTCTCTCAGTTCTGGCTTTGTGACTACATAGGAGTCTTCTTGATTTCAGCGGTAGGAATAATCCATTGTTAGGATGAGAAGAGTCCTTCAGAATCTTTTGGGCTCTTAGGAGTACTCTTCTGGAATAGATATCTTGTAGAGCAGGGAGTTGAGTTCTTATAGTACGTTCAGCTGAGCGCACTACTCTCTGCAGAGTACTACAATCTCTAACTGTGGAGTTCCCATACCAGGTGATGATGCTACCAGTTAGAACACTCTCAACCGCTGAAGTGTAGAAGGCCTTCATGATGGATGTAGAAACTTTGAATTTCCTTAGCTGACGAAGGAAGTAGAGTCGTTGTCTAGACTTCTTCAGAACATATTGAGTGTTAACAGTCCATGTTAGGTCTTCAGTAATGTGGACACCAAGGTATTTAAAACTTGTGACTCTCTCTACAGGTTGCCCGCTGATCATTAGTGGGGTGTAACTGTAGTTCTGCTGCTGCCTTCTGTAATCCACTACCATTTCCTTGGTTTTATTGATATTCAGTGTCAAGCTGTTAGATTGACACCACTGTGCCACCTCATCAACCTGATCCAAGTAGAGCTGTTCATCTGCAAACTTGATGATGGAGGTATGACTACTGTTGGCTTTGCAGTCATGTGTGTAGATGTTGTACAGCAGTGGACTCAAAACACAGCCTTGGGGAGCACCAGTGCTGATCGTTAATGAGTCAGATGTCAGACCCCCCACTCTAACCACTTGTGAACGGTTGGTGAGGAAGTCAAATATCCAGTGACACAGGGTGGTGTTCAGTCGTAAGGCCTTCATCTTTGTGACCAAGGTGAGAGGTACTATCGTGTTGAATGCTGAACTAAAGTCAGTGAACAGCATCCTCATATAATTCCCATTCCCCTCCTCCAGGTGAGTTAAGGTGGTGTGCATGAGGTTTGAGATGGCATCATCTGTAGACCTGTTGGCTCTGTAAGCAAATTGGAGGGGGTCGAAGGAGGCAGGGAGGGATGAGCAGATAATGTTTTTCACAAGCTTCTCAAAACACTTTATCACTGTAGACGTCAGGGCTACTGGGCGGTAGTCATTCAGACATGATGGACTTTTGTTTTTCGGTACTGGAACAATAACAGACTGCTTTAGGCAAGTAGGAACTGTCTCTTGAGCCAATGATGTGTTAAAGATATAAGTGAACACAGGAGCTAACTGAGCAGCGCAGGATTTCAAAACCCTGTTAGAAATTCCATCCGGTCCAGCAGCTTTTCTACAATTAACCCTCCTAAAGGCATTGCTCACATCGACCTCAGAGACACAGAAAGGTGCATCCTCATTTGCTTCACATGCTGCAGCTAGTGCAAGATAGTCTGTGTTTTTCATGTCAAAGCGAGCATAAAAAGCATTAAGTTCATCAGGGAGGGCTTTACTCACATTCATCATAGGAGGGGACTTTCTTTCAAAGCCAGTGATGGTTCGGAGTCCTTTCCACACTCGTGCTGGATCACCCTCCAAGAAATCAGCTTCAACTCTGTCTCTATAGCGCCGCTTAGCATCTTTAATAGCTCTACGTAAACTATAAGATGCTGCTTTGTAATCCGTCATATCCCCTGAAATAAGCCCAGCATTATAAGTCATGGTGCGTGTCTTTAATGCCGTTCTCACTTCTCTATCCACCCATGGCTTCTGGTTAGGGAAGCTTCGGATCTTTACAGTTGGGATGATGGAATCAGTTAGCATATTGATGTAACTCAATGATACTTCCGTAAACTCATTGATGTCAGCAGAGTTCGTCTTGAACATCTCCCAGTCAACGTTGCTAAGAGCGTCCTGTAGCCTGGCTTCCGATTGGTCAGTCCAGCGCTTGACCTCCTTCGTCACTGGGGGGTCCGTCCGACTTCTCTGTTTGTACATAGGCAGTAGGAAAACAGCGGCATGATCTGATTTTCCGAAAGCTGGTAGAGACTTCGCTTTGTAACTGTTCTGTTGATACTATAGAAGAAATAATAAATAGCATATTTTTTCTTTTAGCAAACATTGAAAACGGCTCCCATAGACCCGAACACCTTACAAGGTGTTACAATTACACATTACAAGTACACAAAAGTGCACAAAAAGGCATATTCCTTTAAAAAGAGATTTGTAAACGGCTCCCATAGACCCGAACACCTTACAAGGTGTTACAATTACACATTACAAGTACACAAAAGTGCACAAAAAGGCATATTCCTTTAAAAAGAGATTTGTTTGTTATTGTTGTTGTTGTTATTGAGTGTGTTTACTAAAGGATCACGCCTCCTCTTCCCATACAGTCGGTTAACATGCACAAGGAGAAGGTGGCCCGGCGGGAGATCGGCCTTCTCACCGTGGAGGCCAGAGTACCCCGCGGCAAAGAAATAGTCCCTCCCGAGTCCCCTGTTGTGGTGCCCGAGTACAAACGCACCCCGATATCCTACGCCATCCTGGATTACCTGGGTCACGGATTATGGGTAAGGGTCAGGGAGCTGGTCAGTGTTGGAGCACTGGACGTTTCGTCTCTACTCTCAGCCTTCTCCTCTGACTAGTTTCACTCTCTCAAACATTAGAAATCAATCAATCATTTACACACAGGTAGCCTACATCTGCTCAAAGATCCATTTAAACGCCTTGTGGTGTCGTCCAATGATCGAACCATTCCTGAAATTCTCTCAAATAATCATTAACTCTCCTGTTTTATCTGAATGTCAGCCATGAATGTGCATTCATAGTGTGTAGTTATTTGTTTTCCAATAATAAATAGTTCCTCAGAAGATTGAAGGGAAGACTCATCTTAGAGTCCTTTACTCTCTGGCCCTGTGTCCAAACTGGCCTCCTCTTTCTCAATAACAACAGGAGGCTTAGACATTACATGCGCCGAAACACTGGTAACTCCCTTTTGAGTCGTTCTCCTGAATTTCATCATGCTCCCAGCACCTGTCTGCTCCGCCTGGGTAGTGTGGAGTAATTTAGGGGCAGCCGTGGCCTACTGGTTAGCGCTTCAGACTTATAACCGGAGGGTTGCCATTTCGAACCCCGACCAGTAGGAAGCGGCTGAAGTGCCCTTGAGCAAGGCACCTAACCCCTCACTGCTCCCCGAGCGCTGCTGTTGTGGCAGGCAGCTCACTGCGTCGGGATTAGTGTGTGCTTCACCTCACTGTGTGTTCATTGTGTGCCGAGTATGTTTCACTAAGTCACAGATTGGGATAAATGCAGAGACCAAATTTCCCTCACGGGATCAAAAGAGTATATGAAGAGTTCAGATGCAAAACCCTCTAAATCCATCTGACCACATTTCTTTTAAATGAGCATTTAAAATCCGGTTCCTATAGGTTTTTGCATAGAAATCGATATTTCAGACCAGGACGAGAGTGTTATTTGGTGTGTTTTGAAGTTAAATTATTTGATTAACGTATACTATGTGAGGAGAGCATTCACTCACCATCTTTATCTCATTTTTGACGTAGGTGGCATTTAGAGGCTTTTGCATCTGAACCCTTCATATATATACTTATTTGTTTTCAAATAATACTGCACATTGTGTTTTTGTCCCATAGGATGGTGGAAAACCACCAGAGAAACCACCAACCCACTGCGCCAGAGCAGCCCAGCACCACCCCTGTGATTGACCCTGGTCACAGGTACGGTTCGGTCTGGTCCATCACACTCAGTGTAAGACATGTATGTATGACACACCAATGGCCACTAGCGTGTTATCTAACGCAGAATAGCATTTTGGCGTGTTTATCAACGCCATAACCTAACCCTAACCCTAGAGGGCGCCATATACTTGGTGTTGACATACACGCGGAAGTGAGAGGATTAGTGGCGTGTATGTTTATGCGGCGTTGACATACACGCAGATAGCTCAAAATGTGTGCAAATAACATGCCAGTTGGCTATTTTTGAAGTGGCGTGTATATTTACGTAAAACCATGATACCAAGTTGCACGTCTCTGGTTTTGGGATTGTGACCCTAAAGTGGATTTATGCGTGTTGTAGTAGTAGTAGGCCTTTATTGTCACATAGTCACAAGTAACCAGCAAAATTAACCATCAACCTGTCCATACATTACACAAACATACATATAATATGACAAGGGGGGTAGACAGGACAGGAAGACAGGGCATTGAGGAAGAATACAGCATAACATGAGGAGAGGGGAGGAGAAAAAAAGCAACCCCCAGACTATGCTCCTGTGGGGAGTACAGTGTGGGAACAGGAAAAAACACCTCAGCAACATTAGCACATACTCTTTACAAATCTCTATCTATCTATTCTTTTCAATGTATTGCTATTTATAGTGCAGTTTCAACATTGATCATGGTCTCAAACAGTTAGTACAATTAAAATAAGCAGACAGGCAGCAAGTCCAATGAAAATGAAGATATATCTATCTATCTATTTGTGTGTGTGTACTAATAATACTCGTGGTACCTCTGCTCAGGCCTGCCTATGGCATTGCTGTAGCACCTCCATCTGTGCCCACTTGGAGTCCCAAGGATACCTCGTCTGCCCCTGGGTCCTCGTGCCCACCACCTCCTCCTCCTCCCAGCTCCTCTGGTGTTCCTCCTCCTCCTCCTCCTCTGAATGATAGCATGGGTAGCAATGTTCCTCCTCCACCACCTCCTCCACCCAGCTCCTCTGGTGTTCCACCTCCTCCTCCTCCTCCTCTTCTGAATGGTAGCATGGGTAGCAATGTTCCTCCTCCACCACCTCCTCCACCCAGCTCCTCTGGTGTTCCACCTCCTCCTCCTCCTCCTCCTCCTCCTCTTCTGAATGGTAGCATGGGTAGCAATGTTCTTCCTCCACCACCCAGCTCCTCTGGTGTTCCACCTCCTCCTCCTCCTCCTCCTCCTCCTCCTCTTCTGAATGGTAGCATGGGTAGCAATGTTCCTCCTCCACCACCTCCTCCACCTGCATTTGGGGGTTCAAGTGCCTCTGTACCCCCACCTCCTCCACCACCACCACCACTTGGTTCAACAGGTGTTCCTCCACCACCTCCTCCACCACCTGGTGCAACAGCTAATTCTGTCCCCCCACCCCCACCCCCACCACCACCACCACTTGGTTCCACGGGTAATAACCTCCCCCCACCTCCTCCACCTCCCCCTGGGATGACTAGGACCGGCATTCCTCCTCCACCTCCTCCTCCTCCTCCTCCACCAATGTAGACTAGAAAGACTCAGATCCACAAGAGCTGGAAGACACAGCTGATCAAATGAAAACAAAGTATAACTAACTGCTGGTACGCCTGATACAAGTTGCCACTGATGAAACACTGGCCAATGTTCCAACTACTATTAAAGGTGCAGTCAGCGATCGTACGATCGTTTCGAGCCCATTACATTATTGTCATATTCAGCAATCATCTCCTCGTGATCAGCTAGCTGCCACAAATACACTGTAAACCAAAAGCAAGGCCTCTGTAGGCGGCCAAGGCTCCGGAAATTGGAAACAAAGTCGGGGCAGCCTGCACCCCCCCCCCTCCCCCCTTGTATGGAGCTCTGAAGGGAGGGGTGAGTTACCTTTGGTGTGTTTCGTTTGGTCCTTGGTTAAAATATAACATACATTGTTTTGGACAAAGGTGTCTGTTAGTTTTAAATATCAACATAACCATAAACAAATGTGACTTCCTGCACAATCGCTGACTGCACCATCAAGGGCATTGCCATTTTAACGTGCATAGCATTTGGTAAAACATAAGCAGGTCACGCATGAAGTGGCCTAACCTTGGGGCTACATCAACTTCACATGAACCAGGGACTTTCATAATCATTTAATTTCATCAAAGAAATATGTCTTCTCTGGCATAGTGGACAGAAACATTTTTTAAAGGTTATTGGGGCATTTTAGAATTAGAACTTAAAACCTCTTATTTGAAACCTTCACCCTAACAGGATGTGAGGTCACATTACTGATAAGCTTGTCGGTCAGCTACATTTTATCTGTTATTAATTTATAACTAGTTTTGGGATATATTATTTTTTTAGAGTACTTTTTGTCATATGGGGTTAGCTGTGTACTATATAGGTAATGATATGCTGGTCTATTACAATAGTTTGTACCGTAAGTATGTTTCATTTGTTTTTGGCTGTTTGTTTTCATGATTCTATAACACGACTAAGTCCAATTTTTTGCCTGGATTTTTAACAACTATTGCCAAACATTGGTCATAGTAGCTGCTTAAGTATCAAAGTGTCAGCTCATAGAAATCATAATATTATAATTTAATAATTGATGTCATGTATAACTGAGAGATGTGTAATATGTGGCAGAATAAAGCATAATTATGTTTTAACTGAAAGTGCCTTCTAAAAGCGAATAAACTTGCATGATACTACTTACATGAGTTATGCAAACCCTACTTTCATTCATACAGGCTCCAAGAATGGTCTTGAATTAACCTCATCGTTAATGTCAACTGTCATGTAAGAAAGTTAGTATTATCAAAGTAATATTCAAATACCTGAAGGGGACTAAATACATTATAGCTGCAGAGCATACTCACTCTTTTTTACCTTCATTACATGCTGTTGTAGTACTTTAAAATGGTAAAGTACATCAAAAGGGCATTGGCAGACGGATTTGTTCCAAGTGCCAGGGACCCCCACCCATATGTCAGGTGGCTACGCTATCGCGCTAACGCTGCTGTACCACAACCTTAACCAAAGGTAGCCACAGTTTAAGATATCAGCTGTCAGCTTTACTCTTGTCAGGAACAAATACACAATACTTTCATAGGTAAAAAACATTTTTATCCATTTTTGAGGTAGTATGAAAAATATATAGACTAAAGAATTATCTTGAACTAGCAATCATTCAAAACTACAATGGTCAGAGGTACAAGTAACAATTAAAGTAACAGCTTCAGTGTAGTTAAATGCACAAGCCAAACCCTCTTTCTAGACCCCAAAGATATCTTTAGCATATCTATGTTTTAAGAAACACACCAACATTGTGGGAAATGAGCTTATTTGGCGTCTATGGAGGACAGCAATTTATCTAAGCAGACTTGTACACCATTTACATCTATTCATTTAGCAGATGCTGTTATCCAAAGCAACTTACATGTTTATATTACAAGGGCCATTGTCCCTGGAGCAACTAGGGGGTTAATGCTGCATTTCAGACAACTCGGAAGTCAGATATTTCCTAGCTGGAATCTCCCAATTTCATTCCAGACAAACTCGGAGGTCAAGAATTCTGACCTCCTACTGGGAAAAAGTACAATGGAACGCCACTTGAAGTCGGAGTTCCCACTTCTGAACTCAGGTGTAAGTCGATCTACCCCAACTTCAAGGTTGGAATTGAACATCCAAGTTGTCTGGAATGCAGCATAAGTGCCTTGCTGTGGCCAACGCCCAGTCACATAGGCCTACTTGGAACTACATTCTCACTTCACTGACTACTCTAAGGCCGGGTTCACACCAGCCAGCGGCAAGCAGCAACCGCAAACGGTAGCAGCGCTTTGCCAACATGAGAAAGTAGTTCCAGATATGTATATCTGCTTAGAAAATTGCTGTTATCATTTTACATTGTTATTTCTACACGCGGTAAATACACAAGTCACAACATGTAAACAACACAATTTTGGAGTTGTTGAAGTCTATTTTGTCACTTTTAGGCTAATGGTGGGGCTGTCAGACTGGGTTTTATACTAGAGTATTAGCCGTCTAACTCTAGGATAACGTCTGGAACATTCTCTGTTTTAGGCACACAGACAGACCAGACGAGGGAATCTAAAGCAATGTTTTATGCATGTCAGATATGTCCAGATACTGTCACTGATAAAATAACAATGCAAATGAGAAAGCTGCCTATTGCTGTTGTAACATTCAGAACCATTAGAGCATTCAAGCAGAGGTGGAAAGTCTGGATTTAGAAAGTCCTACTACCCGTTCCATTGGTTCACATGATTTACTAATGATGGAGAAGTGCCACACACTCTGACTGCATACTGTATATATGAAATATATATGGGGCAGCCGTGGCCTACTGGTTAGCACTTCGGACTTGTAACCGGAGGGTTGCCGGTTCGAACCCCGACCAGTAGGAAGCGGCTAAATTGCCCTTGAACAAGGCACCAAAAACCCTCACTGCTCCCCGAGCGCCGCTGTTGATGCAGGCACCTCACTGTGCCGGGATTAGTGTGTGCTTCACCTCACTGTGTGTTCACTGTGTGCTGAGTGTGTTTCACTAATTCACGGATTGGGATAAATGCAGAGACCAAATTTCCCTCACGGGATCAAAAGAGTATATATACTTATACTTATCAGGCAATGACGTTTCGGCCTAGGTCCCTTTCCACAGGTGTATTAATCAAGCACCTAATAAACCTTCTCATATGGAGCCAGAGGGCACAACACTTCTCTATCACTGAACTTTTTACTAGTGGCCAGCACCCCACAAAAGAATCTTTGGTGTGCTTTACATGTACTTCGCATAATTTACTAAACCAGCTCAGAGTCCTGCAACGGGTCGTGTACCCGCGGGTACCCGCATAAAAGTAGCTCAAACGGGTGGATTATGACATTCCTAAAATTCACGGGTGGGGGTGAGGGCGGATAAGGAACTCCTTGCGGGCAAGTAACGGATGAAAACCAAAACAGTATTTTAGTTTGCTGAAATAAAACATAAATGAAAAAAATGTGTAATGTCTAAATTACCATTACATCACACTGTGGTGTGTTTTAGTCAACGATAGCCTACGACCTTGACCCTCACGTCACTACTGCGACTTTGATTTCTTCGATGCATCTCGTAGTTGGAGCGTTGTCAGGATAGGCATAGGCCTACATATAGTTGCTGGTGATGCTCAGGTTGTATTTTTTTATGTTATGTATTTTGTAATGTTCTGATGCAGCAAGTTTTGGGCTATGGTTCGTTATTATAAAATTTAGCACTAATACGAAATGTGAAATAAAAATGCTCGAATTATATTCCATCGCCTATTTAAAGGTAGCCTACCGATGGTAGGCTACTTGAATAGCGTAAAAGAAAGCGCACTTTAAGCTATATTGTTCATTAGCTTAAGATTTAGATTGAATGTGAAATACTGAATGTGAAAGTTGACAGGGGCGCGTTACATATTTGTATTAGGTTATGTTTGTAGCCCTACGTGCTCCAATAGCGTGAAAGAAAGCACTCGTTAGGCTGTTCCATAGAGTTGAGAGGTGCGAGACTTTAATTGGAATGATTTTAGCTCGTGTGTGATTTATCGTGGGCACGGGTCGGGTAACAGGCCAAATATTAACGGGTCTGGGCGGGTCCAGATATAATTTTGATATCACGGGTGACGGGTCGGATCTGGTGCTGAACTTTACGGGTATTACGGGTACGGGCGGGGGCTGGTCTCCAAAAACGGACCCGTGCAGGACTCTGTACCAGCTGATTCTACTTAGCACAACCCTTCAGAAAGAAAGACTAGCTGATTAGTCAAATTAGCCGTGTTAAGTGAACGAACAGAAGAATAAATGCATGGTTAAGACTTTTCCTTTCTGAAGACTCTGTATTACTGTTCCGCATTCATGCATCATGCAGAACTGACATCCACTGACTTTGGTAACATACTCGCAATTTACACACACACACACACACACACACCCAAGCACACGCACGCATGCACGCATGCACGAATGCACGCACGCACACACACACGCAATCATCTCCAATGAAGGGTCAGGAAAGCCTTCCTGTGAAGATCCGCTACAAGAGCAGGCCTGCAGTCATTGTCATCAATGGCAGAGTCTGTGTTTTCGATGCCATTCATCGCCTCAAAGTGGGAGTAAGCGTTGAGAAGATCTTCTGCTGAGGGGAATCGGACATTCCGCAAGCTCTCCAGCGTCTGAACGGCTCTGGACACTGGAGTTTGGTTCTGCAGGATAAAGAGAGGAACAGCCAACTAAATATATGATGAGCAGAAAGAATATACACAATGCATAATACAGCAAAAGGAATGGCAATACTTTATTTGAATTTCGAAGCTTTACGCAGCTAACATAACCAATATATTAATAAGTTGTGGCTCGTGAATAACATGTCTGTTTCAATGTCACAAATATTGTGTGTTAATCTTTCAAATAAGGTCAGGTCTTAAAAGAAGACAGAGCTGTAAAACAGACCTGTAAACTGTGTCTGAGATAGAGGCAGAGCTCTATACTCAGAATGAGATGATTGTCGAAGTTGTGGAGGCCATCTTGCCATTCCTGATACCGGTAGAGGACTTGGCAGTCTGGGCAACGCCTGATGTACGTGGATATGTCTGTGGAACACAGCACAGTTTAGAAGTGATGAAAACTTGACCTTGTGCTTTACATTTTTACTTCATCAAGTTGTATGTAATGTTTCAATATATATGCATCAAATTTAATTTAATTGAAAAAGTTTAAAAGAAAAACAAATCATCCAAAAGACAGGCATAACCATGTGAGCACAGTTTAGAAGTGATGAAAACTTGACCTTGTGCTTTACATTTTTACTTCATCAACTTGTAGGTAATGTGTCAATATGTATGTATCAAATTTAATGTAATTAAAAAAGTTAATGTAATTAAAAGAAAATCAAATCATCCAAAAGACAGGCATAACCATGCCATTACACATTGTGGCTGATGGCAAAGCCAGTCAGGCTGAATCCGCACACTGTTGTTTGCTGTCCAATATGCTTTATGCTTTATATTGTGTAATAATAATGCATTGGCCAATTGTTACAACAGTTTCACATCCGAGTCTGTTTTTGGTTCCAGCATCTGTGTGTTGGATATACATGTTATTTTACTCTCAGGTCTCTTCCTGTGTTATTCTGAGAGTCAGTAGTCAGTGATATGCTATGCTGTCATGCTTCAAGTGTCATGCTTTTACAAACAACTTTTTTTTTTTTTTAAAAGTATATTTTTCAAAGTGTATTTTTTGCTGTAAAAGTCATTCCACAGTCATTCCACTGACTGATAATGCCATGGATTGTCTGTCTGACTAAGAAGCCCATCCAGATATTATGTCTTATGGTGGCGTGTTCAGGCACAGCGTACCAGAAAAAAAGATGCACTTACGGTCAGCTACTCCCATCATGGTGACAATCTTGGCTTGGTCTGTCACGATCTCTGATTCCTCAAGGCTCGGCTCGTGTAAACAAAGGTCGCAGGTCGTCTCCACTGGAAACAAATGTGCGGGGAACTCAAACACAGTGTTGGTCAAGTCCTCTGGTAGCTCGGCGGGGATTCTTTTATGCTCGTAAATGTACTCCACACTGCGCTTGACGTCGCCGTTGGCAGAGTTGGTGTCGTTGGTGGAGTCCACGTTCCCTCGCCCAGAAGCGTTCCTGGAGGGCAAACCTGCGCCCTTGATTAAGTCCCGGTTGGTCTGGAAGATGTGCCATTTCGCAATGTTCTTGTGGACGCACGAGATGTGAGGTTTCGTGCACGGACAGTGCCACTCGTTGCGGTCGACGTTGTAGCTCACCATGACCCTGCCCAGACAGCTGAACTCGTTCGTTTTGGACTCGTGGACGGAGACGAAGACGCGGCGCGGCGCCCCACCCAGGTCCACCCGCACCGAGAAGGGAATCTTGGCGGCCTGGGCCATCTTCTGTCTCCTCAGGCACACGGCTCGCTTGGCGTCGCTGAGTTGCTTGACGATGACCATCTCGTCCAGCACCTCCTGGTCCAGGACCACATACGGCACCGTCTCGTTGCAGAGGTCCAGATCCTTCGTGTGCTGACAGTGGCTGACACTCAGCCCGTGGCGTTTGGCCATCTGCTGGAACTGGTGACACTCCTTGAGGTCGCAACGGACCACCTGGCCATCATAGACCTTCCGCTGGGCATGCACCGGCGCCAGGAACCCGCGCGCATGTCTCCGGACAGCCACGATCCCGTTCTTCCGGTCCACCCAAACACTCTTGAGCTGCGGCGTCCTTTTGGGGTTCTCTCGTGCCGGCACCGGCAGGTCCTTGTGGTGTCGGGTTATGTGGACCTTCAGATTGCGTTTAAAGAGAACCATGGGACAGTGGGGACACTTCATCCTTCGCCTCTGCTCTTTGGACTCGGACTGAGATGACATTTCGGCCATTTCGGACGCTGAGGGAGGTGGCGAGTGAGAGGGGGACACCGGGTTTGCGGACGAGGATTCCTGCTCTTCAGAGGGTGTGCCTGTTGGAGCTTGATCTGCAGAGGACGAGGTGACCGACGTTTGCTGCCACGATGGTGCCGTTGTGGGCTGCCGCAGTGAAGGAGACGAAGCGGTTGTTTGCGGCAGCGATGGTGACGTGGCTGTGGCGGTGGTGTTCGGTAAGGTTTCCATAGGATCGGGGGCCAGCTCCATAGCTGCAGTGGTTGGGGTCTGCAACTCAGGGGCTTGTGATGGAAACGATGTAGTTGTTGGCTCGTCATCCTGCGAGGATGTAGTTGTTAGAGCTTTATTAGAAGTGGACGTGGTTGTTACTGTTGTTGTCGTTTCTTGAGGCGAGGACTTCACTGTTGAGGCTTGCTTTGGCGAGGATGCGGTCGCTGTGGTTTGAAGCAGCAACAAATGTCCCGCTGTGCCTTGCAACTGAACGGGTGTAGTTCGCAGCAACGCGGGTCCAGCCGAGGTCTGTACCACAATGCCCACGGATGGGGCATTCGCCGACGGCCGAGATGAGGCTGTAGTCCTGTTACTGTTCTGATCACCGGAACAAGTCTGTTTGGCATTTGCCTTATGTGTGAGACATTCGTCGCATCTTTTCAGATGCCTTATGAACACATTTTTCAAGACGACACTTTGATTACAAAAGCAACAGTGGTAGTGTGGCACGTCGCAGCAGTCTAAGCCGCATCTGTATATTTGTATTCCTGAAAACCATAGAGCATAAAGCAAACGCCAACATTAGTGCAAAAGTGCGTTTATATGTGCTTTTACATTTAACAATCAATGCATAGTTAGCCTATTGGCTCTAACGGGAGAACCCTAAATCTGCCGCGTATCGTTGATAGTCCGGATAGCCTGTGTGATCCGCCTGCCTAATAAACAGCCAAATCCTTAAAAAAAAATCATTAACCCTCTTCAACAAGAGTGTGTTTCTTTACACATTAGTTCATATCAATTGACAAAAACCTTACCTTTATACGTGAGGACGTTTCTTGAATGGGTCTGAATGTGGGGCACTAGAGATGCGTAATCGCCTGCCTTCTTGCACAGTGAACACTTGTAAGAGTTACCCACTTCAACCATAGCAGGTTTGGTCATTCCAATAAAGGATTTTAAAGCCTGGTGGAAATAAAGACATATATTATTACATGCAAAGTTACCAAAGTAGCACAAACCGTTCGTTTTAAATGCTGCTTGTTTATCATACCGTCGACTGATCCATCTTCGCCATGGCCAAGTTGTAATCGGTGTTATGCTTCCTTTCGATGTGTCTCTATGGTTTTGGGAAGTTGCAGACCAGCTACTTTGGAATTACCGCCACCTGCTGGATTGAAGTGTGTCGATCGTTGTACTACCAAAGTGTTTTCAAATGGTCTGTAGGCCTACCACATAGCACTGTAGGCCTGCAATGCAAGACAATGCACGCACCGTGTGGCTGCGTTCCTGAAAACTCGAAGCCAGTGCTTCCAATGTGCAGGTTGGCAACTTGTTCAGGTTGGCATTTTGCATAGCACCATCCACAGTATGATTGTGTGTGTGTGTGTGTGTGTGTGAGTGTGTGTGAATTTGAGGCATGAGAGAGCTCGAGCGGAAAAGCGCTATAAATAACCATAACATAGCGCCACGACTTCATACTATATCATTTTATCTTGAGTGCACTGTAAACATACGTGTTTACGCCATTAAGTTGCAGTTGGTAGTACTGCAGTGAAATAAAACCTAAATAATAATCAAATAAATTATCATTGATATTGTTGTTTTTATTGCAATCATTTTAATGCTTGGCATTTCAACTTTACATGAAACTTCATGTAGGCATTTCAACTTTACTTAAAACTTAATGCTAGGCATTTCAACTTTACTTGAAATTTAGTGTTATAGTAGTGTATACTATATTGCTTTAGACAAAAGTGTCAAATACCATTAACAAAAAGTAATTGGAACACTTTATTATTACTTTTGAAATCCAAAATGATAATGCTGTAATAATATCATGACAATACTACTCAAAATCTCTGCCGTAACAGCATTTGAAAATCATAGCCTAGGCCTACTGCCAAGAAGAGGTGTCTGCGCTAAATCAGAAGGCTACATTCTAAATTCGAAGGCTAATAATTGATCAATTATTGGTTTACAATTTATTGAGATTGGGCCAAGCCTAAGACAAGGCCCACCCAGGCACCTCTGTAGACCCTAAAAACAGCAGTCGTGACCTATAGCAGTGTTTTTCAACCTTTTTTGTGCCACGGCACACTTTTGACACTTAAAATGTCCCACAGCACACTAACACCCTGTGTGGAGAAAAAATAAACATATCATAGCCTAAAATTTCAAATAATACAGATATGGCCTTATTATGGCTTCTATGCAAGACCTGCTCAATAAAACAAGCGCCCTCTGTTTCATTTGTAGGTGACTATATCTAATTTAATTGTTGTTATGAACTGGATATGTGATGATTCTGTGAATACTGGATATGGGGCCACCGTTGTACAATGCCTGCATACCACAAATAGTGCAATCATACAATCAATGAGAGCATGTGGTTATAAATTCTTTGATGCAACAGTTGCTTCTCTGGACCAGTGAGTGACATTTGGGCATTTGGACATTTTCTGCGGCACACCTGATGATCTCTCACGGCACAGTAGTGTGCCCCGGCACAGTGGTTGAAAAACACTGACCTATAGTGCCCTGTGTAGAGTCTTAACTGTGGCAAAGAGTTTAGACATATGATGGAAACAGCATTGACTGTGTCTCAAGTTTAGAATGTAACTTTTATGACTATGTCATGGATATGCTTTTATCACATACTGTTAAAACCACTGTCTCACACACAAGCACCTGTTTGTACACACAATTGCACCATAAAGTCCCCCCCCCCCCCCCCCCCCCCTAAACACACACACACAGACACTTACACTCCCACTTACATTACAAATAAACACAGATAGGGAGTATCTCAAAAAGGCGTGTGCACCAATGTGAACGTTCAGCAGCTGCAGCTGCAATCATTCAGTCACACACACACACTCATAACTACACACGACACATACGCACCCATAATAACACACGACATGAGTGCTCACGCTGCTGCTAGTGTTGCTGCTGACTCTGTCACTGTGTCTGCCCAGGCCTCTTCAGCAGAGTCAGCACAGCAGCACCTGCCCGGGCCTTTTCACCGTCTACAGCACTTCTGTGACCTGACCCACACACTGCCACAGAGCACACACACACACATACACAGGAAACCCACACACAGCTAATGTTCAACCGCACGCTGCAATCGGGAGGAGTGTGTGAGGAGTCTGTTTATTGTGTCACCTCTCATTTAAAGACTTCAAGAAAGCTGTGTTGATTCAAAGATACGGGCAAATTTGCATTCTTAAAGTTTGAAAAAGTTCTTTACAAAGTTTACAAAAGTTTAAACAAAGTTTTACAAAGTTTAAAGCAAACACATGGTTGGCTATGCCCTGACCTAATGAATGAATTCAAAACGCATTGACAGGGCTTTCTCAATGCAATTTATTGCTTAATGGGATATATACAGTAAATATGTCCTTTAAAAATCATATATTTTATAATCATAATGGCCTGGATACATGATACTAAAAAGAAATTAAAGTGTGTTAAACTTTCACAGCCAATATGTCATAGAAACATAATACAGTGTACAGTAAGCACAGTGTTTATTTACCAAGGTGTTGATTATGTAAATTGAGGACTAAGGATCCCTTTTACTCTTATTTACAGTTTTACTTTTACTCTTATTTACAGTCCCAAGGGATTGTGATATACTCTTAAAACAAATGTGTTGGAAACAACACAAACTGTGTTGTCCCTATATCTGGACAAAGGGATGTGTTATTGTGTTAAAAAAAAACAACGGAAGTTGTGTTATTTTCAACACATATTGTGTAACAAATAACAAAAGCAATATGTTGGAAATAGCACAAACTGTGTTGTCCCTATAGACCCTTTCATCAATAAAAACAAAAACAATGCTTGAACGTTCTATTTGGGCCCCAATCTACTTCCTCTGCATTAAGATAACATATGGAATGTTAAAAAGGAAGTCTTGTGGGGCCAACTATGATGCTGATAATGGAACTCTCCTGAAAGGGTCAGAGATGTGTTGTTTTCAACACATTCCTTTTAAGAGTATACTGAGAGTAGGCTACAGTAGAGAGAGAGAGAGTGTAGAGAGAGAGAGTAGAGAGTGCTGCCTGGGTGGCTGACAGAAAATGGTTCAGGCTGAATAGGTGAGTAAGCGCATAGTTAGGAGCCCAGATAAGACCACCATCTTCACACACAGCGATCTCAGGCCCAATATGGTGAGGTGGAGAAAGAGAGGGAGAGTCTGTAGAGAGACAGAGAGAGAGAGAGGGAGAGAGAGAGGAAGAGAGAGAGAGTATAAGACTACTATGTTTCTTAAGCTTTAAGAATAATAGCAACACTTCAATTATGTCTAAGTCTAAATGGAGAGAGCTCAATGACTATAAAAAAAAAACATATGGAGAGAGCCCAATGACTATAGAGCCCATTTACTATAAAAAAAGAAAAAGAAAACATAGGCATCATAAGTTCATTTCAATAACAAAGCAACAAGGAAAGAACCAAGCCGTAACTGGACTCCCCTGTTGCCATGGTTGGCTCGGCTGGGACAGTCTCCCCTGACAAGAAGACTGATGCTGTAAGTGGCCCGGAGTCCTTCACCATGCAAGCTGTGGGACCATCTGTGTCCGCCTTGTGCAGATAGGCAGTGGCAACGACATCACTCTCTGTAGATGGGTAAACGGTGTAGTGCATTGGGTCTTGTTCTAACACAAGTTAGACCGAGGCTCTATCTAAAAGCACAGTCTCTATGTTTGGCAAATACGGAGCTGAGAAGACCAAACTGGACAAAGCAGTCATTTATACCCCAAGTGATTAAATCCTTAAAGAAATACCTGACAGATACGATTAGGTCATGACTCCTCCTGTATCTCTGTTCAGCAGGTCTGAATAGTGATATTTTTTTAAATGTAATTATTATTATTTTTTTTATCTCTAACACACTGAGGGCCTCTGTGTTACATTGGGGTACTGTGGACTGACGCTACACTGTTCTACTCACTGAAAAACAGTTTCCCTACACGGACAAAATAACCTAACTAACTAACTAACCTAACTGGGCTTTGAAGGACCTACCAGACTGTGGAAATCAAACACCACTCAACTACTTCTGGGCCTACAGGAGAGCTGCCCTTTCTGGCATTGTTTGGCAATCATGGCAATTGGGTTATGATAATTACTAATTCACTCAACTAAATTTGGAAGTTTGTTTTTTCTTGTGTTGAATCTTACCTGGAAGGAGCCTAAGTCTGTTGCCATCTCCACATTTTAGGAACTTCTCGCTCTTGTGGTTGACTGCGCAAAAATACACGGCAGAGTCGCTCGGTATGGATCCTTTATTTGTGAGCTTGATCCCGTCGTCATAATTAATCTGAACTCTCACCGGTGAACCGGTGGACGTCCACGAAGCCTTCATTAGGATGTTCGTCCCCCAAGTATGAGATTTGCTTTATGCAGACGGGATGTCGACCAGGCTTTTGCTGATACCAGAAAAAGTAATATGGCTTTTCGACTTGTGCGTAAAGACAGGAGAAATCAACTGCAGCTCCCATTTTCGACTGTATCTCCGTTTCCCTGGTCCAGAGTTTGGGAGACGGTATTTTCTAACAGAACCATGCAAAGATTATTCCATTAAATGTAAACAATCACAATAATTTACAACATAATCATAATGCTGAATCAACATGGACATGGGTAGCCTACTCACGGTGTTGCAATATAACACAGAAAAACATCAGCGGAGTCAGGGACATGCTCACGAATGTTGCCGCTTCTGTGTAGCGTTAGGGACCGAACAAGACTCAATGTCAATGGTAAGCAGCAGTCTTCCAGTTGCCACCTCCACTGCTCATCCAAAGTGATGTGGCCAAGTAGGCCAAGCGTACAGAGCGCAGCTAGCGCACTTGGTTACAAGCGCTGCCCAGCACTCCTAAACGTTGCCTTGTAAAGTTTTAGTTAGTGACTCAGTCTGTTGTTGACCTCATAGTTGAACAGGTAGGCTTAGCTCTCTTTAACCCGACGTGTGAGAAAAGTTAGTTTCTCTAATTGTAATATGTAGACCTAATTGGAATAATCCACTCGCTTTTAGTTTATGTTTTTATTTTATTATTAATATTATTATTTTGCACGTCGTTAATGGAATGCATCTTTTCGTACCAGATGCTCTGCTAGTGCGTATTCATATCTATGGTTAGCACAATAACCTTAGTGGAAGTTCTTGTAGCATTCTGATTGCTACAAGAACTAATTCTAATTGGTAAAGCATCTGTGACGCAACAGTCAGCAAGATTCTACAGAAAATCAAGATTCCAGGCGTCTCGAAGATTATCTTCTCTGTAAAACATACCTTCTGAAATCGACGTGAGGTTGAGTCAGAGACAAATCACCAAGATGAATAAAGCCGATTATTTGGCCTTCCCAGCCATAGTGAGCACTCCAGGCCAGTATATTCACATGAGAACAATGTGGGATGGTCACCATTACAAATATCATATGGACAGAATGAGAAATGGTAAGATGTCACCAATTCAGTCATTCACTGTAGACTGTAGTCATCTTTTCACTGTAGTCAAAACTAAGTTGATGCTTTGCTGTGCAGTAAAACCAATGGTTGACAACAAAGCTCCAAGAACCTACATACACTGTCACCTGAAAATGAAGAAAATTCAGGTAAGGGGTGTTTTTTATGTCATGAACTTTGTCACAAATATTTCTGTCATCAGTGATTAAATGATAAAGCTTTTTTGAATCCTTGAACTAATAGTAGATAGGCACAACATGGCGTATTCCCGCGTCAGTGATATATCATGTTAGCCTGTACCTTGCAATATGGCGAGTGCTGCTATTGAACTGACTGTTCAGATGGAGCAAGAGCGACTGATGGAGGTGGAGAGGGACAACAGGCTGCTGGTCTCCAGAATCGCCCGCACCATGGCCAAAGGAGGCCTGGATAACTGGAACCAGGAGTACGAGATGTTGACCGAGAACAGGTCTGTCCTCCACGTTATCATACGCAGTGGTCATTCAGTGTGCTTTACATGTTATGACACAAGATTAGCGAAAACATTTTTTGTCACATACAGCAGACATCACCTCACCATCCGCTAGCTGCCTGTGCCCTGAATACACTGTAAAAAAAAAAACGTGATTTCTGTGGACAGCCCAGGTAGCATAGCAGCTCTTTTCTGCTTAGATTTTGGAGAGGGGGGGGTCCTACCCGAAACTAGAAAGTTGCTAGGTTGGTAATCGCCTATAGAGGGCCGCTCATACAATGGCAGAAGTGCCGTTCGTCATGTTATGAGGTTATGTGCCATCAAAATGATTTTGGAAACGTTATCCCATCTCCCCTGTCATCCCCCCAACACACACACCAAGACCCCTGGCAGTTGGGTTAGCCTCTTGAGCCGTGGATCTGCCCAAGGTTTCTTCCTTGGTAAGGGAGTTTTTCCTTGCCCCTGCTCTTGGGTGCTCCTTGTTGGTGCCCCCCGCCCAATCCCAATCCTCCCCCACCTTTCTTATGCAGCCCTTGCCACTTAATCTACTAAACCCCCCCCCCCCCCCCCCCCCATAAATGCACAAATAGGCTGACACCAGACATAATTTCACTGCATTTCTTACTTCCAGTAACTTCCAGTAAACTTCCTTGTATCCTTGTATCCTTGTATGTTAAGGTAAAAAAAAACTGTTAAGGGTGCCTTTAAAGCTGAAATGCATGTGGTGACGTGTGTCCATCATTTTCCTCTAGTGGGACCACTGACCTGCGGAACAGGGAGCTGGTGAAGATCTCCCTGGAGAACCAGGCCGTCCTCAAGAAGATTAAGACCACCAAGCCCGTGTACGACCACAAGCACTGGCTCAACGACTTCAAAGTAAGGGGCAGGTGTATAAGTATAAGTATATATATACTCTTTTGATCCCGTGAGGGAAATTTGCTCTCTGCATTTATCCCAATCTGTGAATTAGTGAAACACACTCAGCACACAGTGAGGTGAAGCACACACTAATCCCAACCAGTGAGCTGCCTGCTACGCGGGGTGAGGTGCCTTGCTCAAGGGCACTTCAGCTCATTCACTCAGTGACATGCTCATTCACTCGGTGCAAAACAGGTACATTAAAACAATAGCCGCTACAACACAGCTGACATGCCACCGGAAATATATGAGCTGGCTGAAAGGCCTTCCAGAAAGAGACTAGCATATAGGCAATAGTTCAACTACAATTTTACATACTGAATTTTAACTGATGAACTGTTAAGTCTGTGTCCTACCTCAACGAAACCACAATGAAGGAAGGTCCCAGCTAGCAATGAAATGAAATGAATGAAACCTCAATGAAACGCTATCAAAGGCTGTTCTGTTGGTGATGTTAATTTGCCCAAGGTTGCTTTGTTGGTGTTTTTGTTTTTGATGATACATAGGCTTGGTTGTTGATTGACTGCTGTGGGAAATCTATAGCACTAGGAATTTAATACCTCTCCTATCTGAATTGTGGGCAGGCTGTCCAAGTGAAGTATCACCAAAAGAGAGAATGAGAATGCGACATCAAATTAAATCGGATCAGATCGGAGCTGGAAAGTTGATTGGCAGGTCTTCTAATTGGGCATTGTGACCCTGCTCAAACTACATGACCGATTTGACAGGAATTTGGCCTTCATAAAGTCTGTCAGATCTGACCATCTATTTTATGAGCTAGAAACGGGTCAAAATTGCACCGTGTCTGGTTGGCATATGATTTCGATTGATACTATCACTGCTGATCCATATCTATCTCTATCTTTCTAGAGATAATAATGGCAGCTAGGCAGAAATAAAGACACATCTCATGTCTCACTAAGATAAGATGACGGAGACATTTTTTGTGTTTGTATGTTTTCATTCAGGTGACAAGAGATTACATGAATCGGCTGAGAAAATATCCACATAACAATACTACGAAGGTAAGGAGGCATAATTAAAGGTTGTATCAGCGATAGTGGGGATACGTCACTTCTGTTGATGTTCAAACAAAACAGAGAGCTACTTACTCCCTTCCCGTCCGTCCCGTGCAATTGAAACTCTCCTACACGCCATCTCGTCGGTTATTGGTTGAAACACTTTATTTTGCTTTTGAGTGGTTGGTAGCTATTGTTTTTGTGTACAGATCTCGAGCCTAGGCTGCCTACAGAGACGCGTTTTTTTTTTGTTTTTTTGAGGGCCTGCTTATGGGGCAGGCAGCTAGCGGAATGTTAGGAAAGATTAGATGAATGTGATCATTTATGTTTGGGCCTTTTTTGGGCCTGAAATCGCTGATACAACCTTTAAGTAACATAAATTGTTTTATATAGCACATTAATACAGATAAGAATAAATCATACTGGAAAATACTATCAGTGTTTCTGTATTATTATTGTTATGAATGAATCACCACACTCCATGGTCAAAGAGACATTTGTCTAAAGTGTTGTCCTGTCCTCTCTGCAGGTGCGTCCTCTGGAATTGATTAACTGAGCGACATCCAACAGCAATGCAGCAATTTACCCATCAGCAATTTATTCGTTTTATACGATGAGATGGAAGCAAAAGCAAAATCAATAAAATGATACTGTGCTTACCATAACAAACTCCATTTTGATATGTGTGTGTGTGTGCCTGTCCATGGGTGTGTGTGTGTGTGTGTGTGTGTGTGTGCGTGTGCGTGCGTGCGGACAAGTGTATGTGTCCCAATGAGCAAATGCATAATGCAGGAGATACAATCCATAAATTCATGAAGGCTCAGACATCCACACAAATGTTCCATCACTTCAGCACTAAGCCCACCTGCACAGGCCGAGAGAGGAGAGGAGAGGAAAAGAGAGGAGAGGAGAGGAGAGGAAAAGAGAGGAGAGGAGAGGAGAGAAGAGACAGTTTAGGATGGAATAACATTAGCCTGCTTCACCAGGTGTGTAAATCACTCACAGAGGAGAATCAGAATCAGAATCGTGCTTTGATGGCCAATTATGTTTACACACACACACACACACAAAGGAATTGGATTCAGCATTTGATGACAATATACAGGAGACGATCTAGACAATGTGCACACTATACGCACATACTGTTCATACATTCCAGAACAGATATACAGTAGACAGTACACCCACCTGGAGATGATTAGAAATGACATGACACGACTCTAAATAAAGAAATAAACTACTCTTACGTAAAGATACTAAAATATTGACTTGCTGGACGTTTTTTGCTCGTTTAAGCCCCCAACGTTGTCTTCAAGGCAGCCCTGCCTGGAAGGCGCTAAGGTAAGGCATGGGTTAAGGTTAGGGTTAGGATTAGGATAAGGTGCCTTTAAGTCGACGGTGTCAGCGCTGCCTGGAAGACAACGTTGGGGGCATAAGACAGAGCTGAACGCTCATAACTAGTGTAGTATCATCCTGCTCTAGAGTCTTTGGAAACCATGTAATGACTTGCATGTAGATTGCAACATGTACTGACGTGACATCTGGCATAAAAACTGTTGTACCTAGCATGCCATTACATCTCTCTCCCTCTTTCTCAACTTGTTTCTTTCTCTCTCTCTCCCCAAAGCAAACACACACAGACACACACACACACCACACCGTCACTGCCACCCTCCACTCCACCCCTCAAACACGCACACACACACACCACACCGTCACTGCCCCCCCCCCCCCCACACACACCCACACTCCACCCCTCAAACACGCACACACACACACCACACCGTCACTGCCACCTCCCCACTCCACCTCTCAAACACACACATACACACACACACACACACCCCACACCGTCACTGCCCCCCCCACACACACACACACCCACACTCCACCCCTCAAACACACACACGCACACACACACACACACACACACACACACACACACACACACACACACACACACACACACACCTTGTCTGTGGTCAGGCCAGGGCACCTCCAGTTGTAGAGGTAGTAATGCATGCGTCCGTCAGCAGGACAGAACTTCAGCTGGTCCATAACACTCCTGTTCTCCATTACGTCCAGGGCAGTGAACACGTCAAAACCTCTCTAGAAAAAGTGTGTGTGTGTGTTTGTGTGTGTGCGTGTGTGTGAGAGAGAGAGAGAGAGAGTGAGAGACACCATAGATAAGACATAGGCAAAAAGCAGTCACACGTGTGTGTTTGTGTGTGTGTGTGTGTGTGTGTGTGTGTATAAGTATGTGTGTGTGTGTGTGTGTGTATAAGTATGTGTGTGTGTGTGTGTGTGTGTGTACTGTATGTGTGTGTGTATGTGTGTGTGTGTGTGTGTGTGTGTGTGTGTGTGTACTGTATGTGTGTGTGTATGTGTGTGTGTGTGTGTGTGTATAAGTGTGTGTGTGTGTGTGTACTGTATGTGTGTGTGTATGTGTGTGTGTGTGTGTGTGTGTGTGTGTGTGTGTCCTCTCTGGGCCTCTATAGCCTTACCGCTTTGGCGAGGACCATCACATCCTCCATGAGTTGGGGCAGGGGCGTGAGCGTGTGGGCGTAGTAGAGGCAGAACGCGGCCTTCAGCCTCCGGTGCACAGGGTGGTTCAGCACCACGGAGCTCAGCGTGTAGAAACTCAGCAGGTCTGTCAGCACACCCTCTGGGTTCTAACCCAGAGGTTACAGTGAGAGAGAACATTTCAAACCATATACAACGGACATAATAAACAGGGTCAAAGTGAGTAAATAGGAGTATTGTATTGAGCATAATGCCAGCAATATGCTTTACTGTATTTAAACAAGTCAAATATTTGCTTGTTTTACTTTACTCTGCTGTAATTTGATTTATGAAAAGAAAACATATTAGAAATAGAGAGAAAGAGGGAGAGAGAGAGAGAAAGAGAGAAAGAGAAACACAGGGAGGGGCTGCGATTAATGAGAAGAGTAGGAAGCACTGTTGTCATGTTGAGTGCGTACAATACTGGCCAGGGAAGGTGAGCTGATTGCAAAATACAGGGATGTGATTGGCAAAGGTAAAAAAAAGCAGGAAAATATACTGAGCACGGAGTGACCATAACCATAGGCCTTATGAAAGGAAATATGTACTTGGATCTATACAAATTGCGTGGGTCTCATTTTCAGGTCGAAAAGTCCGGAATTCCACCCCTGAAAATTTATCCTGTTAAAATTCTGCTGTAATCTTATAAATGACCAGTTACCACTGAACTCCACTCTAATCTCTAATTAACTCTATTTATTATTTCCATCTTAAAATACACTCTGTGTCTGGAGGTGTTTTCATGGGGATCTCTGCATTCCTACTTATAAACATGGGAGAGAAACAACACACAGCTTACCACACTGATAATGGACACTGTTACAGAGGGGAATTTTAAGAAGATAAGTCAAGCCAAAGAATTTGAGCAGATTCAATCTCGTGGCCAAACATTTCACCCCACTCCATAAAATCTCTTTAACAATTTGATTCGATTTATAGGAATGCATGACCTTTGAACTGTACCCAGCCAATTCGACCAATAATTCACTTGTACTTCAATCAGACTATATATTCCATTCATTCATTTCCAAGACGCTTTTATACAAAGTGGTTTAAGGCCTAAGTGGTTTATAGTACAGATAGTTTGATTTGATACTCTGATACTTTGATACTTTGATTTGATTGAATATTTGATATGAATATTGAACATTTTTCTGAGTATGTGTTGTTGTGTTTATGGAACTCTATCAGTTCAGTTTTATATGAGCAATATCTATAGGACAAGATATAGGATAAAAGCTATAGAACAAAAGCTATAGAATAAAAGCTATAGGATAAAACCATCAAATACACCATCAAACACACATCAGAAATCCACAGCCTTCAGACGGCAGCTCTGAAACACTGACCTCCACCACGTAGGTGTCGATGACGTCCTCGCGGGGCAGTAGCCAGTGGAGCGCCTCCTGCTGGCTGAATGCGGGACGCAGCTGGAACCTCCTCAGGTAGCCCTCCAGCAAGGCCTGGACCGCAGGGCCATCCTCTGCCCTCATGGGCCGCAGGCCAGGAGTCTTAGGAGCCTGGGGTGAGGAGTGGGTGGACAGAGTGGTCGTCACTACTAGAGCACTTCACTTAATTAATACTTAATTATGGAGGACCACAGGTGTCACTTAAAAGTATTTTGTAAGTCAATTATTAAATTATCAATAAATACTCTAATTTTAAAAAGGGATTTGCAAATATAATTGCAAAATCTTTTTGCTTTTCCATTTGCCAAATCATTTGGAAAAGAATGCCTTAAAAGAAATTTAATGAAACATTGTAACGAACCAAGCTGTGAACCATAAAAAGCTATTAATACATACTTAATACATGAATTAATACTTAACTCATTGAGTGCCTTTCCTTCCCATGCGTTGAGTGCCAAAAACATAATAGGCCTATTACATTTTTAGCTTTTTTTTTTTTAATTACGAAACTAGACACTCTAACACACCTTATATGTGATTTTGGGAACTCTTTGATG
>NC_055980.1:22575246-22577746 GCF_018492685.1 Alosa sapidissima
TTGTCACTGAGGGGCTTGGTGAGCAGTTTGTCCCCCAGGATGGAGCGCAACAGGTCGGCCATCACCACCTGCTGCTCCACGGAGCAGTGGTTCTCCAGAGACAGAATCAGCGGGTACGGAGACGCCTGGAAGAGACAGAGCGAGAGAGAGAGAAACAGAGAGATAGAGAGAGAGAGAGAGAGAAACAGAGAGATAGAGAGAGAGAGAGAGAAACAGAGAGACAGAGCGAGAGAGAGAGAAACAGAGAGATAGAGAGAGAGAGAGATGGGTAAAGTAATACAGGGCCGCATACACACACTCTCTTGATCGTATACAGATACAGTGGACACACTCTTCCTCTGTCTGTCTCTCACACCAACACACACACACACACTGTGTGTGTGTGTGTGTGTGAGTGTTCATGCAAGTGCATTACCTCAGATGGACTTGTACACATGATAGTCATATGATAATATGATGAATTCTCCAGTGGGGGAGTGTGTGGGTAGTTCTTTCACAATTAAGGTATATTTGTGGATGATTTGATTTTGAGTTTTGAGTATTACTAATCATCACATGATTGATTTCTTATCAATCATTTGAACAGTTAATCAATACAACTAATGTATAATCAAGGAACATACATATCAAATTTAAGTAGTAACTCTAATAGAAATGTCTCATTAGAAGGTTTCAGGCCTGGAGATGAGTGACCTGTACTACTGCAAGTGTATGGTGTGCTTTAGTTCATGTGTGCTTGGTGGGATGTACCCTTCCATTGGCTAAGGGACATAGAGAAAAACCACAAGTGTTGAGTTCTGTTTTTTATCAAATGATGATAAAAAATTTACTCACCTACTCTTAACAACAAGCTAGACTAAATGACATTGGTGACCTGAGGACATTTCTGTGTGAGAGATGGATCAGACTCGTTAGACCTAATATAACTGATCTCGGAACCAACGACAGCATGTAATGAACTTGGTATACAACCCTGTGTGATTGATCACCTTGACAGTACTTTCGGACTTGTGTGTGTGTGTGTGTATTTGTGTGTGTGTGTGTTAGTGTGAGTGTGTGTGCGTGTGCATGTGTGTGTCTGAGTGTGTGCATGAGTGTGTGCATGTGTGTGTGTGTGTGTGTGCTTGCATGTGTGTATGTGTATGAGTGTGTATGTCTCTGTGTGTGTGTGAGTGTGTGTGCATGTGTGTGTGTGTATATGTATGAGTGTGTACGTCTGTGTGTGTGTGTGTGTGTGTGTGGATTTGCTCTCACCTTGAAAGCATACTCGTTGATGGTGTGTATGACCTCCCTGAAGGTGACCTTGGAGGTGAGTGTGTGTCCGTGATAGATGACTGGCTCGCCATTGTCCCCATCCCAGCAGTCCAGCTCTACACAGCGACAGCCATGGCTCAGGGCTCTGTGCAGCACGGCACACACACACACACACACACATACAGACACACACACACACAGCAATATAGGTCAGGCCCTAGGGTGTGTGTGTGTGTGTGTGTGTGTGCGTTCGCGCATGTGTGTGTGTATATGTATTTGCGTGTGTGTGCGTTCATGTGTGTGCGCGTGCGTTCCTGTATGTGTGTTTTTTCATGTTTGTGTGTGTGTGCGCGTGCGTTTGTGTGTGTATGTGTTCCTGTGTGTGTGTGTGTGTGTGTGTGTGTGTTCCTGTGTGTGTGTGTGTGTGTGTGTGTGTGTGTTCCTGTGTGTGTGTGTGTGTGTATGTGGGCATACCTCATGTACGGCTCAGTGCTGCTCTCGCTCATCAGCTGGTCCTTGGTGAGGTAGGTGTTGTGTGAGGAGTTGATGTAGTAGTGGGCCAGAGGCTGCTTCATGTCCTGGTACACACGCCCGTGGTCCGGCTCCAGCACCACGTTCTCCTTGGACAGCATGTACATGGTGAAGCCATTGGGCGTCATGTACTGGTTCTTCTGGGCTGCACTGACCAGAGGTCACACACACACACACACGTTACCCACAGGTATTTTTAGACACGCGTGTGCTACACTTTGTGTTACAGTGGTCAGAGACAAACATAAACACACACACACATACACACCAGAAAAGCTAGCACCTAGTAGTCTTATGTCATATGGAGTTAAGACACTGATGTTTCACACATTCACACACACACATAATTGCACGTAATCATTCTGTGTCAGAACGATAGCTCATGTGGAAGCAAATATAACACCTGATAGCATGGACAACAGACAGAATGAACTTGGTATACAACTCTAGTTTCGAACCCTATGGAATATTCTAGTTTTGAACTTTATGGAACATTCTTGTTTCGAACCCTATGGAACATTCTAGTTTTGAAAGATATGGAATATTCTAGTTTGGAACCCTATGGAACATTATAGTTTGGAACCCTATGGAACATTCTAGTTTTGAAAGATATGGAACATTATAGTTTGGAACCCTATGAAACATTCTAGTTTGGAACCCTATGGAACATTAGAGTTTTGCTCATTGTGGAGCTAAAACAGTGTAAAGTCGGAAA
>NC_055980.1:22590246-22625246 GCF_018492685.1 Alosa sapidissima
GCACGGAGAACCCAGGAGGACAGCAGACAATCCTCAGAGATGGAAACTATTCATTGGCTCCTCACTGCCCGGCGTGTGTGTGTGTGTGTGTTGTGTGTGTGTGTGTGTGTGTGTGTTGTGTTTGTCTGATTTTGCCTGGTGAATGTTAACTATGTATGTGTGTGTGTGTGTGTGTGTGTGTGTGTGTGTGTGTGTGTGTGTGTGTGTGTGTGTGTGGTGGCCTGTTCTTGCATGCCCTTCAAGTCCCAAACAAACACAAACACAAACCTCTTCAAATCTCCTGTGTGCCACCACAACGCCCAGTATGTTCTACTGTGTTTCTCAGACTTGGTAAGGCCATGAAAAGACTACCATGGTGGATGCCATGTTTATACTATAGCCTGTCAGTGGTGCAGACTTGACTTTGACTGGCTGGCGTCAATTCCAGGAATCAAGGCATTTGTATTGTGCAGAAGATAATAGGTGTAGCCTTTTTTGGCCAGAGCTCACTTTGTAAAGAAACTTTCGTCTGAATGTGACTACCCTGGTTAAAAATAAATAAATAATAATCTTTGTAAGTGGCCTTAGCACAAAATACATTTTCCCTACAACCCGGGTGTCTTTGCCAAAAGGTTTCTGATAAGCCTTGTGATAACGTTTCTCCCTTGGGCTGTGCGGACAAAAACAAGGATGCACTCTTGATGTGAGTTATCTTTGGAAAAACAGACGGAACACTTGCTGGGCTTTCAAGTCGTAGAATCGTAACTGTAACCCAGTGGAAAGGGCCGATTGTGTGCAACCGATACCCTACAAACAAAACATCAAATATACAACAGCAAAGCGTTTGGAAGTTTTCCTTCTAATTCTTCCACATTTGCTTTAATGTTGCATTTTAATTCAGCCAATGTTTTTAAACAAAGTGAGAAAAGTACAACAACAAAAGTTTATACTGAAGTAAATATTGCACAAAGCTCATGTAAACACACCACTACCAACACATCACTCCGTATCTCCTTCCAATGCTACAACGCTGATACAAAAAGCTGATCACTGTTACATTAAAAAACAGAGATAGTGAAGAGTCGTCGTTTCAAACAAGTGCCCTTGGCTCTCTTCAAATCACTGTATTACATAGTAACAAAGGTTGTGCACTTTCACATGATGGCCCTGCAATACTAGCATGCACCAGATTGTGACAGTGGCCTACTACTATGCCCTTAAATAAATAAAAATACAAGTGTTAGATTTAGATTTTAGAACTGACATGACTACAAATGATTAAATATTGCAGGATATAAGATACACATATTTGAGTGTTTTCTTACAGGAAATGAATTATGAATTTCAAAATTAAATTGTAATAAATATAAAAATAAAATGCTTAAATAGCGAGATGGTTGCATGCTTCGTCTGATGACCATCTGATCTCAGTGGATTGTGCCCTGGGTTAGTAGGTTAGCAGTGCTGCAGTGGGATCCGTATGGCAGTGAGCAGTGTGTGGGGGAATAGCTATGTGACCCACACCCTGAGGTTTGTCTTCTGCTCCTCAACTGTTATTACTGCAGCCTGATGCACTCATTAGAAAGTGGGTTCAAAAGTCTAGCAGTTACAGATCCGGGCCTCTTTAATGGCTGGGTCCAAATATGCATGTACACACACACACACATGCACACACACATGCACACACACACACACACACGCACACGCACACACACAAACACACACACAAACACACACACACACACACGCGCACACACACACACACACACACACACAAAAACACACACGGGCACACATGGACACACAGATGCAGACCACACACACACACACGCACGCACGCACGCACACACACACAAATAATGTGTGACCAATTCACTCACTCTGCCTTTTTTCCTTTCAGTGTCTAAACGACCCTCTTTATAGTGGTGACAAATGTAACCCAATATGTCAAGTCGGACATATTCATGAACAAAATAAAACAGCATGATTTCATTTTCACTTTCTTAGAGTATCATAAGTCACATCCCTTTTAATAACATTCAGCAGGATCCAACATGTTTTCTTCCCAATTACAAGCACATACTGCATTGTGTGGTTTATGTGTGTGTGTGTGTGTGTGTGTCTGTCTATAGTATCAGGCCTACAACTATATCCAGATTCATTTTACAGACTGACCAGTATAGTCTCTGTGTCCACCTCAGTCCACCTCAGTGTATAAATCTCAGGCCAAGTGCGTCCTAAAAATCTACCCCAGAACATGTCTTTTTGACAAAATCTGTTCAGTTCTTTATGAAGTGAAGAACCACATTTCTTTTCAGCAACAATCTTAGAGTATGGTAAAGTCATAACACTGTCTTGATCATGAAAACAAACAGCATCAATTGATGTTTTCAGTCAACATAAGAAATGTTTTGAAACTTTCGATTTGATAGTGTCAATGGCCTTCAGGAGCAATCTTCTGTTCGCTTAAGTTGTAAATGTTTGTTTTAGTTAATAATAATAATAATAATAATAATAATAATAATAATAATAATAAAAAATAATAATAAGCAGTAAGTTCCATATGGGCTTGTAGTAACT
This sequence comes from Alosa sapidissima, assembly GCF_018492685.1. NCBI lineage: Eukaryota > Metazoa > Chordata > Actinopteri > Clupeiformes > Clupeidae > Alosa > Alosa sapidissima. The sequence goes on from NC_055980.1 coordinate 22,592,806, forward strand.
TGTATTAATAGATGATTAACACAAACAAGTTGAAATATATTTCCTACAAGGAGCTGAAACCATAAACTGAAACTATACGTTTTTAGAATTAGTGTTGATAGTGATGTAGGCTAGTAGCCTATTCACCTTATTACAGGCGGGAAAATAAACATAGGCTACAATAGCAACAGAAAAGTGAATAAGATTGAATATGTGCTTATTAGCCAGTTAGTTAAATATAATCTAAAATCAATGTTTCATAATTGCTCCTACCTAAATTCTTTAAAGGGTCGGTGCTCTTCGATCCTGACGTTCCCGCCCCGTTCTTCTGGTTCGTGGGGCTTGCCTTCTTCGCGTTGCCCAGCATGATACCCTGGGTGCCGGGATACTTATTCTCAATGTCCCGGGACGCGTCTTGGGGAAACGAGTCGACTTTTCCTGAACGAATAACGTTCTCTGTCCTGTCACTCTAGGTCGGTGCTGTAACGTTGGTCTATGTTGTGTTTCGGACTGCACATCTCCCCATTATTTATAGTTGATGATAAGTTTAGAGACTGCCCATTGGTGATGTCAGCAATGTTTTGGGAAGCTAAAAGAAGATATTTACTTTAACAACACCCTGACCGAAGGAGCCTAGGCTAGTCTGACGTTGCCTAATCCGCTTAAAGACAAAATGCAGCAAATCACCACCAGTTTTACCGAAGGAAACACAATAATTCTAGCAGCTATGAGCTAGCCAATGTGAGTAGACGCATAGTCTACAATACTCAAAGGGTCCTCCATTCGATAATGCAAGCAAGCGCATTCACTGATCACAGTCATTACACTGGCAACATCAGTATCCTAACGAAAACAACTGTTCGAATCAGGCAGCATTCATTTGTAAAAATAAATGAGTTCTCAATCATTTCAAATATTGGCAAACATATTGACACGCGTATAGCCTACCACGCGTTCCTTCCTCAATGCACAGATGAAGGGTCAACAAACTCCCTGAGAGCCGTCTGATAAATCACAGAAAACTAGGTCATCGTGAAACTGTGCGTAGCCTATGAACAAAGATCGGAGACCCGGTCACAAGAGAAAGCAGAGACCCCACACTGACGACCCACTGGGATAAAAGACAAGCTGACCTCGTCCAAGCCGTTCTATGATAATGAGTTGAACAAAATAATTCTTCCCCGACTGGACAACGGGGCGCCAAGATTCGACTTCATCCTTGGGAAATATTGCCCTCTAGCAACGAAAGAGGAAATTTCATATTCAATCCCTTCACTCGTCCAATTTTTCACCCACATGACATATGCGACAATGTGATTATAGCCCACTCACGAGGATTTAAAGATTAAGATTCCACAATCATATTAATTCCATATACAAATACCTCCATGAACTGCGAAGAAATACCCGATAGTGAAATCCATAGCCAACCAGATAGTGAAGAGATAGCTTGACAGGCAGTATTTAGACTACTGCCAGATTAGGCTATCTTTAAATTGCAGTGAACAAAAACTTCAATACTGCAGGTCTGTCTTGTAAGCCTTTTTTTCGGGGGTGCAATTTTGTTAAGCCCACTGAACGGATTTTGGATGTCACTATAAAATGTCATACACAGATTTTGTCATCAACAGCAAGGGATGGCAAGGCAGGGAAAATGTGACTAAAGTTGGATCATTATTGCAAATGAATAGCTGATTTTCAATATCAATGTATATTTTGTCAGGAAAGTGCTCTCCATCATAATTGAGGGCGTATCTATTCAACAGCCTATCCGAAAACGTTCGGCAGGGTTCTATGCTGTGTGTTCTGACAAATCACAGTCCACCATATCTACTGTCACGTGATACAACACGGAAGTAGATCTACTGTGAAGTACTGTTGTGCCTGAAATAGGCGAAAGGAAAAGTTTCCTTATATGTTTATGCACTTTATGTATCCACGAAGTGTCTCGGTGTCAACGCACCTTGTGTGTGTGTGTTAAATAATTGGTCGTAAAATCGTGTTGATACGTTGATTGTAGCCTACTTTGGCAGTATGTTGTTTACAGAACACATTTTATGACGGAGGGGACAGGACAGGACTGTGTGCAAGGTGAGTGTTGAAGGTAAATAAAATCAACATTGCCCGGGCGGATGATGGCCTCGAGGTCTATTGGTGCCGACAGAGTTGGCCTATTTAAGCCATAAACATTGTTGAACTACTTCATTGCCATAAGCTACATGACTGCTCCTTCAAGAAAAACTATCGAACAGTTTCTTCGGCAAACAGTTAGGCTAGGAACTCGACTGTCAGTGACTTGGGACCTGCGGTTTTATTCGCTGTTTAATCAGTCCAGACAGCCTCAACAACCGTGCGTTGGCATTGCAGCACTGCGGACGGTTATGCCAGCTCTAAAGATGGCAGAATCAGGAGACCATCAGAGGCAATTTCAGGCAGCTGTCGACGTCATACAGAATCTCCCCAAAAATGGTAAGGCTTACCAAAAAAAAAAAAAAACGATTGTGCTGGCTTTTACATAAATTAATACATTGTGACCTTCTTTTGGGCTTTCTGTCCTGGTGATATTCACTTGGCAAAAGGAAACCTCAATTTGTTAGACATTTTATGTAAAAAAAAACTATGAAACTCTGGAGTAGTTGAAATATGACATTGACTGACTATATAAAATGTTTTCACAGGTTCTTACAGACCCTCGTATGAGGTGATGCTGCGGTTCTATGGGTTCTACAAACAAGCTGTGGTTGGACCCTGCACAGTGTCAAGACCAGGGTTCTGGGACCCAGTGGGACGCTACAAATGGTGAGAGAGAGAGAGAGAGAGAGACAGACAGACAGATAGAGAGAGAGAGAGTGTAACAGGCATACACCACAGGTATGACATTGGGAGTGGGTGAATGGCATTCTTGAACCCTATCAGAACAAATGGAGTGAGAGATAGGAGTGGTGGGACCAAGAGGCCAGGGGAACTAGTCAGAAGCAGGGCTAGCCTTACTCTAGTTTACAACATGGGGACTCAGTACTCAGATGTCTGAATTAAAGTTTAAATAATTAAAGCTGCAGTTGGCAAGATTTTTTTGTATCATATTCACTGAAACCGACACTATGCTCCGACAGAACAACATAAATCAGCCGGTTTTAGAAGAAGAAAAAAACGCACTTCTACCTCCACCTAGAGCCTGTTATTTGTTTTGCAAACATCCACAGCTCCCGGTTCTTCTGGTCCAATCAGAGCAGGGCTGTGTGAGATCTGACTGTCAGTTACAGTCTGGTGCAGTCTGGTGCGCACTGACGAACACAAACTCGGTGAGAGGGTGCTCGGTGGTAGTGGGGGAGGGGCATGAGAGTTGTAAACATTGAACATTTTGGCTAAGTCCCCTCAATCTATCAGATTTGCCAAATGCAGCTTTAAGGTTTAATAATTAGGATATTCAGTAGCCCTAGATGTAGGCCTGGCTTGTCACAATGTTTCCATAATGTTCCTCAGAAAAAAAATAATTGACTGGATGCTCTATTCATGCAAACTCAAATCTGTACCTCTAAAGTTCAAGCCTGTTCAGACAAGCTGAATATAATTTTTTTTCAAACCCATTTGAGTAAGATCAACTATCTTTAGAAATTGAGAATGGGTGGCTTTACTGCTTATACGGCTTCTTGTTGCAAACAATGCATTTTTACATATTGCCATCTGCTTTCCATTTTATGCAGCGGTTGACACTTGAAGGAGGTATAAGTATATATACTCTTTTGATCCCGTGAGGGAAATTTGGTCTCTGCATTTATCCCAATCTGGTTAGTTAACAGTTTATGCTGTCAAATCAGTGGACTGGTGGAGAAAGGGGGCGCAATACTTGGCCAATGGGGGCAGCCGTGGCCTACTGGTTAGGGCTTCGGCAAAGATCCTTGATAACCACCCTCTCTGGTTTCGGGCTTGATACTGAAGGGATGCTGGTTCGATCGTCGACCAGTAGGAAAAATGTGGGCGGGGGAAGTGGTTGAGCACTGCTCTCCCATGCCCACATCCACGGCAAGCACCTAACCCCTCACTGTTCCTGGTTAGTGTGTGCTTCACCTCACTGTGTGTATACTGTGTGTTTCAGTAATTCACGGATGGGATAAATGCAGAGACCAAATTTCCCTCACAGGATCAAAAGAGTATCTATTTATCTAACTAACTGTCTATCTATCTATATATGTTTTTTGGGGGCGTCGCCAATCAAAAAGTTTAAGATCCACTGGTATATTGGACCTACCTGATGCCGCCTTGGCTTCTCGATTGCAATGTCGCAACAATTGATAATGACTGACTGACTATTATTAGAGTGCATGAAAATGCACTCTACTGTTATCCGAATTATTCTTAATATTATTATTACAGTGCATGAAAATGCACTGTTCTGTTATCCGAAGTCGTCTTCTTCTTCTTCTTCTTCTTCTTCTTCTTCTTCATCTTCCCACCAAATTTCTGCGTCTAATTCAGCTTTAACCGTTTAACGTAGAAACTTCGTTCAAACTTTGTAACGTAGGTCTTGAAAAGGACACGTGGGGAATGTATGTTTCACTTTTGTAAACTTTATACTTTTTGAGATATTAATAAAAAACAAGCTTATTTTTCCCCATAGACTTAACATTAGACTGATGACATCACAATGGACTAATTAACTTGATTTGCACCTGTATCAACTTCCAGCTGCTCATCTAGGCCCCATCAAAGAATCAGTTCAACTGATTGCACCTGTATCAACTGTTTTCTGCTTAACTAGGCCAACTCTCTCTGTGTCTCTCCATTCTACAAGGATATAAGGCACATTTCATCCAACTTTCTATTAATTCATCCTCTTCAAACCATTCACTCATCCACCCATTAAACTATCCATCAACATCCATTAAACAATCTGCCTATCAACATCCATTCAACTTTCTGTCTATCAACATCCATTACACTATCTACATTTTTTAAAACTATATACTCTGTCTCAGGCTTTAAGCATACAATATGGCTCTATTAAGACTGCCGTTAAGCAATTAGAATCCTAGGCCAGGTGGCCAGGCTATTGCAGTTCCAACTATTAAACCTCATCTACCTAGCAAATAATTTAACCTTTTAAACTATCCACCTATTTAACTGTTCAGTCATTCCAACTATATTAAACCTTATCTACCTAGTTCAGTCATTCCAACTATATTAAACCTCATCTACCTAGCAAATAATTTACCTTTTACACTATCCACCTATTTTAACTGTTCAGTCATTCCAACTATATTAAACCTCATCTACGTAGTTCAGTCATTCCAACTATATTAAATATCATCTACCTAGCAAATAATTTAACCATTTAAACTATCCACCTATTTAACTGTTCAGTCATTCCAACTATATTAAACCTCATACCTAGCAAATAATTGAACCATTTAAACTATCCACCTATTTAACAGTTCAGTCATTCCAACTATATTAAACCTCATCTACCTAGCAACCAATATAGTTTGTTTTTACTCTGTATGATATTTTACATCATATTTTTTGCATTTTCATGCACTGTATTTCCTTCAGGAAATGCTTTTCTAGTTCATCTTGAGATTAAAAATATCTGCTGATTTTAAACGTCAACATTTTTTGCAACAGCAATTCTTAGATTTATGGTATTCGCACAAATGCATTCAAATGTAGTAGGTTCCAGCGGTGGGTAAACGCACAAAGACTCCTGAAAACTACTCCCAAGTTCCTGCAGTGAAACAGGCCTTCTGATGCTGCTGGACTAGTAGTGTAACGGTACACAAAAATCATGGTTCGGTGTGTTCCTTGGTTTTGAAGTCACGGTTTGGTTCTTTTTCGTATTTTTTCGGTACGGTAAGCCTGTAGATACTGATAGCCTAAAATTCACTGACGATATCGCTGATGAGCAACAGGAATAGTATTTTGAAAAGGTGACAAATGTTTTTTTAACGTAAATTGACTAAACTGACTTATGGTTCACCACTTAATATGTTTGTGTGGGAACTCAAGTTTGATCTGGTTTACCCTGCACCTGTAAGTTGGATGTGCTATGTGCACTTTCTGCAACATTGGAACTCAAATTTGACACACGGTCCGTACACAAAAAAACCCTACTGTTGATTACTGTTAAATATTGCATTTGGTACATTCGGTACACATCTGTATTGAACCTAGCGGCCTGTACCTAAACAAGGGTATGTTTCCCAAAACCATAGTTGCTAACCTGTTAGCTGGTTGGCAATGGGAAATTGCATTGCAACCAACAAAGTTGCTTACTTAGTTAGCAACTATGGTTTTGGGAAACGAGCCCCAGTTCGGTACGAATACATGGACCTTTACATACCTATGCTGGACTGTTTGCTGGGGACTAGCTCCACAGATATTTAGCAGATTTTAGATTTAGATGCCCATCGCACCTGTAGTCGTAATGAATTACTATGGAAGATGCAGCCTATAAACTTTATCAGTGTTTCCCACAGAATTGAATTCTATTTGTGGTGGTAGGTGACGAGGGGTGTTCAGTTTTGAACAAATTTGTGCAATGTGGTTATGATGCTAACAGATTTAATCACCTTGCAGGATTTTTAGTGTTTTGTTTAAACGTGCATGCAGGTTTGTTGAGGGACAGAGACACAAGGAAAGGCTGTGCAAAGTTGCACATAGCTCTACAAAGAAAGGATTTGATCCCATTTCAACAGAACAACATAAAAAAATCATTGTGTGGTGGTCAGTGTTTACATTGTGCTGGGCCGCCACAAATAAGTCAATGTATGGGAAACACTGCTTATGCTGGTGGGTGGTGGGTGGTTGATAATATGCACAAAATCCAGTTACAGTGATGCAGACAATCAGCTGGCATTTAACAAACATGATCTTATCTGATCAAATCTGCACTTTATTCCTGACATGCAAGACTGTAGTTACATTTACTCTCTCACTATCTTTGCTGTCTTGCATTGCCAAACACAACTGGTTTTGTTTCATGAATACACGTTGCCAAGTGTGCAGGATGTCCAATTATTTAACCATCATCACACATCGTAGGCTGCCACATATGCAGCCTGGCTACAAAGCTCTCTTACTGACACAACTCAGTAAATATTTAAAAAGTGCGGTCCAGCAAGTCATAAAGCACTGTGGAAGCGTGATAATCGATGTCCTAGCAAAAGTCATGAGGTCAATGTACAAGAATCACAAAACTACCAAAAGTATGCCTACAGGTGGCTCTATGTATGACTTGTGGTGGGGTGTGCAACACTGATCTATTGTAATGAGCTTTTGTGAATTTGGAGTTATCAGTTTTTGTGAGACACATTTATCCCCTCACCACACACACAGACACACACATACACACACACACACACTTCAGACTTGCCTTACAGTTAATACTAAGAGTCCTGAGTCAGGATTTCTGCCACAGTGGAGATTTGGCTTTTGGTCCTGCTTGTGTTTATTCTGTCAAACGCCCCAGTGAAATACCATTATCCATGGTATCCAAGGAGCACTTGGCTCTATTAGTCATGGACCCACTCCAAAGGAAGTAGAAATCACATTGACCTTACACTGAATGAGACGAGTTTTCCATGACGACTACAACAGATAAATGGCACATACTGTATGAAATTACAGTCTGGGCTTGCTTACTTTCTTATTTGCAAGCACATAAACGCATATTTACTGTTATATCCTACCAAAACAAACAATCAGATTCAGATTCAGTTTATTATTCAACTCCGAGTGCAACGTTGTTTTGATGAAGACCTGGAGGGACGAAGCATTTCACAAACAAATGATAGAAGCTCAAATGAAGCGTACTTTCTCCTCGGATGCTTCTGATCTCCTCCTCCTTTCCACATTCTGTTTAGATTTCTAGACCTCCCCCCCCATGTCCTTCTGAATAATACAACCGCATGGTGCTGTATCTCTTCCTAGGGATGCTTGGAACCGTCTAGGAGACATGAGCAATGAGACGGCCATGGCTGCATATGTGGATGAGATGAAGAAAGTTGCACAAGAGGTACTACCACAAAAAAAAAAGAAAGAAAGAAATCTGCACTCACTCTTTGACCTGAATGAAATAGGAAGGCCCAGCGTAGTATTGGCTTTTGCTATCGGGAGTTCCCAAAGGAAATGCTTGAGTGAATGATTACCATAGAGCGTTGCCAACAAAACCCTGTGTCGTTGGGTAATAAGCACACACCCAAGGGGTGTCTGTGGCCAAGACTGAGACTGCAAGTTGTCTCTCAAAAGGGAAATGCCTGTTTGCATTTCTGGGTGGTGGTGTATTTGCAGGTTATCGACACCATGCCGATGGATGGGAAGACGGCATCTTTTTTCCACTACTTCGAGCCGCTCTATAAGGTTATCCACGACATGCCGCGACCGCCAGAGTCACTGCTTAGCGTTCGAGCTGGTCAGTTTGCCTGTGTTTTTAAATATGCAGTACATCAACACAAATCACTACTAGCCATCCTGAAACACAATACAACAAAAGGTGGGATGTTGAGTTTAATTACTACTTTCATCTAAAAGTCTAAAATAATATGGTGAAAAGCTGTATGTTTCTTGGATAGTCAACACCATCTGAATTGTGGTGTCTGTTTGTTTGTTTGTTTGTTTGTTTCTGTGTGTGTGTGTGTGTGTGTGTGTGTATGTATGTATCCAGACATCAACGACAATGACCATACCTCAAACTCAGTCGAGTCTGAGGAGGGCATTAGTCCCCCAGATGCTCCAGCCACCACCCAGGACCCAGTAGAAGAGCTCTCCCCTGCGGTTGCACCAGAGCAGGGCCTGGCCGAGGAGAGGGCCCCGAGTTCCCATCTGCCAGAGCCTGGTGAGGACATCCATGATGCACCAGTAACGTTATTACCAAAGATTCTAGAGCTCTCTGCTCTAGAATCTTTGGTTATTACATCATTTGTTTATGTTACATTTATGGTATATGGCAGACCCTTTTGTCCAAAGTGACTTAAAGTATATGAACATAATATTATGTTACATACATTATGTTAATGTGATATACATTAGATAAAGATAACAGCAGGACATTTGTCATTTAGCTGATGCTCTTATCGTCTTATGCGTTTAGTAGAGTCTGTGTTTTTTGTGGGGGTTTTTTACATTCTGCATTGTAGTCTCTGCTACACAGTCATTTTAAATTGCTTTTAGACACAGAGGATGCTCAGATGGGTGTGCAGGTGTTGCTGTCTGTTTGCTGTGGCATGTTGGAGCTCTCTGCTCAGAGGATCAAAAACGAGCCGTAGTGTTAAAAGTGTTAACTTCCGTCTCCCAGTTGGACTCTCCAGGCAGAATGGGTCATATCAGCAGCTGTGGAGAGAGTCACCATTTATCGTCTCAATTCCAAATGAGCTCAGAGCTAGAGAAGGAGCGAAAGAGAGGGAGAGAGAGAGACAGAGTGAGCGAGCGAGTGAGAGAGAGATAAAGAGAGAGTGAGGGGGGGAGAGAGAGAGAGAGAAAGGAGGAGAGAGAAAAGGGACAAAGCAAGAGGTGGAGAGAAACAGAGATGGAGAGAGAGAGAGGGCAAAAGAAAGGAAGTTGGAGATAAAGAGAGAAAGAAAGAGGGGCAGCGAGAGAAAGAGAGAGAGAGAAACAGAGAGAGAGAGAGAATGTGGGTGGGCGGAGGCTGAGCTGCCTGCGCTTCACTAAGCTGGCCAGGGGGCGGGTGGGAGTCTTCCCAAACGCTTGCCTTTTTATCAGAGCTCCTTTGGAGACACACTCACAGCCTGCTTCTGGGCTGTTAGACGTCTGGCGGATTGTCACTCTGTCAATCTAAAGTAGGAAAGAATAAATCCTCTTACATATGGTCGTACTCATTCACAATGTGTCTTTACAAACGGTGAACGATGTTTTCAACCTGAAAAACATAAAACCCAAAAGACATGTTCTCATATTATTTGCATGAGATATTTACCATAGAGACTGATCTCCTTGCATGAGATATTTACCATAGAGACTGATCTCCTTGCATGCATGGTGATATGAATTCCTAGGAAACACACACACAGTTATAACATACATAACCCTCTTGATTAGTAAGTACCTTTGGACAGGCCTATCAATGAATAATTTAACTATAGCATTGGATAAATATTATTTATTTATAAATGTATTGTTAAATTATATATTCCTTGTATTGTATCATATGGAATAGTCCCCTTGTGTAGTATCAGAGGTGTTTGATTTTGAAAGGCTTACCACATGCTTTGGCTCTTCTCAGCTAGACTAGTCCATGCAGTGTCCTTTTTAGCAATACCACACCTCCCATGCTAACACACTGGTGGCTTTTGAAATAAAGTCTTTGACAATAGATAATGGAATTGTGCCACATAGTTGTCGTTGTTTGTGTTTTGTTTATGCATTTAGCTGATGCTTATATCCAAAGCGACTTACAGATACCAATTGCAGGGGCAAATCGCCCTGGAGCAACTCAGGGTTAATTGCCTTGCTCAAGGGCATAACAATGCTTTTGTGACTACTGCATGCTAGCCAAGCTCCTTTACCACTGCACTACACAGCACTGCACTGCACTGCACTACACTACACTGCACTACACTACACTACACTACACTACACTAACACTACCACCACATTTCTGCCACCTCATGGAAATTTGTTTTCTGCTGTTTGTAGAGCCGGTGTCCTCGGATGGTCTTGTGTTGACCAGTGACTCGGAGAGTGAGATCTACTGCGACACGGTGGAGCAGCTGGACTCTGGCAAGGTAGGGTAGGGGGAGAGTGAAGGCTGCCCACTTTCCCCTCACACGGGCAAATGGATCAGATAAATCACCTGTCCTATCCACAGGGAATGTGTCCCATTATACCATATTCACTTGCTTTCTTGTGTGTGTGTGTGTGTGTTTTTCTGTGTGTGTGTGTGTGTGTGTGTGTGTGTGTGTGTGTACAGAGTGTGTCCATGCCAGACGGTCTTGACAATAGGCTGGCTCACTGCGAACCTGAAGGTAACCAAGGGCACCACGTGGCATCTGTCTCCCAGGTGACGGAGGTGGGCTCCGGGCAAGGCGGCGAGGGTGGAGGGGGGGGGCGCGGCCCCCCTTCAAGGAGAAGAGACTCAGGGAGAGACGCTGCCAGGCATCCCGCCAGGGAACCCATTGGTTAGTCCAAGACAACAATAACTGTTCTCTAAAACAGCCTTGACGATCAACATTTTTTAAAGATGTGCTTGCCATTAGACAATAAATCAATATATGACTAAGGCATCTCAAAAATAGATTTCTAAAAGCATGAAAAAAGCTGTTGGCTTGATATGAATGGTCGAGCTTACTGGCTGTACGTTGACTGGATGTGAGTAAATGCAGATGGATTTATGTGATGGCTGCCTTTAAGCTTTTTTATGTAGGGCATTATCTGTGTAGGGCATCATCTGTAGTCATATGTCTTTTCTGTGAGTGAGTATGTATATCCATATGCATGTATATGTCTGTGCATGTGTGGGGGCAATCGTGTGTGTGTGTGTGTGTGTTTGTATGTGCGTGTGTGTACTCGTGTGTGTGTGTGTGTGTGGGTACTTGTGTGTGTGTGTGTGTTATGTGTGGGTACTCGTGTGTGTGTGTGTGTGTGTGTGTGTGTGTGTGTGTGTTATGTGTGGGGAATCGTGTGTGTGTGTGTGTGTGTGTGTGTTTCTACTCTGTGCAGGTGGGGGTCCTGAGCGCGATGCACAGCACGGGGGCCGTCTGCCGTTGGGTGTGGGAGGAGGGGGAGAGGATGGCTCGGCCGGCTCCGACAGACTACAGGAAGTCCAGGTGCAGCAGCAGATTATGCTGGCGCTACGGCGGCTCAGAGAGGACATGCAGAGCGTGATGGAGCGCTTGGAAGTCGTGGAGGGCCTCGCTGCTGCCAATGTAAGAGTTGAGACAACATGGTTCAAAGTGTGCTGTCGGATAGATATTTGTTGATCCTTTCGGAAATTCATCTTGCACCATACAGCTCGTCAGATACAGACAACAGACCACAACAGGGCAACCACACATAACCCCATAACACCCACACAAAATCAACAACTATCTCTACATTATAGAGTAGTAAAGTGCAGTATCATCAGTGGCATTTTAATATAATGCTAAAGTGCAGTATTATCACACAAAGAGAATCAAATTGGTTTCCCTCCATATCCTATTCAACAGTACAATACTGGTGGGGAGGAATGATCTGTGAGCCCGGTTGGTTTGGAAGGACAGCCCCCTATCTGATTGTTGATCAGGTCCAACGTCACAGGCCCAACAACGTTCCAAAAACGTTTACTATCGCAGCCAGACGGTTTTCACAACCTCTAAACCTTGTTACCTCTAAACCTCCATTTTAGTGAGGGTAAAAAAATTGCTTAACTCTAACAGAGTAATTAGGATAGCTGTGCAGCCAGATGATATAATCAAGGGTAACATCCAGACAATTTTCTTATCAACTACTCTGAATAGCGGAACATTTTTGTTTTTCTTTTACTGCCTCTGGGGAAAAAAACGGAAAAAAAGCGGCTCTGGGAGCAGTTGGACCCGGAAAAAGTATCATCGGCACATTGTTGCATCACAACTTAACAACCTACCTTGATAGGATACCTTGGGCCTGATGGCAGCACCTCATACACCTGTAATAGAGGATGCAACGCATCACCGGACTAACTGCTTGTCCTTTCTTCACCACTCTGGATTCGCAGATCGTGGTCAAATAATTGAATTGCTGTCCAGCAATGTTGCTGGCCATATTAACTCGTGTAATTTATTTTTGTTTGTCACTAACAGTGAAAAATACCAATGGAGCAAAAAGTTAAAATACTCTCAACAAAAGAGCGATAGAAAAGAACTATCATAGCTCTATCTACTCTAGCCACATATCTCTAGATTGTAAAATACTTTTGCCAGATTACTTTTGAAGTGTCTAGTATTATAACATAACTCTTTTTTTTTTACATTTCCTGCAAAATGATCATCTTTCTTCCATACATTTTATAAATGCATACAAGTCAAGGACATTTGTTTTAAAAGATTAGTCTGCGGAACAGACACTGGTGGTCTTAAGCATTCAACCAGGTTAGAGATTGAAAATTAAGTCATAGAGATTGAAAACTGTAGGCTGTATTGGATTCACTTCCCGCACATGTTCACAAATAACTGCCTTGTTTTCTTTCTGAACTGATGAGTTTATTTATCTACGGGTCTGTCTGGAAGGATACCATTGATGTCAATTTCCAAATGACCATGAATCCAGGAATGTGTCTTTTCTTTGAAATGAAGTAAACTACGGCATTTAAAACCTTTGTTTAGGCTACAAGAAAGATGTATTTGCCGCACTTCTGAGGCGATTTGGAGTTCAATGCACCAATTTATGTTTAATTTCAACTGCTGGTTATGCCCCTGGAAGTTGTAAAACGGGAAGTTTGGAAACCGGCATCAATGGGATTCATTCCAGAGCAAATTCAGATTTTCTAAGAGGTTTGTCTGGGTTGACCCAGGCTAGAGTTTATAATTAATCATTAATTCACCATCAATCAATCAATCAATTCATTATCATTAATTCAGAAAAGCAGCATGTTTTCTTCTTGTATGAATACATACATTGAATGTGTGTGTGTGTTGTCTGTATGCTACTGTGACCTTGAATTTCCCCTAGGGATCAATAAAGTCTATCTATCTATCTATCTATCTATCTATCTATTACAATCAACTCATTAAACACAGAAAAACAGAGCTCCTTGATTTTCTGAATTAATGAGATAATAATTAAACATAATTAATTCAGAATTCATTACTGTTATTTTTCTTAAAATAATACAGTATATGTCTGTAGAAAAACCAACACCCATGGTAAAGAATATTTGTGTGTAGGTTGCCATCCACCGTTCAGTACTTGACAATGTGAAGCAGGTCGTGATGACCCAACCCAACCCTTGCGAGCTGACCAGATTGCAGGTTCCACATTTTAACCTCGGTCACTACTCCTACTTAGTCCTGAAGGCTGGATGACAACAAAAGTAACAATAACAACATAAAAAAAACAGTCTCACCATGCTTTCAATTTATTCAGTGCACTTTCATCGGGTACGGTTAAATTCTCGGCTTCCACCGTTGTGCCCTTGAGCAAGGCAACTTAACCCCAAGCTGCTTTGGGCAGAATGGCCCTTGTAATATAATGGACATATGTAAGTCGCTTTGGATAAAAGCATCTGCTAAATAAATTAATGTAAATTAAATTACATTTTAAGAGCGGAAAGGAGACCAATCAATCACGCATCCATCAGAAGTATTGTTCCATGCCTCGACGGTACAGGTGTGCTTCTGCTTGAGTGCTCGACAGGTGAAAATGAAATCACCCTCTGTGCCTGATTCTTGAATTTCCTCTATCTATCTATCTATCTGATCATATGTTCAGACCTGGCAGCGCTAAAACGTGCCAGCAGCGCCATGGCCTCAGGAGTGATGGTGGTATTGGGGTGTAGAGTTACAAATCAAGAGTTACTTGTTTGATCAGAGGGCCTTGCCTTCTCCATGTCAAAATGGTGATTTTAATTAACCTCTACATGCTCCAACTGGTATGCCTAACGCTCGGCAGGTAGAAGAGGAAAGTGTTGTGTGGAGGGGTTTACTGTTTTTGTCAGTGGCATATCGCACAAGAGTTTTTATTTTGCTACTAGTAGGGTTCAGTGATGCTACCATTTTCAACACACTCTTAAATTTCAGTGGTTAGAAATAGTCACAATTAGTTTGACATGTTTGCACATGCATTCAGTTTATTTCTGTCACTGTAATCAAGACAAGGCAGAGTCAGCTCTAAGGATAGTGAATCATCCCTTGTGTGCCAGTTACTTTTCACTGTTCATTTTGAGGAAACTTACAAAGTGTCCCGCACACTGACCATTCCGCAAACAATTATTTTTTATTTGAAATTACACAACGTTTCGGTCTTAGACCTTCATCAGGTAAATTTGTCAGGTGTTGTCAGTGTGCGGGACTCTAAGTTTCCTGATCTGCCACCATATCCTACGCACCTGCCCGACAAAAGAGGTGTGCAAAAAGCCTTCCTACGTCACTGTTCATTTTGAAAAACAGGGAGAGAAATGAATGTCCATTCGTCTGGTGTGCCCACATGGTGCTGCTATTATGATCTGAAGCAACTTACATATGTCAATTATATTACAAGAGCCATTGTCCCAGGAGCAACTCTGGGTTAATCCATACGTTTAAGTTAAACAAAAGCAAAACATCTGAATCCTAGCCTTAATCTGTAAAGTGACCCCATGGTGTGTTTCCTACATAACCTATTGGTGGTTAACCGAGCTACTTAGCGATTCCTGAAAGACAGAATCCAAAAAAATACATCAGTAACAAAAAAAAGCTTGTCCATTACGTGCTTCAAGAGATGACGTTTTTGTCCATTGTACCTCACCATGGGGGTCGTTAAAATAATGTTTGGCCCGCTGCTTAGATACTCATGTCTGCGAATCTGTTAATGGCTGGCCGGGTTCTCCCATCTCCTGTGCGTCTGGTTTGAGGATTTTTTCGGGTAGAAGTGCAGAACTCTCGAAGGAATCAAGCCTCTTATTCCTGTTTTATTCTGTCTGGTTCCTCATTGCTTTTCTCACACTCCTTATCTTTGTGTGTGCCTGTATGTGTGTGTGTGTGTGTGTTTTGTTTATGTACTGTATGTGTGTGTGTGCTTGTGTCTGTACTGTATGTGTGTGTGTGTGCGCGCACATATATCTCTTTTAGGCTCAGAGCTCAGACTGGAGGACTCGGACACCGCTACCAGCTAATGAAATTGAGGTAAATAAGGTAATAAGACATCTAATAGAGGAGTATACATAATTTACATTACATTTACATTTATTAATTTAAGCAGATGCTTTTATCCAAAGCAACTTACAACAAGAGAATAACATTCAAGCTACAGTGCACACACGGGAGCTAGGAATTACTACTGCATCTGTCATACTAGAGGATAGTTGCATGCATAAAGAAAGGATAAAAGGATGTACTTATTAGGGTACACGCACATATTTTGAACATGCAGGCATGTGTGTGTGTGTGTGTGTGTGTGTGTGTGTGTGTGTGTGTGTGTGTGTGTGTGTGTGTGTGTGTGTGTGAGAGAGAGAGAGAGAGAGAGAGAGAGAGAGAGAGAGAGAATGTGTGTAAGTACACAATTATGTGTCTATGTTTCTGTTTAGGACTGCGATTCCTTCAGTCTCGAATCATAGTACAATTAGCCTGTCCCCAGCACTAGCTGAGTTTTAAAAATGCCCCTTTGTCTCAATACATAACAATACACCCCTTCTCCTCCCAGAGCGACTGGTGGTGGCCATTTGATGTGTCCGGACACACACTGCTGCTCCTGCTGCTATGGCCTTTCTTCGCTCAGGGACTTGTGTTCCTGCTGCAACGGAGGAAGAGAAAGCCGCACTTGCCTACATGAGTCTGTCGACAGAAAGATAGAAGAGAGCAAATGTTTCAGCTTGCTTGTCAGTTGTTCATTGAAAGAAAATGTGTTGCATATCTTTGAAGAGTAATATTGTCTTGCCTCAGGTAAAATCAAATAAGTGTTTCACTGTGACTGTGGTTCTTTTTCAACTTCAAACATGCGTGCATAAGAAATCAATCTGGACCATGGAATGAACAAAGCAGACTTTTTTAAAATTTTATTTGATTTCCTGGGCCTACTCATTATTTTATGGAATTGTGGTCAATATTTAACAAATGCAATACCTTGTTCCAGAGGTCAAACATTCGACCAAGAATGATGAAGGTGTGTCTTTTAACTCTGGTCATTATAAGTTAATTCATGTCTTAGCTAATTTACCACTTTGTATTTTGTGTTTCTTCAGTAAAGCTAATTGAAACAGCTGGTGAAAGTGTTGACATTTGAAGTAAAAACCATCTCCAGTTCTGTAGTGTTAGATTAAGCTTTCAAAAGAGGCCAGACAGAAAAAAATAAATGTTTTCCACAATTGCATCAGGCTTAAATCTCAGACAAAGTTTTAAGATTGTTCATCTTCTAGCAACCCATCCCTAAAACTCTGTAGAAAGGTGTGCATGCCAGTATTATTATTGTCTAGGAGGGTGGGAGTGAATGTAGTTACTCCCAACTACGTTGGTTTCACATCCTCAATGAATGTTCTGCACCAGTGTCAACCCAAGGAGGAATTTAACTAACCTTTACAATGGCCTGCATTGTGTGCACTTTGACCTCACTGAAACACTGACAACTCAAAAGGTCTAGAAGGAACCCAGATAGGGGCCAAGAATAATAGAGAGCAAATGTTAATGTTCTGTCATATCTAGAAATAATACATTGAGACTTCAGAGAATCGACCAGGTTTGCTCACAGATCTTTAAACATCTGTTTGGATCAGTGAAAGAGGGTCTGCCCCAGTGCTGACATGTAGTGACACGGGATTACAGTCCGTATTAGATGAGGCCAAGATCTGAGGGGAAGGAAACGATGTGTACGTGTTGTTGGTGCGCAATCAACCTCTGTATTCTGTTGCAATCATAAAATATTTTGGTGCATGTTGCCTTTTGGTGATATGAACAGGCAAAATCAGGAGTCTGGACAGGGATGGGAAAAGTGTGTTCATGACAATGAATTTGGTGTGTTCGCTTTACAGAATATTGCAGGCAGTCGTCTCACTGGAGGTCAACAAGACGCTGATGGTTTAACTGTACTTCATGACAAAATACTCAGTTTTTAACAATAATTGTACACGCCCCTCGCCTCGCTGCACAAAGAAACAGTACAGTCATTATTATCAGCAATAAACACAGAAATACGTCAACAATGTTAAGAAAACGTGTGAAATTGATGTGTACGGGTATTCCTCTGATTTTTATCTCGCTAAATAAGCTAACGTTAGCTAACAAACTAACGTTAGGGTATAGTTCATGTGACTAGTTAGCTAGTCTTTGGTGTGCTAATCAAAAACAAGCCTATGTGTGGCATAACGTTACTCCATGGGGCAGGTCTAAGTTAAATGTCACATTTCCTTTGATACAATATCATAGCATCGGCTACTAGTAAGAGGTAACTTATGTGTTGTCAAATTGTATGCTACCTTAGGTTGTTTATTTGAGTGTGCTAACCTAATTGGATAGTTGAGGGCAACCGACAGACTTCAGTGGGCAGTTTACTTGACTAGAATAGGTAACGTTACACGTTTGGTATTGAAAGGGCCGCGTTTTTTCATGGCCTAACAGTATTATGCAGTGTTTTGTCGTAGAATTCACGGGATTTTCAGGGAATTCCATGTTCTAACGTTACCAGTGGCCGTTTTCACTCATAGCTGTCTTATGTTTGCTAGTTTTGTGTTAGCTATCAGCTAACCACCAAGCTAGCTAACTTTATACGGCAACATCTCTTTTATCTAACCAAATTTAGCTCTGTACGGCCAAACATAGACTCAGGTGTCAAGTTCGTGTGAAAAGATTGTAAATGAATTACTGGATAAGTGGGCACATGTCTGATTAACAGACAAAATGAAAACGTAAATTTCGTAGCCAAGTATGGTAGCTAACATTTGCTAGGCTCGCGGGATGCTTCATCAGGAGCACTGCCAGGCCCATTCTCCATTGGCATGGCATTAGCTAGCCAGCTACGTTTGTCCTCTAATTCGCTCAAATTGCAAGCAGGGCTGAAGAAAATCAACATCGATCCGCAGCAGTGAGCAGATTGACTTGATTATATTGCACCGTATCCAATCATGTAGAGTAGAAGCACAACATTTTATTTTGGTCCATAGATGGAAACAACATCTCTGCAACAATGCTTCTGAAGAACTAGTTCGTGACTGACGGGCGCAGTATATCATCAGTGCAGTCAGGTAGGCAAGTATTATACTTCTAACATTAACAGTGAAAATGTTGTTTGTTCTCTTAAAAGCTATTTGGATTATTTATTTTTAGATGCCAGGCGGCTCTGTGTTGTCTTATAAAATGCCGTTAATCAACATTTAGTACTCTTTATACATTTCGGAATACAACTTTCTACCCATTTTAATTAATGTGGTAGCTCCCGAAAGACTAACTGGGACAGCTTTCTTTGTGATTGACACTGAGTTCTACCAATTGGGAGAGCAAATTATTGTAGCAAGCATGAAAACAACTTTCTGACCAATAGGAATATTAAGGGGGCGTGCCGTGTCCATACATGAAAACAAATGCAGATTTGTGGTTAGTGTAGTCTTTGGCCACGCGTAATGCATGCAACTCTATTGATTGTTAAACTACTACTCCCATAAAACGTAAAGCGTCGCAGGCTAGCCGCATGCGCCCTTGCATTGGAGGAGGTAATAAATGAACAAGCCCCCTTTTCCTCTTCAGCAGAAGCGTACAGGAGAGTCCGCTGATGAGAGATGCGCTCGTCTCAACAGAGAGAAACAGACAGTTGAAGACGGAGTGGAAAGAGTTAACGATAGTACTCATAAATAGCTGAAGAATTCAGTAGCTGAAATTGAAGTGGACGCGGAGAGGTTTGTTTTATAATTCTATCGCTGAGTAGAAATGTTGGTTAAAGTCGAAGAGCATTAACGTTAACACATTTTTAAATCACATCGTTACATTTAATTTAACGAAAGTTTGAATGATATAATGTTATAGACTTATTGAGGTAGCCAGTAACAGTTGCAACTTAAATACAGGTTACTGACGTTCCAGTGTTCATATCGGTTTTCAAAAGACAGAAACGTTAAGCCTCATCTAAAACTTATTTCTCTCTCAGGTGGGAGTGTACAGTTATGGAGCTTATTACTACCAAAGGCGATGCAAATTCGGAGGATGACAGTAGGGGGCAACATCGAGACGGGCAACAGAGAGACATCGTCGCTAGGAAACAAGTGCAAAGAAATCAGCTGGAGGTGTGTCCTGGACTGGTTTCTGGAGACACACACCCGATGTGCCGTGGGCACAATCGGGGCGATCTGGAACCGAAAGCTGGCGATGCCGCAGGAGAAGATGGGACTGTTGCTGAAAAAACACCCGGTTTGCCCAGGAGCGAGAAGGACGATCAGAACAAAGGGAATTCCGGTGGCTCCGGAACAGCGACTGACCCGGGGTTATCGGACGGCAGGCAGGCAGGCAGAAAGAAGCACCGGCGACGTCCATCCAAGAAGAAGCGCCGCTGGAAGCCTTATTACAAACTGTCATGGGAAGAGAAAAAGGAACTCGACGAACGAGAGACCATACGAGCATCGCGAGTGCGAGAGGAGATGTTCGCTAAAGGTCTTCCCGTAGCCCCATACAACACTACCCAGTTCCTGATGGAGGAGCACGACCGTGAAGAGCCGGATCTGAACACGGAACTCGGCGGGCGACGGTCCTTCGGTGCGATTCGCTCCGAGGACACAGCCAGTGAGGAAGACTATTTCGATCAAGACGAAGAAGAGGATGAGGAAGGTGACGGCAGTAGTGATGGAATGGGAAGACCAGGGCACGCAGGTGGTGAGTTTCTCCAGAAGGACTTCTCCGAAACTTACGAGAGATACCACGTCGAGACTCTCCAGAACATGTCCAAGCAAGAACTGGTGCAGGAGTACCTAGAGCTGGAGAAGTGCCTGTCGCGACTGGAAGAGGAAAACAACCGGCTGCGCAACGTCGAAAAAGACACTGATGCGACAGCCGAGACCCCGGTCGATGCAGCCCAGCGTCTTCGGGAGTTGGAGAGTGAACTCGAGAGACTGAAGGCGCAGAACAGCGAGTTGCTAGAACAGAGCCAACGGTACAGGCAGCAGAGCATCAACGGGTCCACACCAGGAACGGACACTGGGCAAGACCCAGCGCATGAAACCAAGTGATGGACACTTTTGGTTATGTACGACTTATGTTTTATTTGTTTATTCATCTAAATTCATTTTTTGACTGTAAGTTTCAGTACTGCTAGGCTCTTAGTTCCTGTTAACGGAGGACGATCTGCAAATTTAGATTCCATCCAGAATGTCTATTTTAAGTGTTTAATTGAAATATAGCTAACGATTTTACAAATGCGTCACGTAGTCATTATTGCAATTAAAGGGTCGAACTAACAATGCTGCGTTTTAATGATTGTCAGTCGGGGGGAAGTTGTTTTCAATACTGGAGTGCATTTGTCGGACACAAGATTTCATAAAGGTTTGTCTATGGCCTTCTTTATTAAACAGATGTGTCTTTTTTTGGTTAATCCAGCCAAGTAGTTACATAGCTGATGCTCTTGTCGTTTATATCCGGTTATGGACATAAATTTCGCAGATGAAGTCTGTTAATGCATGACCAAAGTTGTCTGTATTAGATTTTTTTCTATGTTTACTTGAGGTTTATCGTGTTTACATGCCAATTAAACGACTGGATGCAAAAGTTCAACTTTTACTAGCCTAAATTATGTATACAAGGGGAAAAAAACAGCACTAGGTCTGTCGAGGAGGAAGTCGCCCGCCTACTCGCTACAGCAGTGTATGGAGCTGCCCTATCATGTAGGCCTAGCCACTCGCCGTGTGGCACTAGTCGAAGTATTTCCTTGCATGTTGGATTTTAATTCCACTTACCACAGAATAACTTCAGTCGGTCCTCGAAGCGCAGGTAACAGGTAAGTTTGAATTAAAATATAAACATATAAAATACGCGCATCATCTTGAAGAAGCCCATCACG
Organism: Alosa sapidissima; assembly: GCF_018492685.1. Taxonomy (NCBI): domain Eukaryota; kingdom Metazoa; phylum Chordata; class Actinopteri; order Clupeiformes; family Clupeidae; genus Alosa; species Alosa sapidissima. Next base: position 22,614,415 of record NC_055980.1, read on the forward strand.
TTTACAGGCTTAAGCAGTAGTGTTTTTAGAGTAGCTTACATAGCAGGCCTACCTGTTGGCTCCGCGTAACGTCGGCGTATTGCGACATTTCTTGGCGTTAGGCTATTGTACAATGCCTCAGTGTATAATGCATTTTGATGGAAATTGGAAAATATTATACAGTAGGCCTAGGCTCAACCCATATGTTAGCCCGCATGCAGATTAAGTTTAAGCATAAAGTCTTGGAGGAAGATAAACGCCTTTCTTCCATTGTATTATTTAGAGTATTCTGAGACTGCTAAAATAGAGTCTGAATGTTCACTATTGTATATTGAATATTTTATATCAAAGAGGCACATGCTATTACATTACCCAAATGTACAATATGAAACGATTTCTTGTAGAGGAAAAGAGGCCTCAAAACGAGCCAGGATGTACTTGTGTCCTCATAGGCCTTACCCTACTGTGTGTGTCTTCAACTTTTTCGTAGTCAATTCTGGAATGCGTTGAGTGTTTGGTTGTGGTGTAGGCTACATTCCATAACAAACATTCTTTAGGCCTGCCTTACACTGGAGATGTATTTGTATTGATGTGTCACGATTGACATGATACTTGCCACCTGATATGGCATGTTCTTTTTCCTTGTAGTATAGACATATTTGATTCATAAACAGTGTGAGTGTATGTGTTGCTGGTGAGGGAGACAAAAAATCCACACAATGAAACATGGTTTCAGAGGGCAAGTCATAGCCCATTAATCTCCAAACCATTAAAAATACTCAAAAACAAATAATATAATATATTATATGTATCATATGTACACAGGGTGGGTTAACTTAGCAAGGCTTTTGTACAATTGTTACAAAAAATTGGTCCACACATAATCACTCACATATGTACATGCACAGAGGACAAAGACAGATGCTACACAGACAAACAGGGCAAACATTGTAAGTCATTAAAGGGAGATTAGGGTTGACATGGCAACGAGGCCTGTTTCACTTCCAGGTCAATATTTGAAACCCAGCTGATTCTGGGCTCTGAAGAGAAAATGCAAATGTCCATCTCTGTGTGTGTGTGTGTACATAGTGTATAGGTAGGGGGGTTGGGTGGCATTCTGGAACCTCTTTGGGGTATGGGGTTATGGGCTGCTTCTCTCAATACAGCTCCCTTCAACTGTTCAAACTACAACACTGTTGGCAGAAACACTGGTCAGCCACTGTTAACCATTATTAAACCACTGTCACTGTCGTTGTCCTGTCGTAGTTATATATAGCACGTAGTGTTTCCCTATAGACAACCTCAATCCCCTTTATCCTTACTCTGATCAGAGTACTCAGGTAAGAAAACAAGTTACTGCTGATATGCTTTGTTTTTGGGGGAAACAAAATGGATCCTGGTGGCTCTCTTTGACTTTGGCGTGAGATCATGTAGCTGCCACTGAAGCCACCCGCTTCCTGAGACAGAGGGGCAGCAGAGCAAGGGAGGGAGAGAGGCGAGGCCCACTGGTCACTCAGGGGCTGGGGGTGCATAAGGGTCGGCCCGCGCCTCCGACTCTCCGCTTGGCACTAGGATGGCACGCTGTGGTTGGTAGCGTGGCGATTGGGTGGTGGTGGTGGGGGGGGGGGGGGGGGGGGTGGAGTGTCCTGGCGCTCATCGTCACCCTCCTTGACGTCATCAGCCTTCCCCCGACAGGCTGACCACCACCGTGTGGCGCCGCCAGTCCCGTCGCCTCCGGCGGGTCTCTGGGGAGATGGCGCCGCGGCCCGGCCTCCACACCTGCCCCGCGGGCACAGACGGGGCGACGTGGGTCTGCTCCGTCCAGTCAGAGGGGGGGCACTGCGGGGAAGCGGCCGTGGACGACGCGTGGGGGCTCTCTGGGGGGCGAGCGAAGCCCGGCGCGGTGGGAGATGTGGGAGAGGCGGTCGAGGCGGCGTACCCCTGCGCTCCCGGGCAGGAGCCCCCGGCGCCACCGCGTTCGTCAGCCGATCCCGCCCCGCGACTCGACTCCGAGTACATGGAGCGGGGCCGCACCCGCTCGCCTCGCCTCAACTTCTTCCGGGTCAGGGGGTCGCCCTCGGCGACGGGGCCGGTGGGGGAGGTGGGCGACAGGGAGGCCGAGGGGGACGAGAGCAGGGAGGAGGAGGAGAAGGAGGAGGAGGAAGGGCGCAGCGGCGACGTCGGAGGCGAGACGACCGCGGGGGACAGTGGGGGCGGCGGCGGGGATTTGGGCGAGTGGCGCGCGGCGTGTGTGTAGAGGAAGCTGCGTGGCGCGGGATGGCGCACTTGGGGCATGGCCTGCCCGCCCTGGCGTCTCTCCCCTTCCTCCTTGGCACTGACCTGCCCGCTCGGCGTCATGGTGCAATAGTTGCCTTCCCCTTGCCAGGCAGCGGAAGCCCTAACCTGACCACCCTTCCTCTCCTCTTGACCGACACTCTGATTCCTCTTGCTCTCTCCCTCCTCCTCCTCATCCTCTCCTCCTCCTCCTCTTTGAGAACCTTGCTGTCCCTCTGTCTTCTCTCTTGCTCTCTCTATCCCTTCATCCTCTCGTCTCTCTGATCCCACAATGGCACATCCTCCCTTCCTGTCCTCCTCCTCCGCATCTTCCTCCTCACCCTCCTCCTCCTCTTCCTCCTCCTCATCCTCAGCTCCACTCTTCTTCCCCCCGTAGTTGCTGGCTTTGACCGGCTCGTGCTCGGAGTCCTCGTCGGTGCTGTTGCCGGGGGGACAGGCGCTTTGGTGCTTCTTGCGTTTCCGGGTGACGGCGGAGATGATTGACAGGGGAAGGAAGTCCTTAGCACTCAGGTCCTTCTTGGAAGCTGGGGAATCCTGACAAACACCAACCAGATAGCAACATTAGTCCACTTCAGTCACTTTAATATTTAATCATTTAATAATATTTTTTACAACATTAGATTTCATTCCATTTCACTACTTTCTCTCTCTCTCTCTCTCTCTCTCTCTGTCTTCATTTTTAACTGTCTTTCAAGCTGGAATGAGTCCCATTTTTAAGTTGTAGTTGGGTCTTGGGTCAGCATATTTCAAATCAAGGTTTGCAGTGTACTTTTGATTGTTACTGTTGAATTCCTTTAACGGGAAGTCATGTTAAGTCATGTTAAGTTGGGCTGGATTTTCTTTTTCAAACAGTTAACACATCAATAAGATAAGAGTCACGTCCATGTCGTCAAATGCTGCGACAGCTTACCTTGGATTTAACTGAGTCACTGTTGGTGGAATCTAGAGAGAGAGAGAAAGAGAGAGAGAGATGAGAACAGGGCCACTGACCGGTCCAAGAAAACAAAAGAAAACAAAATGGCTGACAATCACACGGACAAGACAACAAGTTGTGTCACAGGCTGACACCTAAGTGAGGAAGGGTCACTAAAGCTTTAGTGTTAGTGAAGGAGTCTACAGACGTGAAGACAGATCAGAAGTGTTACTAAAGCGGGGAATGGCACGGAGTGTGGAGCTCACAACACACCACAAAACACACACCTCCTCTCTCTCTCTCACACACACACACACACACACACAAAATTGCATGCGCAAATGCACACACACACACAGTCACTCATTTAAAGACATGTGTACACACACACTGTACTCATTCACTCACTCACACATGTGCGCACACACACACACACACACACACACACATACAGGTCGACAACGTCAGGTGAGAATCCTGCTCCTACCGCTGCGTTTGATCCACTGGGTCGGCTAGCAGAAGGGTGCGGAAACACCCACAGAAAGAGTGAGAGATAGAAAGAATAACAGAGAGAGAGAGAGAGAGAGAGAGGACAGGATAGAAAGAACAAGGGGAAAGGAAGGCAAACAAGTGTGAAAAGAGAAAGGTAAAAAAAGAAATAATTGTGTGGTTGGAAAAAGGGAGGCCTCAAACGGCCCATTTAAAGAAAGTTCATTTCAGAGAAAGAGAGGACTGGGAATATTTGAGGATTTATTTAGAAAATTCAGAGTGTCAACTAGGGAAACCTGCCCTGGTGAAGGTGAGAAAGCAGCCTTAATCTTACACTTTAAACACACCCCTCTTGTATGCAGGCATGCATGATTGCCCATCTACACACGGCAAACTCACAATGCAAATGAGCTCTTTCTGCACTTAGACAAGATCCCAATGAACTCCCCCAGTATCAAATCAGGAGAACTTATTGCAGGCACCCATTATCATAAAATCAGCACCCAGTATCATAATACCATAACACAATACCTTAGCCTAGTATTACTTCATCATGAAAAGACCAGTAGAAATGAGATCAGTTTGTTTTCGGGATGCACCGATTTATCAGCCAACATCGGTATAGGCCAATATTGATCCTGTTGACTGATATTTATGTGACATTATCCGATGGCAGTGGCTGATGTTTATCTGTTACGTTACATCAATTCTGCACTACGTAAATGTTGTGCTATAAAGGCCAGATAGACTTGGAAAGGGTTTAGTTATTTTTGTTATATATTTTTTTCCACTCTACTACAGGATACAATTACTAAACTACTAAAAAATAAAATATCAGTATGAGCCAAATTGTTATTTTATACATTGATATCGGTATCGGTCCCCGGCTCACGATCGGCGCATCCCTAGTTTGTTTGTGTCAGGTGAACTGGTGAACAGAGGCTGGTCCTTTCAACAGAACCTCCTCAGCTTTGGGGCTCCACAGAGGGTTGGATGTGTGTGTTTGTATATGTGTGTGTGTGTGTCTGTCTGTTTGTCTGTGTGTGTGTCATGCAGACTCCCCAGAGGGTTGGGCTACCCCACCAAGAGGCCAGCCCTGGGTCCCATCGCCATGGCAGCAGGCAGGTAGGCAGGTGGGGTGTGGGGGGGCAGAGGCTCACCTGAGGCATCACAGAGAGGTATGGTTCTGCCTATGTTGGGGAGGAGGTGGTCAATGTTGGGGATCGGCTGCAGGTCCCTTTGGTCCTCGGGAGTCTGTGGAAACAAGAACCGGTTAGTGTATGTGTGTGTGCGTGTGTGTGTGTTCAGGGATTGGTGTAGTGGAGGAACTAAACCCTGTTTGATGTATGCCTCAGCACAGTAATGTCAACAGCTCCATCACAATGCAATTCATTTCCTTGTATCTATGAAGATGGAACTGTTATCAGTAGCTCTAATGCAAAATTAACAACCTTCACAAAGGCATGATGACATCCAGTTAAGAATTCATCGTTAATCTAGATGTGACAATATTTTACTCTTCATGGAAAACAGGACTATGTTTCCGTATTCCTTGTGTTTAACAAGTGCATTGCTATCTCTTCTATAAGATTGGAATCCTTGGTATTTATTGAACATGAAACTTTCATGATCACTTTTAAGATGAGGGCATGCATAAGGACTGGTGTTTAATGCTGATAAATGCATGGATCTACTGAAATCATCTTCATGTCATGGGAGCTGAGTCTGACCCAGTGACTCCTAAGGCCTTCACCACGAGCAGCAAGTGCACATTTGACATTTTGGGTTCTCTGCACACGGCACCAAGCTCACCTTTTCATCCTTGTCTAGATCATCACTGAAGAACCAGGCATGCTGCAGAGAAAGAATAAAGGGAGGGAGAGAGAGAGAGAGAAGGGAGGGAGGGAAGGAGGGAGGGAGAGAGGGGGGGAAAGATGAGCACGTATTTCCAACTAGATGAGCACGTATTTCTATTGAAAGCAACGTGGCACTCTTGTTACTCGGTGTCAGCAGGCATGGTCATCAACAACACTATGGCACCACCAACAAGACAGGAAGTTGAAGAGAGGAAGTTGGAAGGGTGACTATTTGAACAGAGGGCATAGACGGGGAACACAACCCACAGCCGAGAAATCAATCATAACAAGGATGCTACGCTTTCAGACACACTGGACAGAAAGCTGGAGAAGGAAAAAGAAGTGAAACAAAGTGAACTGTGAGAGCCTGTGTGTGTGTTTGTGTGTGTGCTTTTGTTTGTGTGTGTGTGTGTGTGTGTGTGTGTGTGTGTGTGTGTGTGTTATTGTGTGTGTGTGTGTGCGTGCGCGCGCTTACATGCACAATGAGAGTCTCGATGATCTTGTAGCGGTCGGGCATGTGCGTGACCATGTCGGTCATGTTGTCCTCAGACGTCCGGACGAGAGTAGGCCCGAACACCAGGGCCAAGTTCCTCGGTTCCATCTACACAAGGAAGAAGGGATCGGGGAAAAAAAAGACAGAGGATGGACAGAAGAGAGATAAAATGAAAAAATTAAATGAAAAATAAGAACTCTTATAAGTATAGTTCTACAAGAAGAACTATGTGTTATTCATGTGTTTAAACATGTCTTGTATTTTCCAGGAAGATGTAGTGAAATGAGACAAAAGTCAGGCAGTGGTGTAGTTGCAGTACTCTGTTGCGCCTTAGGAAAGTATTTTAATGTGTCATTAAAGGAAGGAAACGGGCTGTGCTCTGTTAACAGTATTTATACAAAGATAGTCGTGCAGTTAGGCCTTTGGTAGAAGAGACAACAGGGTGTCTCCAGGGATGTCCATCTCGCTGCTCATTGCTTTTATATTGATCAGCTCCTTAAGGGTGGATGGATGGCTATTCAATCTAAATGGGATTTGATTTATTTATTTATTCATTCACATGGCAGGCCAAAGAAAGCACTATCTCTCAGCGCAGACCTCAGTGACCTCGAAGAGCAAGAACATGCCAAGTCTACAATGATCCAGTTGACCTTTAACCTTCTCCGGGGTAATTACCACGGACATTATGGGCTGGCAGCATGTGAGTCATGCAAGCTACCATGAAAAAAGGGGCTGTATGCATTGCATGCAATAATAAATATCTTAAGATCTTAACAAACCTTATTCTTCTCTGAATTATCCGCCACTGTCTTCAAGTGGCCCACTAGAAACTTCAGGGTGTGGAAGTAATGATCAGGTAGGTCTCGAGTCTGAACGACAGAGTAAAGATAATATATAAAGAAGTCAAGACACTAGGCGAGAAAGCGAGGAAACATGTATAAAGAGAAATATGGAAAGATCATCTAGATTATTAGAGATTGTGAGAGATGCACACCAGCTTGCGCAAGGTCTTCAGTCGGTCTCCTGCCTCCTCCAACCGGTTGGCGTCGATGAAGTCATTATACTTATCTGCAGACAGAGGGCGGTAGAGAGTCATTTGCATTGAGCACTGCACTCCAAACGGCCAACCCACAGAACCCACACACACAAACAGGGGTGTGTCAGATATGTAGACTTAAACCAACAGAGCGTCAGGCTTACCGTCGGTGAAGAGAGGTTCCGGAAGCTTCCTGAAGAAGGACTTGAGAAGGCTGCTGATGACGTTCAGGTCCTGCCATTTCTGAGAGAGAGCGAGAGATGAGAATCACTGACTCGTCATATCTCACCTCAATCACTTCCTTTTGTGTCATTTCCTCATAGTTTGTCTCATAAACACACGCGATCACGCTCACTGTCCAATGAATTTTCCAGGAATACTCTACCACACACACACACACACAACTGGTCAACTTTGTTCATCATTGCATATGTTTACATTCAGACTGGAACACATTTACAATTTCCCACAAGTGAATGTGATCGTATCATGTCCTATTTTTATTATCTTATGTTTTAATGTTGACTGAGTGTATTTGTGCCGGCTACTTGCTGTGAACCAAACTGCCCCTAGAGGACATTAAAGACTATCCACTCCAATCAGTCCAATCCAACCACCGCCGCCACCGCCGCCAGAACCACAGAAACACGAGTGTGTGAGTGCCCAGGGGGCAGTGCCCACCTCCTCAGTGGTGTTGATCTCCAGGCCCTTGTTGAGCTGCTCCTGCAGGGAGGACACCATGGCGTTGTTGCCGGGCACTCTGTAGATGCCCGTGTACTCTAGCCCCATCGACTCCACCAGGCTGCAGCACACCTCCACGATCAGGGGCACAAACTGCACACACACAAAACAAACAAACGGAGCTTATTTATTATTATTTATTATTTACCAGCACAATAAAAACACTTGGAGCCTGTATCCTCCAGTGAACCCCCAGTCCCACATCGAGCCCCCCACCCCCCCAGCTGAAGGTGCAGACGTACCTTATTGTCAACGCCAGGCTGGCAGTCCTCCAGCCGCACCCCAAAGGCCTTGGGGCCTGTCTTCTTGCCCTTCTTCATGAGGTTGATGCCCCAGGGGGTCTTAGGGGGGCTGCTCTCATCTGAGCAGAGAGGAGAGAGAGAGAGACGTTCTATTACCCCAAAACAGACAGACAGACAGACGCGGTGCGACCGCACCCTAAATCTGCTCCCTTGCCGCACCACACAGCTGGTCTAGTCTGTCAGGTTTGAGGCCCTTGTTGTGGCATTTTAGAGGCATAATTAAAGGCCCTCTGTGGTCTGCCTCAATCGGATGGTGAGACTCATGACATAGGGCTCATGTTGGAATGACAAGGAATGAATAGGTCACATAAAGATTTTGTATCTTCAACTTCTGAATGTATTAACATTGTTATAAATTGACAACTCACACCTGCAACCAGAAGATCTAGAAAAACGAATATAATATTTGTTCATCTATGCATGTCAACAATGTGTTTTCCTTTACTGTGTAAATCAGTCTCTGGGAAGTGTACGAGCAAATTGTCTGGCTCCGTGAGGTGTGAAATTCTGAGGTAACTACACGGGCGTGGGCTTCCTGCCGTCCCTAGTAGTCTGGTCACTTCACTCACCTTTGCCGTCTGTTTTGGGGGAGCGATTGGTCCCAGAAGTGTTGTCCGTCTTGGGCAGCAGGAAGGGGGGCATCATGCGATGGACCCGAGGCGAGGTGTCCGGCTTGTTGCCCGTCGGACTACGGAGTGATTACGTTTTTTAGTGCCTCAGATTCATAAGCAGACTTAGAGCAAGCGTCTTTATCCAAAGCAATATGCAAACTAACACGTTTTCGACAACAACAATGTTAACTACAAAAACAGCAATACTGCTAACAATGCATTATAATACTATTTAATTACTAATGCTGACATTACACTGATACTCAACATGCGTCAGTGACTGACACACACACACCTCTCGAACACACACACACACACACACCTCTCACAGGAAGCACCCACCTCTGTTTCCTGTAGTCATTGAGTTTCTTATTGATGAGGGCCTGACGAGAGAAACCCAAGTCCTGACAGGGAGAGAGAGAGCGAGAGAGAGAGAAAAGATGTTTAGATAAAGCAATACTCCAGTCATTCAAACACACAAATCAACACATCCCAGTTATAGGATTGCCACATATCACTGCTGCTGCTAACATTTCATTTCTTGATCTGAAATCTCCAACACATTAGATTTCAGTATTGTGTGACACACCCATAGACCTGGATTCATAGTGTTGAAGTCCCATCAATCCCCTCCTACATGTGCTTCTCTGTTTTCTTTTTATGGATTACTGCTTTTCCCAGGTACCCAGAGTTGAATCCATTTCTGTATACAAGCCCACATGCCCTTGTGCCTTCATAAATGCATGATTAGATGCATAAGGCATGAGATGTGTACTATAAATCTCACATAAGGCTACTCATGTCACATCAGACAACTCCCAAAGCATCTATTATTCAACACCCTTCATTACATGAGCGCAGTGTACAACCTCTTATAGATTTATGAGCTTAAATATGGTGACCAGCTACGGATTGACTGAGCCTGGTGAAAAGGTCTGGAGAATTGGACTGTTTGGCTGTAATGGGCAAACACAACTCAGCATTGGATTGTGTTGTGATGAAGGGTTGTGGTGTACACATTTAATGCACATTTAATTCATTTCTGTTTCCTAACCATACGGCTACTTCAGGGCTGTCATGTTGTGTGGTGTTGTGTCTGAGTTCCTCAAGAACTGCGTCTGAACACACAGGCTGAGTATGAATCTAATTTAGAGTCTGGGTGTGTTTGGTAATGCACAACGTTACAGAGAAGGTCCGCACACTTGCTCTCCGTTTTTTTTAATTTATTTGAGTTCCGAGTGTGTTTGGTAACGCTGTCGTTCCACAGTGCTCCACACTAGTTGTAAATCCGTAGTGTGGTGTGTAGTGTGCAGCATGTTGTGTCCAGACCTCTTCCCTGACCTGCCCTGATCCATGTTTTACATGTCAGCCTGAACTTTGACCTTTGACCCCCCCCCCCCCCCCCCCCCCCCGACCCTTTGACTGACCTCGCTGTCGGTCTTGCTGTTCTCGCGGATGACCCGGATCCAGCCCAGCATGTCCTCACGGTCCTCGGCCTGCAGCAGGTACTCGCAGAAGTCCTGCGTAGTCAGCCGCAGCGTGTGCTTGCGCTTCGTCTCGCTGTAGGCGATGTCAATCAGGCAGCCGCGGATGCTGATTGGCTGCTCGTCCTCGCCGTGGGCGGGGCCGTGGCCTCCAGCCCCGGCGCCGTGTAGGACCGCCTCCCGCTTGTCCTTGTAGAGGAAGAGCGAATGGGTGCGCAGCACGGAGAAGACGCGTTTCCATGGACGCATGCCGCCGCCCACTTTCTGCAGAGCACACACACACACACACACACACACACACACACCATAACACAACGTTATTTTGGTGCACAGAATGAACAACACTGGCCCTACTAAGTGAACATTGCACATTCATAATTCATAATGTCTTAGCAGTCTTTAAATACAGCGTGAAATATGTGTGTGTGTATGTGTGTGTGTGTGTGTGTGTGTGCGTGTGTGTGTGTCAGTCAGTGTGTGCCAGTGTGTTTGAATGCTTATATCTATGCAAATAAAGGGACCATTGAGTGAGTTTGAAAGAGCTATAAGCCGGGCATCCAGTCAAGGAGACAAAGAAAACGGTAAACAATGGATAGCAAACTGCCAGCGAGGTGGGGGACAGGTGAGGAAGGG
>NC_055980.1:22627746-22642746 GCF_018492685.1 Alosa sapidissima
GCCTCGGCAACCAATCAATGGCAACAACAAAGAGACACTGACTAAGGAGCATGCAGATGGAGAGACAGAGGAAGGAGAGAGATGGCTGATTGCTGTTGATTGTTGAGCGGCATTGCTGATTGTCGAGTGTTTATCTCTTTTTGTTCTTGTTTTTATTCCAACACTATATTTGGATTGCGCTTTAGCAACTGTGCATGAACAGCCATGCCAATAAAGTGACTTGAATTTGAGAGAGAGACTGTGTATGAAATAAAGTGAGGGGAGAACTTGCACACAGAGACAGACACAGAAACAGACAAAGGACACATCTGTCTTCCAGAACTGATCCCCAGTCTGTGTCTGTCTGAGAAACAGTCGGGCCAGACCTGGCCCAGAATCGTCCCTCTGTCCTGGAGTCACTGGAGCCTGACTAAAATGCATACACGTCTCAACTACAGAGGTGTAGTTCCTCTGAGCAGCTGAATATACCCTGCAGACAGGATGGAACTACAGAGCTGTAGTTCCTCTGAGCAGCTGAATATACCCCAGTGTTTCCCACACATTGACTTATTTGTGGCGGCCCACCACAATATCAACATTGACCACCACACAATGATTTTCTATGTTGTACTATTTAAATGGGATGAAATCTTCATTTCATCTTTCTATCTCTCTCTAATTAAGTTATAGGAAACAGTATCCCTACACTAACGTTAGAATACTGTTGGGTTGTCGAGGTTTGCACACTATAATGTTAAAGCTACTTGTCAATATCTACTTCTTGTGCAAGGCAAGTATAACTATAGGCTATTCATTGTATTGACTCAGACACAGAATGTTTGCTCAACCCCCCCCCTGAATATACCCTGCAGACCAGATGGATCAATAGAGGTGTAGTTCCTCTGGGCAGCTGAATATACCCTGCAGACAGGATGGAACTATAGAGGTGTAGTTCCTCTGGGCAGCTGAATATACCCTGCAGACCAGATGGAGCAGCACCACGACTCTTCTTACAGTCATCTTACAGGTTTCAGCCACGATTGGATTCCTCACATCTCGCCCCAGTTAGCTGTCTGTTTTTACTGAATCCCAAAGCCCAAAGTAAACTTTTACTTTTATACCCCTGTGCATACTCTTTCCAGAAATATGTCTTGACAAAAGAATAGTAGAATGATAAGCATGAAGTTCCCAAAGACAAGACAACTATCGATAAAATATGAAGGAGACCAAAACAGAATGACAGAATCTGTAATCTCCGGATGGGCTGGGGAAAGATGTTCGCGAGACGGTGGTCAGCCTGGAGTGTTTGAGATGCGAGAAAAAAAGAGATGAGAGATACGAGAAACAAACGAGAAGACATCTGAGGATTTGGATTAGGAATTAAGATTACAGGTAAATGAATGAACGAGCAGAAAACCGGATTAAGAATTAGATTAAGGGAGGGGGGGTAAAGACTCACAGAGATGGAGCAAATTGGCATCCCATTTGAAATGGGTTAGCAGAGTGGGCTTGACTGAAATGAGACGTCTTAGGGACAGATTGAAGGATGAGGGATGAGAGGAATACTGAAGGGATTATCAGACAGGAAATAGCTTTGCTTGTGGTTGAATCGGAGTTAACTGGAGCTAGTTCAAGTGTCTTCACCAAGACACCGATGGCTGGAGATGAATTCCTTGTGTATATATGTGTGTGTGTGTGTGTGTGTGTGTGTGTGTGTGTGTGTGTGTGTGTGTGTGTGTGTGTGTGTGTGTGCTGTATGTCTTAATATGAGGAAGTGTGAGTGAAGATATGATCTTGGGTGCAGTTGAGTGTGTGAACTAATGCAGCGCGGTGTGTGTGGGGTCATTAAGTGGGATTAGAGAAGGGATTTACGACCCTGTGGTTAGCCAGAGAGTTCACCGGAGAGCTGTGTGAGGGGAACTGAGAGATGAGTGTTTAATAATCAGCTCTTAAGGTGTTGATGATGCATTGGGAGATTTTTCTGCCCACGTGCATGACCGTGACTGTGAAAGTGTGCTTACTGATGATTTAAGTTCACTAGATTGGAAAAAAAAGGGATGTTGGCCAATGTCAGAGGGAAAGTGACTGGTCTAAACTACACACAAGCACTGTCGTGCAACACTGCTCCAAAAAAAGTTCCCCTGTGTGTGTGTGTGTCATCAGCTAGAGACAGCGTTGGCATTCTGAGAGCCGTGTGGGATGGCGCTAGCGTAGGAGGCTTGTGTAAATCAGTGGGGATTTACCAGTGGCGGAGGCAGAAGTACCTAACATACTTTGGAGAACGGAAACCCAAAATGACTTGATGGAAACGCGTAGGCATGCATGACCATAGGGAGACGATGGAAACTAGCCACAGACAGCAGTCAAAACGACACGGCGCCAACACTACACTGTGCAGGGAGTATCACGGTCTCGCTCTGGGATGCGTTTCCCAAAACCATAGCTGCTAACTAAGTTATGAGCTAGTTGCTAACTAAGTTATGAGTTACTAGCTAACTAAATTAGCAACTTTGTTGGTTGCAATGCAATTTCCCATTGCCAGCCAACTAAGTTGCTAACAGGTTAGCAACTATGGTTTTGGGAAACGAACCCCAGATCAGTTGTATGACAGAAGTCACTCCACTGCCTGAGTTGCCTATGGATGGCTATTGTACTCAGAGGATGAGGCTTTGGTGGGGTGATATCACAGTTGAGCATGCTGTGTGTGATGACCGTGTCCAAAACAAGAGACAGGAAGTGAGGGATGTAGAGCAGACTGCGTCAGGTGAAGGATCATGGGAAAGGAGGAGTTGAAAGATTAGAAGGAGGAGGAGGAAGAGGAGGAGGAGGACGACGAAGAGGAGTCCACTCACTGCATTCGGAGGAGAAGAGCTTGGCGAGGGGTGAGGGGAGGGGAGGAGCGGGGGGGCTGGTGATGGTGGTGGTGGTGTTGGTGGGGACAGGCGCGGGTACGGGCACAGACGCGGGCGCGGAGGTGGGCACCGGTGCAGGGCGCAGGCCGCTGGACACCACGGAGGATGCGGGCACGTGCCGGGCGCACAGGTCAACACTGGGACTGGTGGGCTCGTCTGTGAGGTCAGGGGTTAAAGGTGAAGGGTCACGGGAGAGGGAGGAAGGGAGGAGGAGGAGATCACGAGGGTTAGGAAGGAGGGAGGGAGAGAGGGAGGAGGAGGGGAGGGAGAGAAGAGGAGATCACGAGGGTTAGGAAGGAGGGAGGGAGAGAGGGAGGAGGAGGGGAGGGAGGGAAGAGGGAGGGAGAACTGTAAGGTTCTAGCAGGCAGTTAGGACGGTAAATTTGCATTATTCATTATTCAAGGCAAGTCAGGACCAAACACAGGCAAGAAATCCTCATGCTCTTTTACAATCACAGCAGCATTGTTCATGTCCACTAGCGGTTCTGGAGTGACTGACCACTGATTCCTAACTGATGTCAGCAGCAGTTCTGAATGGAGTGACTGACCACTGATTCCTAACTGATGTCACTAGCGGTTCTGAATGGAGTGACTGACCACTGATTCCTAAGTGATGTCACTAGCGGTTCTGAATGGAGTGACTGACCACTGATTCCTAAGTGAGGTCACTAGCGGTTCTGAATGGAGTGACTGACCACTGATTCCTAAGTGATGTCACTAGCGGTTCTGAATGGAGTGACTGACCACTGATTCCTAAGTGATGTCACTAGCGGTTCTGAATGGAGTGACTGACCACTGATTCCTAAGTGATGTCACTAGCGGTTCTGAATGGAGTGGCTGATCACTGATTCCTAAGTGATGTCACTAGCAGTTCTGAATGGAGTGACTGACCACTGATTCCTAACTGATGTCAGTGACTTAGGGAGCAGGCTGAGGATTTCCCTATGGAAAAAAAACCGACATCCGTGTGGAGACATGGTGATTATTTTAAATAATGTAATTTAATGTGTGTGTATGTATGTCTTTCTGCCTAAGGTTAATCAGAAGATGTTTGAAAAATGTGGGGTGAAACACCGAATGTCATCAGCATACTTACTACTTGGACAATGCTTTTACTGGAGTTGGGTTAGCGCAGAAGCCGGAAAAGTTGTAGGGGACAATGGCCCTTGTAATATAATTCACATATGTGTGTCACTTTGGATTTGTAAATACAAATGTACTTGTCTGTCTACAGGTGACATGCAGCAGAACCCCAAATGATACCAGCTCCAAGACTGAGCAAGACACACTAGAGGTAAAAAAAAAGAGGTAAAACTGCTATTATAGCTTATATTGGAAGCTATGTCCTTACATTGTGAATTAATCATTATTTCTAATGTTTTAGGAGGATGGCATTGTCATCACTGGTGTCCAGTCAGGGCGGACTTTGCCAGCAGCGCTGAGCAGAAGGGTGGAGGACTTCAGGGCCATGCTACTCAGTCCACATAGCTGGCTTGACGATCGAGCAATTGATCATGCCCAGGCTCTCCTAAAGTTGCTGTACCCCAATATCGGAGGCCTCCACGCCACCACCTCCGTGGCTCTACTATCTACTGTGCCGTCAAAAACCCAGGGGTTTGTGCAGATTTTAAATGTTTGTGCAAACCACTGGGTTACGGTAAGTGACATTGGGTGTAAGGTGGGTGCTGTGAATATTTTTGATTCCCTAAACAGAGCCCATACGCAGGAGTTTGAGGTTCAGGTGACAGGTTTGCTCTGTTTTCCTGGGAAGAGTGTGACCATGCAGTGGCCCGTTGTCCAGCAGCAGGAAGGTGGCACCGACTGTGGGCTGTTTGCTATTGCAAACAGTCTCACCATCTGCAGAGGTGAGGATCCATGCATTACCACTTATGATCAGAGACTCATGCGAGACCATCTTTTTGCATGTTTTCAGAAGGGCTTCCTGACACCATTCCCGGGTTATGTGGAGAGCCCCCCGATGACCTTAGGCCACGCCATGGAGTTGGACATCCATTGCCTCTGCCGCCGAGCAATCCGATCAGGTAAGGATCCTGTTGTTGTCTGCAGGAGGTGCAGGCAACTTTTCCACCAGTTTTGTCTGAGCCATGTTTTAGATTTTGCAGAGTATGTCTGCCCTAGATGTACTGTTGTTGTGTTGTGTTAATCTTTTCTTTGAGCTTTTTTTTTTCTCGCAGGTTTAATGCAGAACATTTAAATAAAATTTGTATGTATTGGCAGAATGTTATGAGCATAACTATACCATATTTAAGCTGTGTTCCATATTCTTAACTGTTATTTGTCCTAGATGTACTGCTGTCGTGTTCCTGTTGTGTTAATCTTTTCTCTAAGTTGGTCACTTGCAGATTGTATCCAGACACTCAGTTACAATCAGTTTAAATAATGAATTCATTAATCAATCAATCAGTTCTTTATTTAATCAGTTATTTATCTAATAAGTTAATTATTTAATCAGTTAATTATTGTTAATTATTTAATCAGTTAAAAAAAAAAAACCCTCTCTAAGGCCTGTACCTTGATGCTGGTGAGGGGGCTTTTCACTAAACCAGGCCTTGTCAAGTGTAGTTAATTAATTTGTGTACTTTATGTATGGTGTGCTTTCATTAATTCACTTGTGTGGTTTATACTTTAATTCATTACATTTTGTACAGTGTGATTGAGCATTGTGTGTTTGAGCACTGTGTGTCATGGATTTGCTGTGGACATTTCTATATCTGCCACTTTACAATTATGGCTACACGAGACACACCCCTCTTCGCCCAGATTTGGCGGTGTGCGAGATGTGTGGGGCTTGCGTTTGTTCTGTGTGATAAAAAGACAGGTTCAGTGGAGGTAGGGGGAGAAGGTGAAATGGACTGAGAGGGCATGGACGCAGGGGAGAGAGTAGCGGCAGAAACCGGGAGAAAGCAGATAGAGAAGAATCTGTGTGGACTGGTGTGGACAGAGCGCACACCAACGTGAGAGACACAGGTGGAACCGGAAGGACGGGCCAGCCAGACACGGAACTTGATTCAACGCCTATCTGAGCTAAGTGAAGGAAAGTTGTCCTGTCTGTATGCATGTGTGTGAGTGCGATCTGAAACTCTGTGTTCGCGACTGAGGGCTTTTTTTTGTCTTTTAACAGTGGTGAAGCCATTTAAACGAGCCCGCAGAGTGGTGTAGAAGGCCACCAGGCGTCAGCGAGAGAGTACGATGACTTCACTTAATCCACTGTCTCTGGTGCTGTAACTAGGTGCACTTGCACTGTTGGACCCGGACTCTATCATTGTGGACTGTATTTATAACTCTACTCGTCACATTCCACACTGTTTTGAGATTCTCATCTACGGACTGGCTAATGAACTATGACTGAATGTTGATTGAGTGCACATTGTCTATTTTGTGATTGTGATTTTATACTATTGCTATTTATAGTGATTTTATACTATTGCTAATTTACACTACTGTTTTTTACTGCTTATTTATTATAGTGGTTGTGTACTTTATTAAACTTGTTAAACTGTAAATCAGTGGTCTGCCTTTTCCTAGCAGTGGAGAACTTTAATGCTGGTAGTTAAGGACCTCACACCAAGTGTGACAGAATTTGTAGTCTATTGCAGTCTTGGGCAAGTTACTTCAAAAGCATAATGCATTATTTATTACTTGTTACTGTCATCTCAAAGTAATTTGTTACATTACAATATTATTGTCTTTGAATTGTCAGGCATTACACTACATTTACATTACTTTCACCAAAATAACAGGAAATATGGATTTGGTGTTCTCAGTAGATCTTCATGTGTTCAATGCAGCTCATTACATGGCAGGAGGTGATGTGGTATGGCATAATGACTGAGCTAGGCTTAAGGCTAACAAAAGAACAATATAATGGTTGCAGTTATGGCTCATGGGACAATGTAGGCCCTAAAGGCCAAAGGTCACTCACAACTTAATATAGTAAAATATAGCCATAGTGAAATTGTATGTTGACTTTAAATGGTTCTCATCATTGCTGGTTGCCTTTTCTTCCACTTACAGTGGTGTAGACTTAATGCAAATAGTTTGAGAATAATGGCTACGATCTTTATAAAAGCAACATTTTAGTTATTCTCACTGCTTGAAATGAGAAGTATAGCCTAACCATGTTAGATCTGTTGCATGAATGGCACAGTTCACATCGCCTACTTTTTAAAAAGATTAAATATGTATGTTAGCGAATTTCCAAATTAACAAGATTACGTAGGCGGATTTGGCTGTTATAATTTGCTATGAGGCTTCTCACTTTTCTTAGGACTCAATTGTTCTTTTTTTTATTTCGTTATCCTCAAAAAGAAACAAGCATGTTTTTCTTTTGCCAGGTATAATAGGCTGTTGCAATCAACATAACCAAAATAACACCGAAAAGGAACACGTCTTCAATGTTGGTTTGGCTACTTAGCCTATGCCAGACTGTTGCATACAGCTTCAGAGCTGGACATATCCAGAGCTACTGACCTTCACAGGTACAAGGTAAAGGTAGGCTATTTAAACGTTAGTCCGAGAAACAAACACGTTTATTTATTTTTTTTAGTTTATTTAGTTTAAACGGAGGACTTGACGGTCACATTGTACAATAGCCTAGGCTACAGACCTATGTTTGCGTTAATGTAGCCTACTATAGAAAACGCATAGGCCATCACTGCATTTGTTGTCCATCCGACTGCAATTCAATGTCTATTTCAGTATGTTTTCTCATTCAAATGTCTTAATCATAGACTGTAAAAAATAAGGTAGGCTATTGTTACGTCTTCCGGAACTGCTCCCCCTGCTTTATATTCACGAGCGCACACCATATCAGACAGCTGATTAGAACGGTATTGTTGCGTCATCCGGAACTTTTTCCCTGGCCGGAACAAATTCACTGTGACAGCCCCTTTCAATAGAGTTCCATTATCAGCATCATAGTTGGCCCCACAAGGCTTCCGTTTTAACATTCCATATGTTATCTTAATGCAGAGGAAGTAGATTGGGAACCAAATAGAACGTTCAAGCATTGTTTTTGTTTTTATTGTTGAAAGGGTCTATAGCCTATGCACGATAGATGCAAAAGAGGCCAGGGGCCCTTATTTAGATGTCAGGCAAATTGCAGTCAGTCAATGTGCCAAGTGTCTAACACTAAAGCTGACACTAAAGCCATCATGTGGTGAATAACTAAACTCTGACCTACCGATGTTTGTGCTTAGGATTTTGCTTATGGTATTAAATCCAAATTCACTTTGTGTAGTTATTATATTAGCTTTAGTTCAACTTCAGACTTTAAACTTTGCTAATTAAATTAGGACCCCGGGTCTTTAACAACTTTAACAATCTGTGCATTATTGATCATCACAGAACAAACACAGTCTATGTTTGTGGGCGTACAAATGGGGCTGATGTGCATTTGAGGGTCATGATTGTATGCAGCTGTGTGGTTAATGGCACTGACCTATAAAGCCAACTGGATGCCAGAGCGGCTCTTTATCTAGGCGTATCTCATGGGTCAGCAACTCATTCATTCTCACTGGAGCTTATTTGTTTACAGGGGCATAAAAAGGGCCTGATTTGGATACGTGAACGTCGTGTCTGTATGTGATTGGCAGAGTGGAGTGGAGTACTGAGCTGATCTCAGTCCTCACTGGGCCAGCTTAGATTAGTTTAGCTCACTAAGGTTATTCATTTCAGGGGCCATGGACAAAATGCTTTCTTCACAGAAAGAGGAGAGATGCTTTGCAGCTAGCTGCTTTGTACCTGTACCTGCTAATTTCCATATGCAGTCCATGGAATACGTGCTTATAGATAGCTAGATAGATAGAATATAGATTTTATAGATATATATCTATAAAATACATGTTTATAGATAGCTAGAAATATAGCTAGATATATAGCTAGCTAGATAGATAGAGAGATAGCTAGCTAGCTAGATAGATAGATAGATAAATAGATAGATAGATAGATAGTTAGATAAATATTTTAATAGATACTTTTAACAATAGATAGATTTAGGATTTTGAGTTTAGGATAAGATTATGGCATGTTAACCCCATCTGTGCAGTACGTAAGGTTTGTGCTTGCATGTGTGGTCGTGTAGGCCAGAGTTTGGGAGAGGGCACTAACCTATGAAGGGGATGGATGCCAGGGAGTCCGGCTCCGTAGGCTGGGGCCCCACGCTCCCGTTGGGTCGCCGCTGAGGTTCCGCCCGACCCGGCGCCAGGGAGGTGGCGGTCAGGGCGTCGTGCGAGGCGTCCACAGGCAGGGCGTAGTGAGTGTGCCGCATGGCCTGGGCGTTCCGTCGTCCGGCTGGCGGCTTCTGCCGCAGCACCACCTCCTGGGTCTGGACCAGCGTCTGCGGCCCGGGCGACGGCGAGAGCGCGGGTGCGGCGAACGCCTCGTCCGTCTGGCCCGAGCTGCCGGAGCTCCGGCGGGCAGTCGACTCGTGGGAGTCGGCGGTCGTCGGGGGCGACGGGGGCGTGGAGGTGGACGAGGGCTCGGCAGCGGCCTCCGGGGGGCTGGTTTTGGGCGTGGGCGTCCAGTTGAGGTGTGGGCCGGTGTAGGAGGGGTCGCGGAAGGAGTGCGACTGCTGCATGAGGTGGCCCGCCTTGCGGCAGAACGACGGGCTGTAGCTACGGTAACCGACCGTCTGGTCGTCCACCGTCTGTCCCGCCGGGAGCCGTCTGGCCTGCGCTTTTGACGCCATCTGCTGCTGCTGTTGTTGTTGTTGTTGATGTTGTTGTTGGTGGTGGTGGTGGTACGGTTGACCGGTTCGGCCCGGAGGAGGGACCGTTGCGGCGATTGCCGTCCTGTGACAGGCCGGTCCGGTCCTGTCGCCGGCCCTCATTGGCTGGCCGTGCTGTTGGTGGTGGGGCGGCCAGGCCGGCCTCTCGTAGCGCGGCGAGACTAGGGCGGACGCCTGCTCGAGCGTCTCCCGCGAGCGCTCGTACGTGTGCTCGTACGCCTCGTACGCCGCCAGCAGGTTCTCCGAGCACGAGCGGCTCGCGGGGCCCGGCGCGCCCCAACCCCCGAGCCAGAACGAGTCCTGACCGCCATGCTGACCGCCCATCCCCCCCCGGCCACCTCCCCCCAACGCCGCCCCATAATGCAACAGCAGAGTGTCCTGGGAGGCGCTGTGCGGCCACTGGCCGCCGAAGCCTGCCCCTCCCGGCGGCCGGTGGTGCTGCTGGTGGCCATGGTGGTTGCCGAGCGCCAAGGCCGAGCTCAGCCAGCCGGTCCTGCGAGATGCTGCGGTGCCGTGGCGACATGGGCATCCCCTGGCGCTCGACGGGCACTGCGGCGCTGGCGGCGGCCGCCTGGTTGTAGTACCAGTCGGAGAGGGCGCGGTGGCACACCTCGCTCCGTGCGCCCGGCAGGCTGCCCTTGCGCTTGGGTGGCAGCGAGGCCGAGGCCGAGGCCGAGGCGATAGCCGCGTTGTGGTTGGCGAAGTGGAAGTCCAGCGGCGAGACGGTCAGGCCCGCCGTTGAGGACGAGCGCGCGCGCGACGCGTGGCCTTGGAGCTGATGCCGCGTGGCGCCCACCGAAATGTCCTCGCCGTCTCCCCCAGGGGGGGGAGTGGGTGCCGCCCCCGTGCGGTTGTCCAGGGGCGAGCCCAGCGCGTTAGCAGCAGCAGCAGCAGCAGCAGCGGTGCGGCAGTTGAGGTTGTCCACCTGGCTGTGGTTCTGACCCGCCTGCGGGACGTGGTTCGGAGGCTGGCCCTGCTGCAGGCCCGCCGAGGAGGACTTGCGTCCCGGGTAGCAGACAGGAGGAGGCTCCGGAAGGTTCTCGGCGCCGCCTGTGTAGGGCTCGTTCCCCTTCAGGTACGCGTCGTCGGAGTACGCCTGCAGCAGAGGAACGCGAGGGACCGGTCAGACAGGAGCAGGACTCAGACGAGGAGAGTTAGGGCAGGTGAGAGGAAAAGTAGGAAACGGAAATCAGTGATCCACCTACATGCGTGTGTGTGTGTAGACGTGAGGCGTGATACATACACACATCTTATGTCAACGTGATAAACTAGCCATTTGCATCAGAATTTATAAACAAACACACACACACAGGCTGTAGGTATTACTTATTAATCCCCTGACTTCATACTGGTTGTCTAACTATTGTTATTAATGACTTTAATAATATATATTTAATAATATGACTTTAATAATAAATGTCATTAATGTGGTTAAGCTTAATGAAGTCAGTCTAGTGGCTAAAGGGTGGTGTGCTACTGCGAGGGAGAGGAGAGGAGAGGAGAGGAGGAAGAACAGCAGAAAGACAATACTCACACTTACCAACTGCAACACATCCTCATTTTTGGGCATGATCGAGAGCTCCAGCACACTGTCACTGTGGAGAGGAGAGGAGAGGAGAGGAGGAAGAGAGGAGAAGAGGAGAAGAGAGGAGAGGAGGAGACCAGAAGAGAAGAGAAGAGAAGAGAAGAGAAGAGAAGAAAAGAAGAGGAGAATGACAGAAAATAAACGACAGGACAATGACACCAATGCCCACGCGCAATAGTGACACGCATAATAATAATCCACTTCTGCACCGAGCGGGTGAGGATGCCTCTCTACTCTATGGAGGAGTGGGCTTCATGGACTACGTCCCCCACAATTCACTTCACTTACTGACTTATGACACTCCATGTTCTACCCTAAACGACTAGTCAGACTCTTTTTTAATAAGCTATCTACTCTGCAAAAGCTGCTGCTGGGGTGGACTTAATCGCCGTGCTAATGGATGACCAGCACGTCAAAGTCTACCAGAGACTCATTTGAATCCATCTACTACCATGCTATTATGAGTGGGCTGGACAATCAGTCCATGCCACTCTGCTGCTCCTGAGGGAGTTTATTTAGAGTCTGTGTTGCAAGAGCATACTTAACGTGTTGAGTCAGAGCCCAATTTACGCCATGTGCACTGAATTTACATTTCATAAGATCTGGCAGATGGCAACATTCGTTCATAAGAAATCTATAGGCCAATATTCAGCTGCAGTGGAAGGATTTCACAGACTCACATAGGAAGACATATTAACAAAATCTTTATTTACACATCATTGCTTTAAAGGAGAATTATGGACATTTTTCACTTAGATCTCTGTTTCTCGAGGTCACCAAGTACTGTTGGTACGGGGAAATACGAGCTACAGTGCTACACTCTGGGGGCATGATTTTAAAAATGTGTGTGTGTGTGAGAGAGAGAGAGATAGAGAAAGAAAGAGAGAGAGAGAGAGAGAGAGAGAGAGAGAGAGCGAGAGAGAGAGAGAGTACTGAGTCAGACTCACCTGTTCTGGATGAGCGCAATCACCTGAGAGTAAGTCTTCCCCAGAACACTCTCCCCGTTGACTTTCACCAGTCTGTCGCCTGCACACACACACACACACACACACACACACACACACACACACACACACACACACACAGAGAGAGAGAATTCATTTTTCCATGTTTTTTTTTCTCAGTAATATTGATGAGCAATATCAATGAGTCATCTGCAGCAATCTGTGGTGATGTCCCATGAGGCCGTGGGGCAGCACCTGTGCAAAGGCCAGCCTGGTGCGCTGGTCCCTTGTCTCTCACACTCTTCACAAAGATCGTGTCCATTGGCTCCAGACGATTCCGCTGGCACCCTGCACACACACACACACACATAAATAAACACATAAATAAACACAAATAAATAACACAATACACGAATTACACAAAAAACATAATATGATAAAATATGATAATAAGATAATAATAGTAAAAACAGGCAAACCTTTTCCATTACCATTCTCCTCATCCTGCAAAAACAAAAACAGAACACCATTTCAAAATGTGCTCTCATGGTTAGAGGTGTAATGACAACATTTACCCACCAGGGGGAGACACCACCCACCCCACATACTATCGGGATGACGTTGCAAACGTGTTCAATTGAGCAGTCAAACAAGAGCCATTTGTTCCGGCAGTTCAAGGCACTGACACCGGTAATGTGCATAGCCATTTGGAGGATGACTTCAAGCTGTGAGAGTTTAAGGTTATTTACAGGGCTGCTCTAACACGCAGGGTCCCACTTTCCGTCATTACAACATCAATGCACATCACCAAACACACGCACATACACACACACACACACACACACACACGCACACACATACACACACACACACACACACACACACACACACACACACACACACACACACAGTATCTGATAGGCACAAATACAATGTCAAAACAGCATCCCCACACACAGACGGACAGAGACACACAGACATGTACACACACACACACACACCCACCCACACACACACACACTCTGAGCTGAGTGAGCAGTTTGGGTGGGCAGGCTGCAGTCGGGCTTTGTGCTTCGCTGACTGCGCTCATTCCTGACACACGCAGACAAAGACCAGGGGTTTAAGGGAAGAGAAAGGGGGATGTCCGCACCCCTACACACACACACACACACACACACACACACACACACACACACACACACACACAGTGTCCCTGGTCTCTCCTCTCAAACCCGACACTGGGTCTGGCGTCAGAGTATGCTAACCTGGGCCTGTTTGAGAGTTTGGGATTAAGGGTCAAAGGTCGATATGGAAGGGGTTAGTGTTAGGGTCCAGTAGTGGTGTCTGAGCCTATGACAGCGTCCTCTTCCCCCGACTGTTCCATTAACCCTTTTGACCTGCTCAGTGGTCACGTGACCCATGGAGAGATTTAACCCCTCTTCCCTTCAGGGTTGGGGTCAAAGGTCAGCTGATTATGGTTCAAAAGGCACACATGGGTTTAGGAGGGCATCCACATAGGTGACTAGACGCATGGGCATCATTATGTGTGTGTGTGTGCGCGTGTGTGTGTGCGCGCGCGCGCGCGTGTGTGTGTGTGTGTGTGTGCGCGTGTATCTGCATGTATCTATAGCATGCATGTGGCTTGGTAAATGCCCTGACCTTAAACCCTAATCCCCATAAGACCACAGGTCCCTGTCTGGACTTGAAAGGCAGGAGGAGTAGAGAGGAGAAGGCATTTGCTTGCAGAAGACCCTGTCGGGTCGAAACTCCTCCGGTGTGCAAACATTCTCTTTTGTTATACCTTATCGTATACTCTGTCCTGCCCCTGGCCTAAAGATAGCACACAACCACTCTAGCAGAGCCTCTCCCTGCCGGTTAGTCGCTAGGCTATCGCTAGGCTACCACTCCTCTAATGGCTACAGCTTGCAGCACAGCGCTCATCTAACTCTGATAAATACAGAGCACTTACTCAGCTGTCTTGCTGAGCCTTGATGTGAGCCTTGACTTCTTTAAAACTGCAGGCTGACAAGATTCAAAATAAACCAATCATCTCTGCCCATATTACCCCTGCAGCCAATCAGGTGCTCTGAGACTGCCCCCCCCCCCCCCATCCCCCAGCTAAACATGCAGGTGAGCAGATCTCTGGGGACAGATTCAGACTAGAGCTCCACAACAACAGTTCCTCCTCTGTTGTCCTGAGCAACTTACATAAGCATTTCACATGAGCAAAATACCCGTATAATATAAAAATATAAAATGCCTATACTGTCCACCTTATTCGTCAAACCCTACTACTGTCCACTTTTCATCTTCCCTCCACTCTGTTTACATAATAACTTGTGCAGTATCAGCAGGCTCACTGACTACCATCACATTAAAGTCAATACAGCGCAGCTTCGGCCGGAAAAAGAAAACCGGATTTCTGAATACCGAAGTGTCATGGCGATTCCCATTGTTGGCTCGCGCATATCGAGGATTCTGAATACTGAAGTGTCATGGCGATTCCCATTGTTGGCTCGCGCATATCGAGGATACTGTTTACTGTATATAAAAAAGATTTACACACTCAAAATAACCCTGTCAACTCATCTTGCTTTCACTGAGTTATGTCAAATGTATGTGAAAAAACTATGTCCAACTACTCAGCCAAAGCAACAAGATGACTTACTTGACTAGGTTATGTTAAGTTATGATATGTATTTAGTTGGCTAATCGTTTTTATAAAGAGCATAGCAATGTTTTTTCTGTTCCTATAGTTCCCTTTCCCTCCATACCCGCCATGTTATGAGTGAGTTAGAATCTTCTCTTGAGGCTGGGCCGGTGGTTTAGCTT
>NC_055980.1:22650246-22653454 GCF_018492685.1 Alosa sapidissima
TGCTTCCTGTGGCGGGTCTCTTACCCAGTGGTGTTGGTGCTGCTGGCGGTGCAGTATGTCCCTCCGGGGGACCCGTCCACTGCGGAGAACGGCCAGCCAGATGCAGCGCGGCTCGGGGCCGCTACAGTCCACGCCCACCGGGAACTCAAAGCACCAGTGGAGCCCAAGGGGTGCAGGGACCCCCGAGGTCGAGCGTCGACGCGCCCACATCCCCCTCTCACACACACACACACACACACACACACAGGGCTCAAAATAAGCACCAGCCCACTGCTGGTGAAATATGAAAGTGGCTGGTAGGTTTCCGACACAAGTTAATGTTTTAATAGTGACTGGCTGCTGAATTTGACCATTTCTCTCTCAATGGCTGGTAGATGTACACATTTGAAAAAGTTATTTTTGAACCCTGCGAAAAACCCTCTCTTTCTTTCTCTCTCTCACACACACACACACACATACAGTCGCCACCTGAACTCCAGCAGCTGACGAGAGACCAGCCAAGGAGGGGTCAGCACTTAGCAGGGTGCTGTTCAGTTTGTGCCTAAATATCCCTCAGCACATACAAACACACACATAGCCTACACACACACACATTCACACACACATACACACACACACAAACACGTGCATGCACGTTCGGAAACACTCTGTGGCCCCAAGCTCTAAAGCGACACCCAATGCCGTCCTGGACACAGTCCCGGTCACCACAGAGAGATGTTTACCATGGTTACCCCTATTGTTTCCCAATGTTCCAACTGTACATGGACACAAGCACATCTACGCACACTCTCCATTGGCCTTTCTATGAGATGTTATGTGTTCAATAGGCACATTCTGAATCTACTAGCCCTACGGTTGTCCAGCACTCTGTCCATGAATCAAGCGATGAATGAATACAAATGGTAGTTGAAGCTGAACAAATGCAAACAAGAGAACACGATTTTCCAGGACTTGAATCCTATAAGATCATAACTCCCTTTGTCAAAGTTCCCAGTCTCTTGGGTGTTCCAGCACCAATTCCCAACATTCCATGTCATTCCCAATTACTCCTTCAGCCAGCATTTTGGATCCAAGGTACACCAGGTAGTCATGCCAGTTGCAGTGGCATCAATGCTTGAGAAGACAGAAGGCCGCCATTTTGGCTCTTCCACTAAGCCTCCTAAAGCTCTTCAACGCCACAACCAGGACCTGTGGCTCCTTAGCACAGCAGCGCTAAACACCAAGCTCCTTCACAGTTTCTTCAACAAAAAATCCTTAAAAACATTAGTCCAGTTACAGTCCTCGGTTCATAGACTCTGAAACCTTGTTGAGTGAAATAATGTCTCTGACGTGCAGGTCAAAACATCCAGTCCCACAGGTTTCGGTTAGCCTTTCACTCACAGAAGGTAGGTACCCGCTCGCTAGCCGGTGGCTAGCCTAGCCTAGCGCTCAGGGCTAGTCGCGTTCCCTCTGCTCCAGCCGCTGCTGCGCTCGCTGTTGTTGGGAGCGTGCCGCACGGTCTGCACACAGACAAACAGCTGATCTCACTCCCTTTAGGCACGAGGCAGAGCTCATCACAGCTCATCTCCACTGCTCTCCCACCACCCGCCAGTCAGTCAGCCCGCTAGTCAGCCCCCCCCCCCCTTCTACGCCTCCAGACCTCCACACACGCTACCGCTAGCTCAGCTCCCAGCTCTCTCTCTCTCTCTCTCTCTCTCTCTGTGTCTATTTGGTCCCACCAGCAATCAAGGAGCAATCCCACCAAGAACCGGTACAAACCACTACTCTTGAGATGGGGAAGTCCAACTTTCTTGCTTTCTTTCTTCCAAAAAGGAATAAATAACAGTCGTTTCAGGACTGCGTGTGTGTCCCAGTAGGAATGTCCAGGTTTGTCTCCTTTTCAGGAACTGTCTGGTCCTCTGCTGTGTCCACTGTTTTTGACTGTTTCCAAAGACCCAGAGAGAGAGAGAGTGGGAATCCAGCTTTAGTCGGCGGTGGTTTTGCTGCTCCGGTCCGCTACAACCCTGTGGTTGTGTCCCTCTCTCTCTCTTTCCTTCTCTCTCTCTCTCTCTGTCAGCTCTCGTCCGTGGTGGAGTCCCTCTCCCTCTCTCTCTAACTCTTTCGCTCCCTCTCTCCAAAGCGCACAGAAGCAGATTTTTCCTCTCCCAGAGGGGGTCAGTGGCAGCCCACTCTCTTGGCGGCACAGAGTGAATAGAACAGTCCTGCTCATCAGCTGGTGGCTACTGGAGCACTGTGGGCTCTGCTGTGCTCTTCTCCTCCCTCTCTCTCTCTCTCTCACTCTATCCCTCTATCTCTGCATCTCACTCTCTCTCCGCCCCTCTCGTTCACACTCCTCTATCTCTTTCCACTCCTCTCCCTCCCCCCCCCCCTCTCTCTCTCTCTCTCTCTCTCTCTCTCTCTCTCTCTCTCTCTCTCTCTCTCGCTCTCCCCCTGCCTGCCTGTCCAGTTCAGCAGTGCTATAGCGAGTTGCTCTTTTTCATAAACTGTTTCTCTCTCTCTCTCTCGCTCGACTCTTTTTCCCTCTCTGTCTTCTCTCTCTCGCTCCCACTCTTCTTCTTCTTCTCTCACTCTCTCTCTCTATTTCGCTCGCTCTCTCCGTCTCCCACTCTTTCTTGCCCTCCCGTTCTCTCTCTCTCTCTCTCACCCACACACTTGCTTGCTTCACTCGTTCTTCAACCCATTCTCTCTCTCTATCTCGCTCTCTCTCTCCGTCTCTCTGTCGACTCCTTTTAGGCTCAGAGACCCGGTCGTGGCTGTTGGCTCTGTGATACTACTGTTAAAGCAACACACTGAATTTAGGACACAAGGGGCCACGTGTCTGTGTGTGTGTGTGTGTGTGTGTGTGTGTGTGTGTGTGTGTGTGTGTGTGTGTTTAACTAATAAGAGGGAACCTCAAAAGTAAAAGTACCCGAAGCCTTGACAGTTGTACTGCACTTTATCTTGAACTGTTTAATGGGAAATCGAACGAACACACACACACACACACACACACACACACACACACACACACACACACACACACGCACACGTGCATGCACACACACACACACAGACACAGACACACACACACACACACACACACACACACTGAACTTAACTATGTGTGTGATTCGCTGCACCCTCCAACAACCCCCAGGGAAAAGTAAACAGAAAAAAAAAAGTCTGAGGAGGTTCACGGGAAAGTAAGGACGCATCTCTCTCGTGCTCT
>NC_055980.1:22653654-22658654 GCF_018492685.1 Alosa sapidissima
TAACATATGCATGACGAGCGTTTGGAGGTCGCAACCTTTTTGCCTTCACAGTACATGGGAGAAAGCGACAACTCAATCTCCCACTCCAACTACGTCTCTCGTTCCAAGCTCTCATTCTTTGGATTTTTTTTTTTCTTTATTCTAAATACCTCAATCTAAATAAAAACATGTTTTATGATTTATTATTCAAGGGTATTATCACTAAGAGGAAAACTGTTTATTATGGGATGGAAAAAGTAAGAGGGGAAAGGGCGAGAGAAAACTATGAGATAGAGAGATGGAAAGATAGATAGAAAGATAGATAGATAGATAGAGAGATGGATAGATGGAAAAAGATAGATAGATAGAAAGACAGGAGAGAGATGCAGAGAGCAATAGATAATGAGACAATGATTGAGTGAGACAGAGAGAGAGAGACAGAGAGAGAGGGAGAGAGAGACAGAGAGAGAGAGAGAGAGAGAAGGGAGAGGGAGAGAGAGAGAGGGAGGCGGGGTGGTGAGGAGGGGGGTTAGTGAAGGGGGGGGGGGGGGGGGGTTCGGGATCTCGGTGGGACACACAGAGGCGCTACACAAACACTGACACAGTGACAATGCAGCCGCTGACACTGAGAAACAATGAGCCACGTGGGTCAGATCAGCCATGCACATTATACACACACGCACATTATACACACACACACACACAACACATTATACACACACACACACACACACACATTATATGTACACACATTATACACGCACAAACGCACACACACATTATACACACGCACATTACACACACACACACACACACAGATACACACACACACACACACACACACATACAAACACACATGTACACTCTCACACACATGTAGAAATTCATTCATTC
The DNA here is from genome assembly GCF_018492685.1 of Alosa sapidissima. Classification (NCBI taxonomy): domain Eukaryota; kingdom Metazoa; phylum Chordata; class Actinopteri; order Clupeiformes; family Clupeidae; genus Alosa; species Alosa sapidissima. Next base: position 22,654,528 of record NC_055980.1, read on the forward strand.
AACATGTCAAAAGCAATGAAGTCAAACACCTGTATGACATTGCATAGACACACACACACAGAGACACACACACACGTACACACACAGATGCAGTCTTAGAAACCACTCTCACACTAATATTAACAACCCATCTTCTAAATATGTAGTTGCAATACTCTGACCACCAGTGGGCATCAGTGGGACAACATACAGTCCAGCAGTCTATTAAAAACCACTGAGCAGCCCAGCAAATATTGCATGCCCACAAAGCCCACTTATCAGTGGCCAGCAGACGGAGAGGAGAACGCTGGGACATAACACGTTAACTGTGCTCGTTTACTCTTAGTAATAACTGACCCCTTATACACAGTGGACCAACAAATAGCACTGTGTTGTCAGCCGCAACTGCAGGTTCTGGTGGGATAATAATATTATCCTATATATATTAGCCTGTATTATCGGCTGCTGGGGAGGTTATTGGGTTTGCACACTTTTCACAGTTTAATCTGTGGAGGAGACGCACAGGGAATCAGCAGCCTTACCGCACAGTGAAGAAAACTTGGTGAGAGGGGTTCCTTAGCAAACGTGTGTGTGTGTGTGTGTGTGTTTATGTGTGTGTGTGTGTGTGTGTGTGTGTGTGTGTGTGTGTTGTGTGTGTGTGTGTGTGTGTTTATGTATGTGTGTGTGTGTGTGTGTTGTGTGTGTGTGTGGTGTGTGTGTGTGTGGTGTGTGTTGTGTGTGTGTGTGTGTGGTGTGTGTGTGTGTGCTTGTTTTTACTGGCCTGGTGTAGTGAGTGTTGGTATAATAGTTGTGAGACTGAGCAGACCAAAGTCACGGTCAGGAAGGCCACAGACATAAAGTTCCCAGATGAATGTTTTTCAGCTGGCGCAGATCGGTGGTCGGAGAGTGGGTTAACAGACTGTGTGTGTGTGAGAGTGCGTGTGTGTGTGTGTGTGTGTGGTACATATGTGTGTGTGTGTGTGTGTGTGTGTGGCTCTTGGGCACATACAGTACCTTCTCTCTCTCTCTCTCTCTCTTCTCTCATCACACACACACACACACACACACACACACACACGACCCTCAATGTGTGTGTGTGTGTGGCTCTTGGCTGTTGGGCACATACAATACCTCTCTCTCTCTCTCTCTCACACACACACACACACACACGACCCTCAATGTGTGGTGTGTGTGTGTGTGGCTCTGGCTGTTGGGCACATACAGTACCTTTTTTTTGTCTCTCTCTCTCTCACACACACACACACGACCCTCAATGGCAGGAAAAGCTCTTAATTGACCTATTTTTAGTCAACTGTGAAATTGTTCCATGCTAAAAATACTGCCTCATATTTCCAAGTTCAGCCTTTTTCTTTCCCTGACCCCCCCCCCCCCCCCCCCCACCTCCTCACCTCCATACTATTTTCCATATGGCTGCTGCCTCTCATTATACGAATGCACCCCCCCGACCAAGAGCGTTGCCATGGAAACGCCACGTCGCCGTCGCTGCCCCGCCCATAGTGACCCCGAAGTGACCCTGGACGACCGTGACTCTAAAGGCAGCAAGCGAGTCGATGTGGTCAAGATGTCAATGACCTGTCCGTTTAGAGCTACTTACTCACGGTCTGTCTACAGGGCCACAGAGCAACACACACACACACACACACACACACACACACACACACACACACACACACACACACACTATACATAACATCCAATTACAGGCAGGTCACAGTCAGGCTGTGAGTTACAACTAGTCCTGCTGACCCTAGCACTTACCACCTGGCTAGAACTGACTCTCGATTGTGTAAAAACAGCACTCACTGATGCACACTGTATTCTACTGGACACGTTTTTTTTTTAATTGTCTTAGAATTGTAGAGATAATTGCTTTAAAAAGCTTAAACTGTTTACCATGTTGTTAGTCGCTTTGGTTAAAAATGTGTCAGCCAAATGTAATGTAATGTAATGTAATGTAATGTAATGTAATGAGTTACTACAGAGCATCACACACACACACACAAACACACTCCAGACATAACATATTTCTATGGAGGTTTTGACATTTTAGTAGTAGCTAGCAAAATCCAAGTGCAAATAAGTACACTAGCGTGGATCCTCATCCACATCCTCAGCTCTTACACAATCACCTGCATGTGTCCACAAAGGCCTTCCCACTTAGCTAACAGACCAACACTGATTTATCCTCCCTCTCTCTATCTCCCTCCCTCTGTATGTGTGAGAGAGAGAACACACACACACACACACACACACACATGCATATTCACTGCATGTACAGTAAATACACACTTAAGAGTACAGTACACACTTATGTGGAGTCTCACACACAAACACGCACTCTCTCACTCTCATACACACACACACACACACACACACAGACCATGTGCACACCACAGACCACATCTATATATTCCTAACCTGTTATTACAGCTCTAAAATAGAGATTTGTGAAGTGTGGAGGAGGCCTGGAACCTCCCTTTCAGACACTCCTCTCCTCCACACACTCCTCTCCTCCGCACACTCCTCTCCCTCCGCACACTCCTCTCACTCCTCTCCTCCGCACACTCCGCACACTCCTCTCCTCCGCACACTCCTCTCCTCCGCCACACTCCTCTCCTCCGCACACTCCTGTCCTCCGCTCTCTGTCCTTCTCTCTCTTTTCTGCATTTTTCCTCTGTTTCTCTTTTTCTTGTTAATCTTCTCTCTCCTTTCTCTAGTATCTCCCCATTTCCACTCTCTTTCTCCTCTCCTCCTCTCTTGCTCCACTCCTCCACTGCTCTCCTCTTGCTCCTCTCCTCCTCTTCCTCCTCTGCTCTCCTCTCTTGCTCCGTGTTTCTCCTCTCCTCCTCTTTTTCTCCTCCTCTTTTTCTCCTCTCCTCCTCTCTTTCTCCACTCCTCCTCTCCTCCTCCTCTCCTCCTCTCTTTCTCCACTCCTCCTCTACTCTCCTGCTGTTTCCACTTTTCTGCCTTTTTTCTGATTTTCTTTTCATTTATTCCTCATTTCTTCATCACTTCTCCACTCGTCTTTGTGTACCTTTATTCCGCCATGTTTTCTGCATCTATGAGCCTTTTCTGCCTCATATTTCCACTCTCTTCCTATCTCTACAGCAATCTTCCTCATTTCTCATCTCATTTCTCATCTCATTTCTCATCTCATTTCTCATCTCATTTCTCCATCTCATTTCTTTCTCATTCCATCACTTTCTTCCTATTGCTGCCCCCCCCCATCTCTATCGTTTGTACCAATCTTCCTCTCCTCTCCCTCCCCATCTCCAAAATCTGCGGCTTTCTCTCCAACCCTCTCATTTCACTCTCTTTCTCCCTTTCTCTCTATCTCTCTCTCTCTTTTCCATCTCCCCCTCACTCTCTTTCTTTATCTCTCTGTCCCTCATCCCTCTCTCCCTCCCCCTCTTTCTTCTTTTCTTCCCTCCCTCTCTCTCTCTCTCACTCTCTCTCTCTCTCTCTCTGTGGCCCACGCTCTGCTGTGCTAAGCATTATTCTTCAGTAGTGGCAGCAGCAGCAGCAGCAGCGGTCGGTCAGTGGCGGTCAGCTGCAGAGCTCCATCTGCAGGCCCAGGCCCACTCCGCTCCGCTCCAAAGCACGCGCGCACCAGTGGCCCAGGCCCGGTGACGCCACAGCCCAACTATTCTCTCCTTCCCTCAGAGAAAGAATAAATCCACTTCTCTTCTCTCCACCCCCCTCCATCCCTCCATCCCGCTGTCCTCCATCAACGCCTCCACTTCCATTCATTCTCTCTCATTCCACAAGAATGGAGAGATGAGAGCAGGGGAGAGAAAGAACGAGTGAGAGAGAGAGAAAGAGAGATAGAGAAAGGGATGAGGGAATGTGGTGGTTGCGGTGGGGGTGGTGGGGTGCCCTCTCCAACTTTCCGACATGCCTCTAGCGGATCCGTCAGGCTGCTTTTTGGAAAACAGCGGAAAGAACAGCATTCCAGGCACAGGGCAACTCAGGGCTGTCAATCAGGAGATACACAGACATGCTCACGTACACACTCTCTCACATAACCACACACACACACACACACACACACACAAGCACATTCAATGCATGCGTATGTGTCTTTATGGGTTCTCCATACACACTCCTTTATCCAAAGCGAAAACGGG
>NC_055980.1:22663654-22676154 GCF_018492685.1 Alosa sapidissima
AAAGAGAAAGAGAGACAGAGAAAGAGAAAGAGAGAGAGAGAGACAGAATGGGGGGAATTGAAATGAACATCCTTTACAGATGAAATAGGAAGCATACAATGGGCAAAACGTCCCACTAGTCACTGTGAACTATCCTTTGTGGAATGTTGCTCCACTGCATACCTTTCTTACAGCCTCATTAATGAGTCTCATGGCTGTAATGTACAGTTATGAAATACCACATATCAGAAGACTTATTCACTTCCTTTACAAAACAACGCTGTAGTCACATGTATCTCTTTGAATGGCCATCTGACTCTTTAGTACCTGACTGCTGAATTGCATTCCACCGCAATATTCAAGAGAGTTTCACTGCTGAAATACACTGACTACAGTCGACAATAGGCAGGCCAAATAAAGTGTGAAAAGGATGCGTAAAGAATGAGAAATGGCTGAGACTGAGGGAGATGCTGGAGTAGAGATAGAAAGACAGATAATTAATCCAGCATTTAATGTTACTCGAACACAGGCAACTCGAGATAGAAAGACAGATTATTAATCCAGCATTTAATGTTACTCTAACACAGTCAATTTGAGATAGAGTAATGTTAAATGCTGGGATAATAATCTGTCTTTCTAACACAGGCAACTCGAGATAGAAAGACAGATTATTAATCCAGCATCTATTATCAGAGTCTCCTCGAGATTATTAATCCAGCATCTATTCTCACAGAGGCGCCTCGAGATTATTAATCCAGCATCTATTCTTACAGAGGCACCTTGCAGGCTAAAATAAGGTCACTTGTATTGATCTCTCTCTTCCCTTTCTCTGTATCCCTCTTTCTCTGTATCCCTCTTTCTCTGTATCCCTCGTTCTCTGTTTCTCTGTATCCCTCCTTCTCTGTATCCCTCTTTCTCTGTATCCCTCTTTCTCTGTATCCCATGTATCCTCTCGGTCTACAGACGATCAAGAAGATTCATGAGGCAGCTATAGGGAGAAAATGCCCTCTGGCGCATGCACACTCACACACACACATACACACACACACACACATTTATCCATGGATGCACAGACAATACACACACACACACACACACACAGCACACAATTGTTTCGTATTGGCAAATGCACAGACACAGACACACAGGCCAAGGCCAAGACACACACACACACACACACACACACACACAGACACACACACACAGACACATAGGCTTTACAGGGCAAGGGCATTCCCCTAGTGCCTGGAGAGCTCTCTGGATTAGCTTAATTGCAGTGCAAGCCTCTCTCTTGGCAAGCCTGAAGGACTGTCAGCTCCCTCTGATGATTCTCCACACACACACACACATACAGACACGCACACACACACAAGCACACACGTACACACACTCACACTCACACACACACACAGAGGCACAAGGTTTCCCACACACCCCCATTCATCTGAATTATTTATTTGAACTGCACTTAATACAAAATACAAAATACATGGTTCCAAAATTTAGCACACACACGCTTGAGCAGACACACATACACACACAAGCTGCATTTTTCCCACACACTCACACACTGTATGCAGGCCCATGGCCTTACATGCTCGCACACACACACACACACAAACACACACTCACACACACACACACACAATCACACAGACACAAAGAGAGGAGTGGTGTTTCACACACAGGCACAAATGCACACCAGGGAAAAGGCCTGGGTAATTATTGACCATGTCTGAAGTGTACACAACACATGCTGTCAGCCCAAGGCCTGCTACAGCAGTACTGACTCATGGGAGTAGTGCCACTGTTTAGGCCTACTAAGCACACTCACACATGCATGCACGCACACACACACATAGGAATAGGAACACACGTATACTAACACACGCACGCACACGCACGCACACACACACACACACACACACACAGGAACAGGAACACACATACGAACACACGCACGCACACACACACACACACACACACATGCAAGAAAACTCATGGGGGTAGTGCCACTGTTTGGGCCTGCGGGAGAGGAGAGCAGAGAGACCCCCTGTGCAGACAGCAGTGCAGTGGAACAAGAGATGCATGTAGCATACTGTGAAGATACACACACACACACACACACACACATACACACTGTAGACACTCAGAGAGGAGAGATGCATGTAGCATACTGTGAAGATACACACACACACACACACATACACACTGTAGACACTCAGAGAGGAGAGATGCATGTAGCATACTGTGAAGATACACACACACACACTGTAGACACTCAGAAAGGAGAGATGCGTGTAGCATACTGTGAAGATACACACACACACACACACACACACACACACACACACACACACACACACACTGTAGACACTCAGAGAGGAGAGATGCATGTAGCATACTGTGAAGTTCCCAAAGGAAAAGGTATAGAATTGTTCTCTTATCTATGTAGTTCTGTGTGTGATCTGAATGAGGTGTAGGCATTAGCATTCTGCTAAGCACACACACACACAGTCACACACACACACACAAACATTCAGAGAAATGTTTGGGCCTTCTCTCAGTGTCAGACACAGACATAAACAAACACTCACACACACACACACACACACATACCACCTTCACACCTGCCGAGCTGCTGTCTCTCTCTCTCTGCCCACCAACAGTGGCTGTCTCTCATTCTGCCCTCTGGTCAACTCTGGCCCTTATCACCTCTGGTATGTCTCTGAGCTCTGACCTCTTCCATTCCACACAGCCCTACCTGCCTTCATAATCTCCGCAGCCAAAACGACTGCAGCTCTATCAACAGGGATCCCAGACACTTAAAGACACGGAGCAGACGGGCTTCTGTGTTCTTCAAGTGACTAAACTCGCCATGTAGTCCCAGACGCTTTGGCTTTTCCTAATACACACACACACAGCCTGTGGTTGTCAGACTATGTGTGTGTGTGTGTGTGTGTGTGTGTGTGTATGTGGGGGGTCTACATCTCCATTTCCGGAACCTTCCCTCATAACAGCATGTTGGTGCCAATCAGCAGAAAGCCATGTGAATACATGCGCGTCACACCATGTCGTAGTCTCTCATTTGACTCAACTACAGGGGCTGACCCCTGTTGAGAGTGCTGCTGACACCTGGTTTTGTAGGTCTTAATTACCTGAGAAGGTCAGCGAAACATATTCACATGCTGGGGCTATGGGGCAGTTTACGGTTAGATACTAGCCTACTAAAGTGGTGGCTTTCTAACAGTTTAGCACCAAAGGCACTGACTAAGGTGAAATCAACCATGCAACTTTTTTAATGTTTTATTCAAAGGGAGGCCAGTTTATCCAAGACATTTAGTCATTTAGTATTGTACTGACGATGCAAAAAGACTACACAGGCTCTAATTATGTGTAGGCTACACTTGTGCACGTGTAGATGCCAATGACTTGCAACTTGCATCCAATACAATTATGAAGTGAAAGGGTGTAGGCACACACAGACAGTTTTGTCCCTCGAGTTCTGAGGACCAGAGAACGCCAACAGGGCCGGCCTGACACAGAGATCTCATAAGGCCAGATCCAGAGAGCCCTATTGTGCATTCAGTTAGCTCTTGCGTATATAAAGCAGTAATACACTGATCATGTGCCTAAAAGCGTACACTTAACAACAATCCTGTAGAGTTTATTGGATAGATTACATTAATATTCCTGCATTTCTAAGTAAGTGTCTTTTTTTGGTATAAATAAGCAAATAAGACCTTTTTTTTTGGAAGTAAAAAGATTATATGTGTACGTAAACTATCTTCAAACTTCAGTATTATACACACACACAAACACTCCCAAACAGTATACACACACACACACACACACACACACACACACACACACACACACACACACACACACACACGTGATGTCCAGTGGTAGTCACTTCCTGGGCATAATTCTCTCCTCATATCACAGCAAAGGAAAATACCCACAAGCACAATCCACACATTCTGCTTTCCCTTCAAATCAAAACACAGCTCTTTTATAAGGCTGGCGATGCGCAATGGAGAAAACAAAATCTCCATCACTGAGCATTAACAGTATGGAGGGGGGAGACACAGAGACAGTGGTCGGGTGCTAACGACCGGGTCCTTGTGTGGTTAGTGGCCTCAATAGGTGGGCACAATTCAACCCTGACCACCATGACGGTCATGTTCACATGATGTGGGACAGCCTACTGCATCATGTAGGCTTTCTTTCGTCGTTCTGACCAGCCAAAACAAACAACTTCTGTAGCGGTGCATGCCAACAAACCCTGCAATCTTGTCCGATGAGTCAATTTTCTGTGTAAATAAATTGTAGAGTAAAACTGTATACGTTTTTTTTCTTCTTTTTTGAAAAAAAAAAAACAAAAAAAAAACAGAGCTGTTTAGAAGGGCACAAAACACTGCAGAATATAAATGATCAGCCTTCTGTAGAAGTTTACAATAAATAAAAGTTATATAAATAACAATATATGACTTATAACCCCAAATGAGATTTACTAACTGTTTTACTGTCATATAGGCAGCTGTCCAGCAGTGACATATCACCGTAGCATTGATGCTACAGGGCACTGCAATGGACTGTGAGCAGCGTAACGGCAGTACAGTGGCGAACAATAGGCATTTTACACACACGCACACACACACCCCTTGTTTTGTGAAGGCTTGAGTAACGGTTACAATGTCCCTTCTGTCTGGCAGTCTTTGTGGGCTGATATATGGAAATTAAAAGCATTTTTTTTCTCTCCCTCCCATTTTCTCCTGAGATTCGCTGCATGAAAGGAAAGTGGATAAATCTGTCATATTTGGAAATGATCTATGCGCCACCCATCTAAACAAGCAGATGAATTGCTTTAACGTTAGTGACAGCCTCAGAAATCATCAACTCGTTTGTCATGTGTATTCATGTAGGAACTGGGACCATATAAAGCTTTAAGACTCTTGGAGAAAATGGACATGTAGGTCCACATTCAACACTACCTATAATACACTGTTATACACTGTTATATTTACTTATAATCACGCAGTAGCAACATTTTGTTTCCAACTGTGTAATTTGCGTTAGCGCAAACCTCAGTTACATCCCAAACATTGACCCGCTTTTATTCAAGATCCGCGCGCTCTAGAGCGTGATTTCAGTGCTCACGGCCTCTTCGCTTCGGACGTCCGGTGACAGTTTGACAGCTCTCTTCGGAATTCGATACACTCCATTGCAGATCTATGATGACCTGATATGCTGGTCAGACAAATTGTAATTGCCCAAAGCCTTGTTTTATCAAAGAGCAAAAATGAAATAGCAAGACGTGTAGCCTACAGGCCGGGTCTTGCACGTAGTAGGCTGGTCCAGAATCCCAGCGTGTATATGCTATCTAAGCCGCTTATGACCACCACAGCGACTATGCGGCTAAACACGTTTCTCTAGTGGTAAGTAAACACGCGAATAGCAACATAAAGTTTCCACACTAATAAAGGTGTAAAACATGAGTTATTCACACTGAAAAGTAACGTAAACTGGAGATAACTCTCCGGCGAGCACTTACTCCAGTTTGCGAGTGCGGTGGTATTCCAACAAGGCAAAAGGCGACTCCATTCATTGGTCAACTGGGAATGTTCTGAAGACAATTCCGGGGAGATAACTAATGCTTCTATTGCTAGCTACAGAAAACAGTCCTGTTGATGTGTGTGAACTGCAAAGAGTTTAACATTACAACCACATTTCGCTGAGACAAGGCTACGCTGTCGTCTATCTCCCTCGAAACTCCCCCTTTCCCGTTGTTTGGACGAGTGGGTTAGCCCCCGCCCTCCGCCCTTCGCTGATTGTAAATCCCTTTTCTCGGCTGACCCGTTATACTACTAACTGAGCTCACAGCCCTGCTAACCAGCAACCAACATCCCGCCCATCCGCCCGTCAATAAAAGCACGTCATTATCCGTTGGCGAATAAAAACGCAGCATGGGAAGTGCGGAATGTATGGAGGAGGGGCCAATGTGGTTTCCACGTTGAACAAAAACAAGTGGTCTCCCTCAAGTAGTGAGAGGAAAGTACGGAAAAAGCCCCAGGCTTGAGCCTCCAAAACAAAAGGTAGCCTACAGTCTGGTAATTTAGCTACAGACTGTCTGTCAGACTAGGCAGAAGCCATAATACATGTCTGCATCTGGCACTATTATTCCAAATGCGGTTCATCTTCTGATGGCCCATGCTGAAAATGATTTAGGCCTAGATTAAATTTCCATATATTCATTTTCAGTCATATTTTCACAGGGTATTGACGAGAAACATGACCTAACCCTCCTATTCCACAAACACAAGTGGACACAAACATTACATCATATGCAAATAAAAAAAATACAAATGTAACCAGAACACAGATTGAAGTGTAATCTGTCTGAGTAATGAGTCATATTATACTTGAGCGAACACACCTTTACCCACCCAAATTCTCAGCAACGCCACTGTACCAACCGAAGCTGTTGTGAGCAGCTGTGCCAAACCAAGTTGGCAGTGGAGAGGAAAGTTTCAGTTTAGTGTACCTGGCAGTGCCATCTACTCATCCACTGGTGCCAGCCTTGATGTGTTATGCTCCCTCTCACGCTCTCTCTCTCTCTCTCTCTTTCTCTTACTCTCTTGCTCTACCCCCCCTCTCTCACTCTATCTCCCTCTCTCTCTCCCACTTTCTCCCTCTCACATCTCTTGCTCTCTCCCTCCCTTTCTCTCTCTCACTTTCTCTCACTCTCTTGCTCTCTCTCTCTCTCTCTCCCACATACACACACACACAGAGTGAGTTAGTGTCATAGTGTATATGAGTGTGCCAGTGTGTATGAGTGTGTGTGTGTGTTTGAGCGTCAGTTGCTCTGTCTGAGTAGAGCGTCACCAAGCCTGGGTAAGGCTGGCTCATGGTCAATGAAGCAAGACATGGTTTTGATGCTGATAATAGATGGCAGCCCTTAGGGCCATTTGATGCAGCACACACACACACTCACTCACTCACATACGCGCGCGCGCACACACACACACACACACACACACACACACACACACACACACACACACACACACACAGTGATTACATAATGCTCATGGCATAAAAACACAGAAGAGGAAGAAGGGAGCAAGAGCGATGGAGAGAGAGGGGTAGACAGAGAAAGAGAGAGAGAGGGGTAGACAGAGAAAGAGAGAGAGATGGAGAGAGAGAAAGAGATGGAGAGTAATAGAGATGGAGAGAGATGGAGAGAAAGATAGAGAGAGAGATAGAGAGAGAGATATGTAGAGTGAGAGAGATGGAGAGAGAGAGAGATGGAGAGTGAGAGAGATGGAGAGAGAGGGGGGTAGACAGAGAAAGAGAGATAGAGAGAGAGATATGGAGAGAGAGAGATATGGAGAGAGAGGGGGGTAGACAGAGAAAGAGAGAGATAGAGAGAGAGAGATGGAGAGTGAGAGAGATGGAGAGAGAGGGGGGTAGACAGAGAAAGAGAGATAGAGAGAGAGATATGGAGAGTGAGAGAGATGGAGAGAGAGGGGGGTAGACAGAGAAAGAGAGAGATAGAGAGAGTGAGAGAGAGGGGGGTAGACAGAGAAAGAGAGAGATAGAGAGAGAGATATGGAGAGTGAGAGAGATGGAGAGAGAGGGAGTAGACAGAGAAAGAGAGAGAGAGAGAGAGATATGGAGAGTGAGAGAGATGTAGAGAAAGATGGAGAGACGGAGTAAGAGAGATAGAGAGAGAGATGGAGAGAGATGTAGAGAGATGGAGAGCGAGAAAGATAGAGTGTGAGAGAGAGACATGGAGTTTGAGAGAGAGATGGAGTGAGAGAGAGAGCACTCTACATGCTCCAGTCAGACAACCGCACTGAGATCACTTAACACACATACACACTCTCTCTCACACACACACACACATACACACACATACACAAAAAAGGAGAATATCTCTCTCTCTCTCACACACACACACACACACAAAGACACACCGAGAGAAATATGTCACACATACACATTCACAAAAAGAATTCACGCGAGCAACATTCTCATGTTCTGTCTCTCACACACAAACGAGCACCCCCTACACTTAATTTTCTTGTACCCAGAACGCACTCACCTTGCTCAGGCATCCACACACACACACACACACAAGCACAAGCACACACACACACACACACACACATACACACACACACACACACACAGAAAGAGTACAGCCTGTTCAGTGAGCATCATCGCTCAACTTCAGCCTCTGCAAGGTGAACCGGGGCTTTTCTACTGAACCATGCAAACCTAAAAGCACCCCAAACACACACACACACACACACACACACACACACACACACACACACACACAGGCACACACCCTGCCAAAAAAATCCTCCTGCTCCGTCCTTCTACCTGCTAGCCCAGCAGCTGCGTACATCCCAAACAAACACAATACTCCTACGCTACACCAACCTTCACATTTCCAACTCCATCCCCTCTCTCCAAAATGCATGACTGCACACACACACACACACACACACGTACACACCTCCAGCTCCCGGCTCTGAGCACTGAGCTCAGACACAGACGTACACACACACACACACACACACACTGCGGCTCATTTCTGTGTGATCACTGGCTATGAGGAGGACTGTAATAACTCGACAGTTTGCAGACGGGTTCTGGAGTCTCTCAAGATGACAAGGGGGCTATTACGTGTGATTATGGCATCATATGACAACCGCTGGTGAGAGTGTTTTTCATAGGAAGTGGACTGATGCGTCACCATAGGGATCATATGAACGTTCAAGTTTGAGCTTTTTAATTCAACTTGAGGCTTTGTGTTTTTGTTTTACATCATTCAGAGTGATATGATACAGTGAAGCTGTGTGTTTACTTTGATCGTGATCTTACTGGGTACGGAGCCAAAAGCCTGGACATGTTGTATCACTCTGACTGAATGAATTGTTCCATCTGCAGACGGTATTATGAGAAGAGCCCCTCAGGCATGGGAAGCAGGAATGCTAGCAACGCTGAATCAAGTTGGGTGATGTTACCGTAAGCTGGGGCTCACCTATAAAGGTATCAGAAAGTGGGCCTTTTCCCAGCTTTGTATCTGTTTGTTAGCCTGTGATTAGCCTATGCTACATACACTATTGCCACCCTCTGCTGCTCACTCTATGGTTGTTCTCAAGCTAAAATAGCCAGTGTTTATGTTAAACAAAAAAGAAAGGGAACGCCTCCCTGGGTCAAAAGTGTTTGTTACAATAAAACTACAGAGTGCTCATCAAAAATGGGCCTTTACATCGTCAAAGAAAAATCAAAAGAATTGAAGCACTCTTGTACAAAAATAAAAAAGCCTTTATTGAAAAGTGCTTATGTGTTGTTCATCTGTCTGGGAGCAGTGTTGTGCTGTGCTGTGCTGTGCTGTCTGTGTTGTGTTGTCTGTGCTGTGCTGTGCTGTGCTGTGCTGTCTATTCTGTGCTGTCTGTGTTGTGCTGTCAACACCGTCATGTACTCCACCTTAATCTCAATCTCTAAGGGCCGGTACTCTCCCTTCCGAAGGCGTCAGAGTGGTGACCACTGCCCTTCTGAGTCCACTTCCTTTGGCCGTTGGATGGACACACACAAACACATACAAATACACATACACACACACACACACACACACACACACACACACAGAGGGAGAGTGTGACTCACTCAAAGTCATGAGGCAGTGGCTCACGTGAGCAACACACACACACACACACACACACACACACACACACACACACACAAACACACACACACACACACACACACACATTCAACACTTACTCACCCTGGCATAAATAAACCAGGCCAATCAGAAGTATTAGAGCAGATATAATGGTATCTGCGCCACACAGTATAATGTATGGAATTACTCTTCATAATGTGGCTGCCATAACTCCCATGATCCCATGCGTGTCACTGGGAAAGAGGAATACGATATATGTAATGTATTATTATGTGAATAGTGTTTTAGTCGCCAACTAGCGTGATACACACACAGTTCACCAATCTGTGAGTAGTGAGCACACACACACTAGGAGCAGTGAACACACAAGGAGCACACACACACACACACACAGACGAGGGGTACAATACGCTGTATCTGTTGTAATATATTCATTATTTCAGACCATTCAGTAGAAAACATCAAGAGGATCTGATGCAGTAGTAACATGTGTGTGTGTGTGTGTGTGTGTGTTCATGTTCTATGCTGACCTACCCAGTGGAATCCCTGTCAGTACTCCAACAGCACCTGTGCGATCACCTCAACACTTGACACTTGAGTTTCACCCTTCTACTCCTTTGTTTCACAATCATCCCCCTCCTTTCCTTCCTCCCCTCCCTCCATCCCTCCATCCCTCCCTCCCTCCCTCCTCCCGCCTGTATTCCTCACTTCCTGTCCCGTCCTCACAGCTATTTGGCGCATGAGGCGTGTGAATTTGCAACTCTCTGCTTTCTTGCCGGCCGGCCATTTTTTTTAAAATTATTATACGCTCTCCTAAGTCACGTTGTGTGATAGCATCTCACAAAAAGAAATGCAATCAACACATGGGAATGAAAATCGGAAATGGAAATCGCAAGGCAAATGTCCACCTATACCCTTGAATGGTTCATGTTTTGCATCCGTATAAACCTTTGCATAGAACATGTCATTCCGTGGGCCCCTCCCAAAGTCCCTACTTGCAGTTCACCACTAAAGCCAGCAGGTGGCATCCAAGCATAATGACTACGGGTACAGGAGTGGAAAGAATCAGCTCAGTGCGCTGCCACGCCACAGTCCATTTGAAAATAACTTCTCATGCAACAAATGATCCGTTGTATTACTGCCTTTCATGTTACAGTAATAAACTCATCTCATTAGTGATACGATGCTATAAAACTCTATAAAACAATGAATAATCAAGACGTTGTTTTATTCACATGTGAAAACTAGTCTATTACATAATGTTGTGTAATAATGGTTCGAGCAGCAGTCTGCGACATTCATTCCAATAGTGCAATCAAGTCCAACAGTGAGTCAGAAATACCAGATCATTCACATGCCTTCATATATTGGCCATTTCTGTGAGTGTGTGTGTGTGTGTGTGTGTATGTGTGTGTGTGTGTGTGTGTGTATGAGAGACTTGTCTGAATACTGAGCCCCTCTCAGCAGGTTCCTCTCAGATTAGGGCCATCTCACACAACACGCCCACTGGCAAGGAGGTCAGTGAGTTCCCCAGTGCCCATGAGGACACACACACACACACACACACACACACACACACACACACACACATCCTCCACTGCCCCTAACACACCTACATGCACTGCAGACCTACACACAAAATACTCCTCCTCCTCCCTCTTCCACACACACACTCTCTCTCTCTCTCTCTCTCTCTCTCTCTCTCTCTCTCTCTCTCTCTCTCTCTCTCTCTCTCTCTCTCTCTCTCTCTCTCTCTCTCACACACACACACACATAAATTACCCCAAATATTTATGCTGGGGATACCCGTAAATCTGCTTGTGGTATTATCCCCCATAACACCCCTGTGGCCCACAAAAAGAGGACCCACACAGTTGGAGAATTAGTCTAGACGCAACACATACACACACACACACATGCACGCATGCACGCACGCACGCACGCACGCACACACACACACACACACATACACACACACACACACACACACATGGACGTACATCAGGAGAATTAGTCTAGACGCGGGTGTTTAGAAAGTGGACAGAGGGAGGGATGGATGGATCAAGAATGATATGAGAGAGAGAGAGAGAGAAAGAAGAGGTGGAGAGATGAAGGGAGTGAGTGAGGAAGAGGGATGAATACATGGATCAAGAATGATATGAGTGAAAGAGAAAGAGAGAGTGAGTGAAAGAGAGAGAGAGAAAGAGAGAGAGAGAGAGAGAGTGAGTGAAAGAGAGAGAGAAAGAGAGAGAGAGAGAGAGAGAGAGAGAGAGAGAGAGAGAGGTGGAGGGGGAGGGGTGCGTGGGAGATGACGGGGGTCGTGGGGTCGTCCCTCCTGCACACCACTTATCTTCCCGTGTCCTTGACCGCGGGACCTTGAGTCTCTGGTCCGCGCTGTCACGGCAACCAAACTGATACTCCTGTTAAGCTTTGACCTCGCAGGTCAGTGCAGTGGTCAGTGTTTGAGTTCTCTGATAACTGTGAGGTCCTCATATACACATACACTGTATACATTATGTGACTTCTTCCCTGACTCAGTCATAACACACACAAGCACACACACACACACACAAACACGTACACACGCATACATACACACACACACACACACTCACTTCTATGCATGTTTATCTCTCTACATGCACCTGGGATTGATGTTTAGGTTAGGTTCAGTGCCTTCCTGGGAGCCCTGGTCAGTTTGGGTAAACATACATTTAGTCTTGCGGGTCCAGTTTAAATTTACAACTGTACTGAATGTATGCAGGCTATGCTATAGTTACGGTGGTTTCAACAGTGCTATGAACATGCATGCAAT
>NC_055980.1:22686154-22691154 GCF_018492685.1 Alosa sapidissima
AATTGGTGGAACAGAGAGCCTGTGTGTGTGTGAGTGTGTGTGTGAGTGTGTGTGTGTGAGCCTGAACCAGAGGATGAGCTGTAGTGGACCCTTAGGGCAGCGAGGACACAGTTACAGCCACAGAGAGTGATTCAGATCCGACTCATGGACACACACACACACACACACACACACACGCACACACACACAGACTTTTTTCTCTCTTCTTCTTTCACACACATACACACACCACACACAGATATGCACATAAACACAAACAAAGCATACATGCAGACAGAAAATGCACAACCACACCCCCCCCCCCCCACCTCACACACACACACACACACACACATCTCCCGTGATTAGTGCGTCTTTTTCCTGCGGCACATCTCCTCTGATCTCTCGCTCTTCTCCTCGCTCCAGTTCTTCTTCCTGGCCTCTTCCTCCCTCCCTCCCCCCCCCCCTCTCTTCATCCCTCTCTCTTCCCTCTCTCTTTCTCTTCCTCCATCCCCCCTCTCTCTTCATCCCTCTCTCTTATCTCTCTCTTTCTCTTCCTCCATCCCCCCCTCTCTCTTCTCTCTCTCTTTCTCTTCCTCCCTCTCTCTCTCTCTCTCTCTCTCTGCCCAAACATCCCTATACCTTCTCATGATGTAACAGAGATTATCACCCCCCCCCCCAACACACACACCACTGTCACTATCTTCCCAGAGGACACTCCCAGTGCTGTTTGTGTAAACACCATTTAGCATCTGAAGTACAGTCTTTACAGTTTTTTTTTTTCTCAAGTTCTGCCCTGTGATATTTTCACATGACCCGCAATTTGCAGATTGCAAAAAAAAAAAACACACAAAAAAACAAGTGCTTTTCAGGGATGACAAAAAGGTTCTCCATACTGCAGTTGAAAACTTCCATCCACACTCATCCTCGTCAAACGTTTTCAACTAAGACCCTACCACACAATCATACAACCACAAGCCTAGAGGTTGAGGGACTGTATAGAATTACAGAGTGTTTTACACTATCTCATCTGACATCTTCAGTGTGGTATGCAGGACTCCTGGAGGCCAAAAGGACGAGCGATGCAGAATATACAGTATCCAGTAGATTACCGTAACCTCATTACAGGACAAACACTGGGCAAATAACAGGAGCCCATTACGCGTCTTTCTTGAGAATGTTTATTTCCCTGCGTCCTCTGCGTTTGACCACAGGAAACAATATAATCCTCCCGCCACACCACAAGCATTAGTGGTCAGCAGCTGTGCTGGTCAGCCCAGTGATGCCTTTTCCTCTCAGAAAAATGACTTGACCCCTGCCCCTTCACTGCCACTCAAGCAACCAAAAGATATATATATATATATATATATATATATATATATATATATATATATATATATATATATATTATATATATATATATATAGGGAGAGAGAGAGAGAGAGAGAGAGAGAGAGAGAGACACACACAGAACAGAGAGCCACCAAAGGGGTTTTACCAGGCATTCTTCCTCTCTCTCTCTCTCTCTCTCTCTCTCTCTCTCTCTCTCTCCCTCCCTCCCTCTCTCTCTCTCTCTCTATCTCTCTCTCTCTTTTCCCCGTCTCCTTGAGCCCACGTTTCCTTTGAAAGAGCCACCACACCCTAAATGGCACACACTCCCAAGGCCAGGCCAGCCTTGACAACATCAGGCAACAACAACTAGCATTACCGGAACTCTGGCACAGGCGAGAGGGCTGGGGTCCAGCTGCCGGTAAGCCAGCCCAAGCCAAGCCCAATTCCCCAGGAACAAAGTAGCCTACCGAGGCCCCATGACCGTAGGTGGAGGAGGATAGGGGAGATGGCTACTAAATTACAGACACTGACGGAGCAGCTGATTTTTCGGACTTGTTTTCCGCCCTCAGGGGACCAGGGGAGTGTGTGCGTGTGTGTGTGTGTGGGGGGGGGGGGGGGTAGGGTAGGGGGAAGGGAGGGCTACATTAAAGGTGTGGCTGGAAGCCTCCAAGGGGCAGTGAGGAGATCGTGGGCCAGCCCGCTGAGGAGGGGGAAGACTTCCTGACAAATTACATTCACATTCATTTCATTCACCTGGGACATGCTGTTAACTAACACAACTCACATGTGATGTGATTAGAGGAGCAGTTGGCTTGTTGGTTTTCATGTAAATATCTCACAGCCTTTTTTTTGGGGGTGGAATATTGAGGGAATGTTAGATGAGTGTTGCCGTAAAATGTTAGGAGCTTACATGCTGGATCTGTGAATGGGAGTGGGGAGTGGGTGGATGTTGTCTGGGAGGGCTCAATGAAATGCATGGCTGTTAAGTGGGTTGTGATTGTTTGGTGTGAATATTGAGTGAATGTTAAGTGGTGTTTGAGTGAATGTTGAGTGGCTGATGAGTGAATGTTGAGTGAGGGGCTGTGGTGCCAGTCTTAGCGGAGTCTGTGCTGATCGCAACCAAAGGCCCAGTAATGACAGGAAACTAGGGGCCGAAGGGATAGCTATGCTACCTTTGTTATTTTAATTATCAGCCCCACACTCGTATACAATGCCCCTCTCATCCACACACACACACACACACACACACACACACACACGCACACACACACTCTCTCTCTCTCTCTCACACACACATTCTACTTACTGGCAAAATGTTTCTCCCTCCTATTCCCACGTCTCACACACACACACACACAGACACATACACCAACACGCAACAGCGCCATGCAACAGCATGTGAAATCCACATGCCATCGTTCATTGACATATTAACAATCCAACCAAAGCTTTGCATGAACAACCCTGAATGAATGAATGAATGAATGAATGAATGAATGGCATGACATGAAAGCAATCATGTGCACGTCCACTCCAAATGTACGATGCCCTGGTGTGAAGTACACAACCGCACTAATACATTATAAGACCACCCCAGAAAAGTCTCTCTCTCTTTCTCTCACGCTCTCTCTCTCTCTCTCTCTCTCTCTCTCTCTCTCGCTTTATATATATATATATATATATACATATATATATTAGAGCAAAAACATATTGTTGCACTCTTTCTTTTCCCATCCCTCCCTCATTCTCTCTCTCCTTGTTCCCTTGTTTTTTTGTGTGAAAACACACTGTTGCTCTCCCTCCCTCCCTCCCTCTCTCTGTGATAGCCTGCAGGGCTTGCCGGCTACTCTCTCCGGTGCGGAGACTACAGATGCTACTGGGAACCAGAGCGTTGCTACCTGCTGTGATATTTGCTTAAGCTCAGGATATGTGTGTGTGTGTGTGTGTGTGTGTGTGTGTGTGTGTGTGTGAGCTGTGCTGGGGGCTGTGTGTGTATTTCAGTGTCTTGTGTGATTCTGTGTGTGTGATTGTGAGCATGAGAGAGAGAGAGAGTGTCGGTGATTGCAAAAAAAGAACACAGTGACAGTGAATGTGTTGCGTATGTGTGCGTGTGCATGTGTGTCTGTCTGTGTGTGTGTGTGTGTGTGTGTGCGTGTGTGTGGTCACCTGGGCCATGTCTTCAGTGACGCTCCTGTGGGCAGCTCAGTCCTGACATGGCACCGCGTGCCCGGCGTGCTCTCTCCTGCTCTCGCTCGTTCGCTCGCTCACACACGCTCCACGAAGGTGGCACACACACTCAGGCGCACACTGCCACTCCTCTTCACAAGAAGCACCATGATCCTCTGATGTGGAAGAGTGTGTGTGAGTGTCTCCCCCTCTCTCTCTCTGCTTCTCTTTCTCTCTATCCTCCTCTTCCTGCGTTCCCAGAGTCCACAGTGAAAAACAGCAACAACAGTCCCTGTCAGTGTGTCCTCTCCCTCCTCTTCTCTCTCTCTCTTTCTCTCTCTCTGTCACTCGTCTATTCTTTGTCAGCAGGGGTGAGGGAGGCTTGAATGTAATCCCCCTCTTCCCTCCTTCTGTCACACAGAGATTCCAGGAAAGAAACCCCCCGAAAAAAAAGAGAGAGTGTGAGAGAGCGAGCGAGCGCTTCCTTTTTCGTTTAAGCGCTCCTCCGTCTCGTCCTCCCTCTCTCTCTCGCCTGGCTGATGTAAGCTGGACTCTCTCCTGCCTTGGCTCACACAGCTCCTCTCCCTCTCTCTCTCTCTCTCTCTCTCTCTCTTTCGCTCACACCCTCCCTCCCTCTCTTCGTGTCGCTCCCCCTCCTCCTGCTCTTCCCTTTCCACCCCTCCCCCTCGCTCTCTCCCTGTGACTGCACACACACACACACACACACACACACAGAAACACACACACACACACACACACACAGAAACACACACACACACACACACACTCAGAACATAAGAGGCTGAGAGACGAGGATCAGAGGAATAGTAAAGAGATCACATGACCTCAGATAGTAGGTTGTGGGTGTGTGTCCTTGTGTATACTAGTGTGTGTGAGCGTGTGTGAATGTGTATGTGTGTGTATTGGATCCCCTGACAGTTGTCACGCCCATACCGCCGTGGAAATATCCGTCACCATTGACAACCACTACCAAGGTCCTCTAAGCTTTATCCCTCCATGTCTCCCGATGCCATGTCATTGGCTAAATGGATTCCCGCTTCTGTTTCCCACAGAAATGCATCATGGGATTTGTAGTATGTTCCTACAAGCTTGATAAAAGAGGATTTAGAGTTCATATGTCATTTCTTACGCTAAGTGGCTCACAACTTGTATAGAGAAATTAATGCTCTGGATTTTAACGACATGTCAAACTTTTTTTCTTGTATACTGGAGCTGTTTTAATGTTCTGTCTCACTGAGTAAATACTTTGGTTACATACACTTTTGGATTTGAATTGGATTAAAATAGGCCTATCCACATATCTCACTGCGCTGGTATTAGCCTTAAAACAACTGACTTCCTTGTTACTTGAATAATTACACACAAACACCACACACACACAGGCGCTCAGGACATCCTCCGGTGTTTCCCTGTATCACGGGAAACTCCCACCCCTCAACAACAGGAAACGCTTCCCCGGTGTAGTCCCTCTGTTTCCCGCCTAGTAGATCCTTGAAACCGGA
>NC_055980.1:22696154-22716154 GCF_018492685.1 Alosa sapidissima
GCGAGGTCTCTTCACAACGTCCCCATTGTTCCTTTACAGGGGGAAAACAAAATGTTTCCTGTGCTGAGAAAAAAAAAAGTTAATTTTTAGTAGCGGTAGATGGATTAGGTGCTTTACTTGAAGGTTACTTTTTAACATAGCTCACTTTGCTGTTTACTTGTCATGTTTATGGTAGACTTCAGTCACACATTTCTGTTTGTATTCTGTTGTCTAGTGCAGTTTATTTTTGGCTGTTGATGGTGGTCTTTTTCATTTCTTTTTAAGTCGTTTAGGGCAAAATGTCTGCAGAATAGACCGCATTTCGTATTATTTTACTGCACTACCATAACTTGATACAAAAGTTAAAGTAGCTGCGTCTCGATGTTGCTTGGCAGAAAAAGGAAATACATTTCTTGGCGGAAGAATGATTATCTAGGAATAACTTGTTATATTTCTAGTTGCTGTGCCTTTACTTTATGAAACCTTGCCAGGTATTTATAGTAACGGTTTTAGAAAAGCAATAAGCCACTCGAGTCCGTAGGTTACAGTGATTCTACAACAGCTAAGGGGGGTTTTAGACACTCCGCTAGCGTGTTGTGCCTAACAACACCCCTTAGCTGTTGTAGAATCAGCGTAACCTACGACCTCTCGGGGCTTATTGCTTAACTCTCATTCAATTCAGTTCATTGAATTCAACCAGAGCCCTATCATAGAATTTTAGAACCTTGAATTGTTGCGGCATGGAATTATGGTAGAATGTTCAAAAACACACGCCTTTAAGGGTTAAACTGCACGTGACCGACGGTTGCAGGGCCAGATCATCTGGTTTATTTAAAAAAGGAGTAGAAGACATAGACTGAAGTAGTCGTGCTGAACAGTAACAATAGAGTTCAGTGTGACTTATGTTCTGGGAAGATGCATTCCGACCGCAACCAATATCACATGACTGGACTGCACCACCAGATGCCTGGTGAATTGTGTAATGTGATTATTTGGTCACAGAGAGGCGACTAGTGCTGATTTATGGGCCAAAATGTGACTTGTGTGCTTCCAGAATCATCTACTTTGGTGGATATGGGTGCAAGACGGTGCGGGAGATCAACAATGTCAAGAACTTCACAGTAGACCACACATCCTGGGTAAGCAAGAGCTAGTATCTGTTGGTTTTTAATTTAAATGGAAACAGGCATTGTATGTTTACTCTGTGCAATTGTCAACACAGGATATGAATATATTTGTTTTACCCATATTCTGTTCCCTTGGGTTTCGAGCACTTGCATACTTTGGTTGCCTTTGGATCAGCGTGTTTATACAATAACAGCGCTGTCAGATCCGTGACGCATTTTGAGCGAACGCTCTTTTTGGTCCTCCTTGTAGGCCACCATAGGCACGGTGATCTTCAGGTTCTGGGGCTGGAATAATGAGGTCCACATGTTTGAGCCTGAGACGAACACCTGGTCCGAGCCGCCGACACAGGTGAGTTGGAGGTTATGCTTTCTGCCTCACGGGCGTTTGGAAGGGCAAAGGCTTAATGTGGGGTGACAGGGTAAATGAACAGGGGTGATGCTTTAGAGGTTCACTGCCATTACACCCTTGCTTTGATCATGCATGTTCTCCTGAAGGTGAAATGCTTTCACATTCTTAAATGTTGACTTTAGGACGTGTGCAAGTTTTGATTTGTATGTACAATAAATGTGTTTGATACAGCCAAAACATTTTTGCTACCTTTACAGCTAGGGCTGCAACAATTAATCGATTAGTTGTCAGCCATTGAATTAATCGCCAACTATTTTGGTATTTGGTTCATCAGTTTGTCAGTTTTTTTGAGAAAAAAATATTCTTTGATTGTTGCTTATTGTTTGGCAGGTAGAGAAAACAATGTGTTTGAGAACATAATCTTGGGCCTTTGTCCAAACAACTAATAGATTAATCAGGAAAATAATCAACAGATTAATTGTTAATTAATCATTAGTTTAAATTGAATTCACAGCCATGGATTTTCCTGTTTGAGTAAACCTAGGTTTGTGTGTGTATGTACAATAAATATTCTATTTAAATATTTGCGGAGTAATTTGTTTAACTTAAATAAGTAATCAGTGACATTAATTCTTGTCTTTGACTGGGCCTAGTAGGGTTACTCACCTGTTCCAAAAAACACCTCTCTCTCTTTCTTTCTCTCTCTCTCTCTCTCTCTCTTTCTTTCTTTCTTTCTTTCTTTCTTTCTTTCTTTCTCTCTCTTTCTTTCTTTCTTGCTCTCTCTCTCTCTCTCTCTCTCTCTCTCTCTCTCTCTCTCTCTCTCTCTAGGGTGTACCCCCATCTCCGAGAGCTTCCCATGCCAGTGTTGCTGCTGGCAACAAAGGCTACGTGTGCGGGGGCATGGTACGTACGGGATCTGGCCAGAGTTCATGTTTGTTCCGGATTGTTCTCCGTAACGCTTGTAAAAGGATCAAACCGCCCCAAAATGTCAACGCTAAAGAGGAAGTAGACGGTTTGTCTCAATTTTGTTTACATTCCAAGATTTCCACCTCGCAGGGTGGATGGGTTTGTATTGTTTTGGGTACAGACTAACAACTGAATACATTTTTAACAGATAAAGTGCAGTATACCATTATCATTGTTTGACAGTTTTTGTTTTGTTTTGGTAAGGAATTTCAGTCCATGGGGGTATTCCAAGTACGTGGTTTAGTGGCAAACCTGAGTAAGTTAACTAAGAGTAAGTAGTAAATCTCCTACAACAAGAGCCCTATGGCATTGTTTTGTTAGGAGAATGAAGCCATACAGCTCTTCTATTAGAAGGTTTACCACCTACTCTAACCCAGGTTTGTCACTAAACCACATACATGGAATACCCCCCTGCTCACAGCTAAATGAAAATACCCTGCTTTGCCAAAGTAAACCTTCATTATGTCAACCCTAGGAACTAATGCATGTTAGTTATGAGTGTGTAGTGCTATAGTGATGTACCACAAATGAAAGAGGTTGAAAACTGAAAACAAGCATTGTTGATAGTCTGAAGATACCAGGAATTCCTTCCGTAACTAATGCCCTGATTTACATACTTCAGAAAATTCAGAGGTTTTGTTTTGCTATCAAACACAGGACTCCACAGACATGGACCTGCACTGCCTTGATCTAGACACATTGACATGGACCCAAGTGTAAGAGTCTCTTTCTTTCTTTCTTTCTTTCTTTCTTTCTTTCTTTCTTTATCTCTCTCTCTCTCTCTCTCTCTCTCTCTCTCTCTCTCTCTCTCTCTCTCTCTCTCTCTCTCTCTCTCTCTCTGCCTGCGCTTAGCTTAACCACTTAGCTTGACTAGCTCTATTCTAGTCTATTTCTATTTATTCATCGACCTTTCGACTTCCTTTCTCTCTTCCTCTGGTTTGGTTTCTCTTTCTCTGTCACATTCTCACACACTTTGTGTGCGAGAGGACTTTTACGGGCTTTTCCTAAATCACGGAAGTAACGTCGACGCAGCGGTAGATAGTAGCATCCATCAGGCAAGTCCTGGTGTACTTTTCAATGCCTCAATTCATCAGTAAAGAACATAGTATCATAGTACTACTGTAGAAGTTTCGTACCATTCAGGGCATTATTAGTGGGGTAATTTACGAGATACTGAGTTGGTTCCATTACGCCTGCAGAAAGTCATTAGTTTCTGACAGCGCTACTCGACCAGGGTTCAAGGGAAAACAGGTTCTGGGAGGGTGTTTGGCTCAGGGTCATGGTGCAAAGGACCCTAGGGTGAAATTACTCCGAACCATCGCTTTAACCACTGCTTAGCTCCTTCCCTGCTGTGAAAGTGCATGTCCACTGCATAGATGCAAATGATGCTGTACTTCTGCTTTATAAAGACTGCTAAACTGGTAGCCTTCTCATGGGCCTCTGCAAACAGCACAAGCGTCAGGTTTTGCATATGGCGACCACAGAGACGTGGTGTGAATAAAGGCTATGTGAGAAAGTTACTGCGTATGCGTCTAGGCTGCTGACTACTGCTGTTTTGTGGGAGAAGGGTAGTATGATGTTATCGCTCTGACAGTCCTTTGGGGGTGTGTAGGTGAGCATCATAAGTCCCATTCACCTGTTGCTCTGCTGTCAATTTTGCAGAGGCTTGTGTGAGTGTGTGTGTGTTGTGTGTTGCAATCGTTGAGTTATGTCATGAAAGCATGTTTAGTGCTTTTTTCCCCATGCTCATGACTACTGAATGTGTCAGGTTACTGTTACTGGTGTGTGTGTGTGTTCCACAGATACTCTACTGTTGGGCCCCTGCCTCTTGGGCGCTCTCTGCACACGCTCACAGCTGTATCAGAAGATAAACTCTTCCTGTTTGGCGGTTTGAGTGCAACCGGGCAACCACTGAGTAAGTTCAAAGGTCATTGTTACAGTAGAACCAGAATATTCAGGTTTCATTAGAACATCATCCACCAGTTTCTTTGCCACTTTTTCTCACAGATTTTTTAAAAATTATTTTTATTTATCTACCAGTCTATTTCTATCTATTCATTGACCTTTCTACTTCCTCTCTCTCTTCCTCTGGTTTGCTTTCTCTTTCTCTGTCACATTCTCACTTTGTGTGCGAGTTGGACAGCGTATTTTGCTGACCGTGCATGTGCACTGTGACCAGAGTGAAGTCACAAAATCTGGCAGGCCGGAGTTCATTAATAAAAGATCGACAAATAGACCGATCAGAATTGAACACTGGTTGCATGTGATTGGTTTATGTGATTTGGAATGTCACTTTACTGGAGAGGTCTCGCCCATTTCCTCTCCAGCTTCCCGCTACCTACTGTATATCGCCTTGTGTCTCTGTCTCTCTCTCTCTCTCTCTCTCTCTCTCTCTCTCTCTCTCTCTCTCTCTCTCTCTCTCTCTCTCTCTCTCTCTCTCTCTCTCTCTCTCACGTGTAGTGATGTGCGCACTCTGTCACCCTGCTCTCAGGTGATGTGTGGGAGTTTGACACCCGGAGCAGAGAGTGGAGGGAGAGGGGCCACCAACACAGAGACCAGCCCAGGTAGCGTGACTCCCATCAGGGTCAGGGTGGGGGTGGTGGTGTAGTCGCTTCACCTTTCACTGAATGGGTCACCTGATGTACCAGTTTGTTCTTGTTTCAGTGTGTCAGGAACTTTCTTTTCTTTCTTTCTTTCTTTCTTTCTTTCTTTTCTTTCTCCTCTCAATTCTCTCTCTCTCTCTTCTCTCTCTCAGGTTGTGGCATTCAGCTGGGCTGGGAGAAGACGGCGACGTCGTCGTGTTTGGAGGAACCCGAGACTACACCGTGCTTATGGACTCGGTACGCTGGGGGGTACATGGGGTTGTGCACCAGCTCTCACTTTAGACCTGCTGATTCTGCTTTGTGTTCGTTTCAGTGTGATGGCATGATCTCTCGCAGTCTCATTTTAGATGAAGATGCTTTAAAGGTACACTATGCAGGTTTAGGTATTTTTAGAGACTGTAGAGCTCCCTCTAGAGTCGCGATATATTTATATTTTACTCTGCTGCTGTGAATGGCAAAGTTCTCGTGACTTATCCCCCCCTGTACACAATGAGAATGCTTTTGTGGTGGAGGTGAAGGATTGACAACAGGCAAAAACACCAACAGGCAAAAAAATCTCAAGACCCATGTCTACTGGCAACGTAATGTTTCACGATTCTCGCAAGATTTGTTGGGTCGCCGTTCTTGAAGTTGGAAGGCTGGTGTTCTCTATAACGACTCGCTACAGCTATGCTGTATAGCTATGTTAGGTGAACGATTCCCCTATTACAAGTTTGTTTACCATGAAATTGGCTTTGTAAAGGTTATATTAAAACGGTGAAAGGTGAAAATAGGTGAAAATAGTGCATAGTGTACCTTTTTAAAATATGATTCTGATCCATGTGCCCAACAATAGCTCTTAACATCAACAAGAGATGCTGTTATCATTCCAAAGAAAATTTTGCACCGTCCTGTGCATTGCCTGCTTTGACCTTGTATGACCTGTGCTGTGACGTATCGCCTTAGCCGCTCTAATGTGACCTTTACGTGACATTTTTTTTTCTGTCTCTTAATTCTTAGGGAATGTGCCAAAGTTCCCCTAGGCCCTTCATTATGACGTTCGAAGCGTAGCAACGACTTGCTTAAACCTGTTGTGGTCGTAAGAGGTTATATGTATTGGTCCCCCCTGGGTGGGAGGGGTTTCACTACAGAGGCTCAGAGGAATGAGGGGATTTGATGTGTTAGAAAAAAAAACGAGGAAAAAAAAACGAGGAGTGAGAAGCTGTTCCACACGTGCATGGCCCAGATTAATGAATGTATGGACACAGTTCATGTGTATCACATGGAAACATGTGTTGTACTTCTGTTGCATTTGCTCCACAACAACATGCTAAGCACAGTGACTGCAGTCATTGAAGCAATATTTGTAATTACTGAAATCAATCGTCGTGTAAGCCCTTTACCTTACCATCTAAGCTATGGGGCTACTTGTTGCATCACATTGCACATTGCTGATTCTGATATGACGTGAAATGTTTTTGATAGTATTTAGGTGGGGGGGTTGATGGAGGTGGAAGTAGTGCTGTTCAAAATATGTTAGTCATCCACTGGATGTACGGTATATCTGTGTGACTGAAAGTGAGGGAAAATGTGACTGTTCTTCTCGTGGTGCAATATAGAGAGCTTGGGCACCAAAGCAAAGTCCTTTTAGGCAAGGCCTTTTGCCACTTGCATTTTGGGCACTCATCGGGCACCCATTTCAGGCAGAACTGAGAGTGTGCAAGCCTTCACGACACCAACCTCGCTGCAGCTGTGAGATCACACCACATGATTGGCATGATGTATTCACAACATACCACATGATTGGCACGATGTATTCACAACCCACCACATGATTGGCACGATGTATTCACATGTCAACTTTTGGCGACGGTTTGCGTTACGAACAACCCCATACATTCCTATGGGAGATTCTTTGAGTGCTATGTCTCCTCATTAGACGAAAGTTCTTGGGAGACGGGGAGGATGCACATCCTGCTGCTGATCAGAATCTCGTCTGACATCCTGTTTGTAGCACAGGGGCCCTCCGCTGGGAAGAATCTAAAGATGGTCTTCTAACAAGATACTTACTGTATGTTATGGGGGTGATTTACAGGTGTGTGTGTGTGTGACGAAACTTTTGTTTGACCCTCAGTGTACAGTGTCATTCGCCTGGAGATTCCAGACCCAAATCTGAAAGATTATGGGTCTGGCCACGACTAATGTATTGGCCCAACTTGAGGGGCGGCACCAAGCATGCATTTGAAAATCTCACTGCACGCAATTGGATAACACGATATGACCAATGTTAACTGACTGATTTCGGACTTTGACGCAATTGTATAACACTACGACTGTCATCTGTTTAGCTCGCCTCTGGCCCGCCTATATCAGATGCACAGATATGATTGGTTCCCCGCGATGCAAGGGGCAAAAGTTATGTGCATCATTACTCGTTGCCAGAGTCTCTCGTCATTACATTCAGTGTGTGTATATTCCAAGCCAACCATACTTTGGTGCCAGACACTTTGGCCTCCTTTTTATCCTGATTCAGACTTTTTGGGCATTACTTCTAAATGTCTATATCTAAATTTGACCAGGCTGATGGCATCACATGGGCAGCATGTTGGTCTAAGCTGTAAGTGCATAAATCGGTATCCACATAGTTTTTAGTAGTTCTTGAAAATATGAACAGGATAACAAATAATTGGCTGCAGTCTCAGCTTCACCTCCAGGGTGCGCCTGATCAACATGTCAGTCAGCCCATCCTCAGGGTCCTCATGATTCGCCATGTGTCTTTGTCCTCCCCTCCCATAGGTGGCAGTCCTGAGGGCGCCGTCGCAGAATCATTGCTCAGACGTGTTGGTCTTCCAGATGCAGCCTTACTCCCTTCTCAGGTAAAATAACAACAAAGCAAAACCCAATAAACAAACAAACAAACTCCTGGAACAGCTGGAAACCAGTCAGCGTAATCTGGGTGTAGGCCGCACTTTGTACACTTAACAGATATTAAATAAGGTGTTTATTATGTGTTGGCTGAATTAAATAATAATGTTGGGCCACTTTAGGCCATGCGGGAGAGTAAACTAAAGTAGTTATGTACACGTCACACACTGACTCTTTCGAGAGGTGTGCTGTGTAAAACCAGGGCCCAAACTACTGCTAGTAAGCCCTCTCACATGCGGCTTTCTTTAAGCTGAAACAATGCCAGAGGAACTTTCTCTGGCATTCTGACAACAGGGCCTTAAGACATGCAGTGGGTTATAAATAGAATTCCTTTACGTTTGAGATGAAGAATATGTGATTGTGGTTAATGAGACTTGGGACATGATGAAGGAAGGGTTCAAAGTAATTTGTTAATGAATATGCTGTTAAAGTGTACTGGCAGTAAAGTTGTTGGATAAAATTATACGTTCCTATGCAACCTGGGAGGTCCTCACAGAGAAACGGAAACGCACACTGCACATAATATGCTATATACATTTTGAGAAGTTGAATTATCGCAGGTTTATAGGAAGATATTTTACCATCCTAATTTGTGACCGGCTATTATGTGATAATGTAAATAAGATGTATTATAGCCTACCCCAAAGATCACCGGCCCGTTTAGCCGATTTATTTGCTGGATTACGACATGATTACGAGGGAACACTTCTGAACAAGATGCGGTTCAGGCATGTAGTTATGTATCGAAACCGTGCTTGGATTTGCAGAGACCGATTTGCCGTTTTAAGTTCTATGCTGCTAAGAACTCCAATCCTTTACTTACATATTTGACCCTTGCTGGCTTGGCCAGAGGAACAGTGTGTTATTTTAGGGAAGGGAAAAAAAAATGCCTTGATCCCAATCCTGCAGAAGTATGGAATGATTGTTTTAGTTGGGTCTCCATGCAGTCTGTGTTTCGTGGTGACATAATGTAACTAGCCTAGGCCTACTCCGTCCTAATCACAGTTCTTGCGTGGTCCCACTAGCTCTCAAAAATGTGTGCGTGTTTGTGTGTGTTATTGGTTTATGGGCACCACATCATCTAAGCAATAGCAGTCAGATCCACTGTGCTCCTTATTGTCAGCAGCCGTGTGTGTGTGTGTGTGTGTGTGTGTGTGTGTGTGTGTGTGTGTGTGTGTGTGTGTGTGTGTGTGTGTATGTGTGTGTGTGTGTGTCTGTCTTATAGTCCAGTCATTTTAAGCCAAAATGGGAGTCAAGGTTGAACAAATTGCAACACAAGCAAACTTAACTGATTTTGAATCCTCAATATGTCCTGAGTAAGGGGAAAAAAGCCCTGAAGAATCCCAATAGGGGAAAGTTTAGAAAAAGACCCAAATATACCCTATTCATGCGCCTATATAGTATTTTTCTCACGTGAATAGGGGAAAAAAATTAACCTTCACATATCACCATGAAAATTACCGAGTTGATTACTTACATCAAGACAAACAAGAAATGTATTAGAAGTTTTTTTAAATTGTTTGTTAACATGGGCAAACAGGGCATAATGTAATTACATATAGTTAATTTATAAATATCACAACGGAGCTAATAGTCCAGGCAAAGGTCTGACCCAAAACTAATTGCAACAGAATTTATTTTCACATTTTTATATTTCAATTGGTGATCTTTACACCATAGTAAAATACCATGAAAATCCAGTTGGTGGAAATATGTTAAAATGAGGGTGGTTTTATGCATTATTCTTCAGCAAATACTGACAAAACTGTAATTAGAATGTTGTAGAATACACATTCTAAAGAATATCTGACCCCATCTAACTTAACATGGAATTTTAGAATCTTGCATTGTTGAGGAACATTCTTTTATTTTCAAAGAGTGAATTCCTTTGGCTTATTTCAGACTGGTTTGTTGCAAAATTGGTGTCTATTTTTACATTGTGGCCCTTTGAATCTTTAAATAGAGCCAAGTGGGTTTTTTGCATGTAAGTGTTCCACAATGTGTAATCTGTACAAACACATAGTTAGGCATTATTCAGCTTAGGAAAGTGGTTTTGGTGTTTACGTAATCTGATTTAGAGGTCACTAAAACATACAGTATATCACACTAAAGTATCAGTCCATCATTTTGCAAGTCTTCTAGTAATTGACCTCTTGCCCAGGGGTGACTGATACTGTCTGTCCAATCAGAGGGGCCTGTATGATGCCCCTTTACTTTGCACAATTTTTGTCTAAAACAATAATCGGACAGCACAGTATGTTTATGTTAGTGAATGCAGGAAAATTGTGAAGGCAAAGTTGAAGATGGACATGATCATGTCCTAATTCGACAGAAGGGTGCAGATGGGATGACTGCAGTTAGAGATGAGACTCTATTGTTGTGACATCTGGCAAAAATGCTATACTAATAAATATAGTTTAAGATTAATAATTAACAATGCATGCCTATGCATGGGTCATGGTTTTACCAAAGTCATAGAACAGTCAAAACTATACATATTCTAAAAGTATATGCACTGTACATGAAATATAGCATCAATCAACTTATGTCCCATCTTCCTCCATACCATGCATAACACATACTCCTCTATTCTGTATAGGCGAATCAAGTGAACAGCTGATACATTTTAGCCTGCACTATTAAGGGAAACAAATTAAACACCCTAAACCATATATTTTCTATAAGCATATACCCTCTGGAGGAGATATAACACCATATAAGACATTTCCCATCTTCCTCTATGCCATGCACAATACATTGCCCTCTATTCTGTAAAGGCGAATCTAGTTTAAAGTGGATACATTTTGGCCTATACTGTCCAGGCAAAACAAATTAAACACCATAAACTATATATTTTCTATAAGCATATACCCTCTAGATGAGATATAATACCAGTTAAGACATGTATTATCTTCCTCCATGCCTCGGACAATTTGTTTGTCAAATGTTGCAATTAGTTTTGGGTCACTATACATTAGCTATACATAATTACATTATGCCCTGTTTGCCCATGTTGACAAACAATTTCAAAAAACTTATAATACATTTTTTGTTTATCTTGATGTAAGTAATCAACTCAGTAATTTTCATGGTGATATGTGAAGGTTAATTTTTTCCCCCTATTTGCGTGAGAAAAATACTGTATAGGCGCATGAATAGGGTATATTTAGATCTTTTTCTAAACTTTCCCCTATTGGGATTCTTCAGGGCTTTTTTCCCCTTACTCAGGACATATTGAGGATACAAAATCAGTTTGCTTGTGTTGCAATTTGTTCAACCCTTTCTCCTAAAATGACTGGACTATTATTCTGTTGGTCCTTAGCGGACCTTGTGTGATTTTACTAGAGAAACATTGCCTGTTTTGTTGCTATAAAAATTATGCATGTTGAACACCAGCGATGTAATCATGAAGTCCTTCCCCCCCCCCATACTCACATATACTGAAAGGATTTCTTTCATGTGTTGTGGCCCAAAGTACAGAAAAGGGAAACAAATAATAATGATTCATAGAATACACAGTAATATTGAAAAACACAAGCTAATCTTATTTACATCAATCATTTGGGTGCATTTGTTTCTCTTGTGGTAGCCTACCAGCTTCATATCACACCTTTACCACTATCCCTTGTGTCTCTGCAGGTTATGTGAGAATTGCATAGGACAAAATGCAGCTCTTCTGACCGAACAGGTGTCATGGTTACCACGGAAACTCAAGGCCAGCATTCTAAAGAGGATCTCGTACTACAGTGCAAACGCTGAAGAGCAGAAACGATCCCTCTAATGGACACTTTTGGTGAACGGCTCTGGCACAAATTACAGCACTTTAGTTTGTCTTTCTATTTTGTAAAGTCTCTTTTACTGTTTCATTTTTTAAACTTTGTTTAACTCTTTTTGTCATTTTAAAGGAACACTTCTGTTCAATGTATCGCGTATGCTAACAGGAAATTGCAATTTAGCTGCACATGAGAACACTGCCGGAATGGTTTGACTGTTAACGCACACCATGATATTGTTTTTTTTTGAAACTGGATAAAACATTTAAATAAAGATATTTTCTATATAAATTAGTCTTTTATTAACTTCTTGGAAGATTTTGTGGAGTTGAGATGTACACAACTCTTCTGGATGGCATCGGATTCTACTTTAAAACAAAGTGTTACTGTCGGCAAGGTGCTAGCCACTGGTGAAAAGGCAGAGAAAAGCCGCCCACTTAAAACCAATTATATGGAGCCAGAGTGCTCTCTGCCTTTTCTAGGCATTTCATTGTACACCAGACTAGAGATGGGTCCTCTGTAGAATGCCTGAGTGTCCTCTTGCCCCATGATGCATTAGTGGGGCACGGCCTTTCGGTTTCAGCCCTCTCTGAATTTCCTGAAAGGTCCTCTGCGGTTTTTCCTGGCCGGGTCTGTGTTGACATCCGGACCAGGAACACCAGTGACCTGTCCCCCACCCCACCCCACCCCACCCCCCCACATTTGAGAGGTTAAGTCAACAGCACGTTGAATGATTGTACAGTGGGTCTTTAGGTGACATGAAATTTATTCTGCCTGACCTGCTGACATGGAATTAGGGTACAGCTAGAACCAAAAATAACTAAGATCAACTTCCATATTTCCAACCAACCTCAGTCAGACAAGTCTACGATCTTATGGCTAAAGCCTTTAATATGCCTTAAAAAAAAATAATAATAGTTTCTCACACATTTGTCATGACGGAGCCAGTAGAGGCAAAAAACGAGAAAACAGCGAAGAAATGGCCAAACCTGCATAGTTTCTCTTTAACAAATAGGTGAGGCTTCACTGCATGGGCACAATGGAGGCATTAGACAAGGCAATAAGTACCAATCACTTCATTTCATTGCACCATTTTATTTTTCAATATAATGGATTGGAATGCTTCATTAAAAAATAACAATGGAATGATAAGTCATTGGTTACGCTACGCAGTGGGGTTTTGGAGCTTTTACAAAATATCGTTTCACCTTTTTATGACTGACCTCCCTATGACCTTTAGACGGAGGTCGGTCTGAAACAGCAATGCACTCTGTCACAAGGATTCAATTTCTTTCTTTTCATATATAAAACCATCTGATTTTTTTAATTATCTATTTGGTATCATTCCCGATCATCCCTAAAAAGTGCATTATCACATGTGTGTGTATGTATGTATGTATGTGTGGGTTTTTGGAGGGGGTTGACTGCACTCCTCCAACGTTGCCTGGCATGGATTCTGTTCAGTTAAGACATTATGGGCTGGATCCTCCAGTGTACCGACCAAGTATCACCAAACACTACAAAGTGGCGGAAAAACTCCATTACCCAGCAGACACTGCAGCCCATGACCTTACTTCCTTGCCAAGGTCAAATCAACCCAGCAAGACTGAATGTGGGGACCAAATTCACATTGTGCTCAAATATAGAAACATAAGCCGTGTCAAAACAAGGATACAACAAGGGAACGACAAGTGACACAAAACAGAAGAGCCGCTGAAGTTTTGCATTGCGAATAGGTGCGTGTCAAAGAGAGAAACGAAATAAAAAATAAAAAGACAAGGGTAATGGCAACGGAATTAAAAGGCATTGGTTTGTGACTGCCATTTGGAAATGGTGTTGGCTTTTAGTAGCACATGGTTCAACTGCCATGAACCATACCTTCTCAACTTTTTTTGTCATTTAGTTAATATGACCCATTACAAATAGAAAAAGAGCAGAAAAACAAAGTGAAATTAAGTGGTGAACTAATTATTTCGAAAACAGACCAAGAACAGAAGTTGTCGTGACAACCTCACTGTACACTGCGGCTTTTACGCTTTTTCATTTTTAAATTTAAATTTCCCCCAAAATCCTCCAATCCAGCCCTTAAATCTCTCTCCAGCACCCTGCCATTTCCTCCCTCTCCCTTATCCCACACTGAGGAACTCTCATTCACTCATTCATTCTTCCCTCCCTTCCTCTCTTCCTCCCTCCCTCCAGCCATCATCCCTCCATCTCTGCGTTGTTTGTCTCATGCCATCTCCACGTAGTTGGCTGGGAGCATGCCCTGCTGCCCGGTGCGCTGGACGCGGCCGAACATCCACCCCTCGTCGATCTGCTGCACGTCCAGGATCACGTCGCCCTCCGCGAACGACACCTCGTCGTCGTCTGCCGCTGCGTAGTCGTACATGGCCCGGAAGCGCTTCTGTCATGGCGACGCCAATCATGGAGAGAGAGAGAGAGAGAGAGAGGGGAAAATATGGAGATACAGAAAGAAAAAATAGAATGAAAAAACACCAAAAGACTGAAACATTAAAATGGACAAAACAAGCAAACGACTAGACTAAGAGACATGCCAATTGCATTTTCCCCAAAACAACATTACACATTTAATGTACAGACTTCACATACACTACACCAGTGGTTCTCAAACTTTTCACAATGAGTACCACCTCAGAAAGCAATTGGCTCTCCATCTGGCATTAAAATACAGTGATCGTGTTAAGTTTTTTTTAATATATATATTTTGATATAATTTGAAGTGATTATTTTATCTTTATAAAAAAAAAACATCTCAGAGACTCCTGGAGTACCACTAGAGAGAGTTTGTGTACCCCCCCCCTCCCACCACCACAAATATAATTCAATACTGTAGGAAACACTGAAGCCTGGTTCACATACACCACAACATGGCCTTTTGCATTGACAGTGGACATTTTGCCTGTAATCACTGAATTAACATGACATGGTTTCTTGTCACCGCATATGTGAATGCATTTCCTTACCCCACCACTGGGTGGCGGTGCAGCTGCAGCCGGAGCAGGGGCAGGAGCAGGAGTAGGAGTGTGAGCGACAGGCTGGGGGTCGTAGTTGTAAGACTGCTGGTAGCCTACAAACCAACACATGGAATCATTAACCAGACTGATGTGACTCAGAGAGATTCAGATAGACCTATGAACAGCCATAAACATATGGGCAAATAAGGATGTAATTTTGCTTCTGTGTGTGTGTGTGTGTGTGTGTGTGTGTGTGTGTGTGTGTGTGTGTGTGTGTGTGTGTGTGTGTGAGTGTGAGAGAGAGAGCGTGCAAGTTAGAGCAATATTACTGGACATACAGAGTGAGAGAAGAGGCAGAGTAAGAGAAAGAGAGAGAGAGAGAGAGAGAAAGAGAAATATGCATATACCTTGATTGGAATTGTTCTCAGACGGAGGGACTTCACCTCCCATCCGACTCTTTTCAAAATCCTCATGGTATTTTATCTACACACGCAGACACACACACACGCAGACACAAACACACACACACACACAGAGAGACACACAGGGTGGATATGATTTATGTCCAGCATTAGTATTGACGGATGTCGCACCACCTCGTTTCGTCCACAAGGGGTCAGTCACCACCATCCCTCTGGAAGGAGGTGCCTCCACCCTCCATCCCCTTGGGCCCTGGCCTCATGCAAGCACTGCCGTTTTTGGAAGAATACCCAAACCGAGAGGAAATGACACGCCAGAGCGAAGTCACATGGCCAAGTGGGGTTGCCTGGCAACGTGCCACGACACGCAATGAGGAACAGGTAGTCAGTTTAGACAGTAGGAACTCAGGAGAAACAACAGGAGAGAGAGAGAGAGAAAATGTAGAAACTATCAGGGGAATACTTTACAAATTACCTGACCATGTCGAGCTTCAGAGTTTGAAAGAAAGAACAGAATCTGTGGAATGATTCAGATGTGGAAAGAAAAAAGAAGAATAGAGGGAACTCCAGATGGGTTGGCTGAGGGAGTATAACGGATGTAGGGAGCGAGGGAGCAAGGGAGCGAGGGAGGGAGGGAGGGAGGGAGAGAGAGAAAATGAAACAAACATGCCTAAACATGAGCTCCAAATGAGCCCTAGAGTGAGAACCGACCTTGAAGGGAGAAAGTGAGAGAGAGAGAGAGAGAGAGAAAGAGAGAAAGAGAGGGAAACATCTTAAATCACCAGTCTAGCCTCCAGGGTTTGGCGGACATCAGCTAACCGTTACCTATCGTGTGCGCGCACAGTACAGTACACTCACTCATGTGTTATAATGTAATGGTGGAGAAGGTCTGGCAGTGCTCAAAACTGGACAGGACTGTTAGATGTGCTGGAATAATGCTATTTCCTGTTATTTCCTGTCCAAATATTGTTTTTCAACATTGTTGCATTTCAAAACTCCAACTTTAAGTTAGAACACTAATTATATGGAGTTTGATAACTGAGTATCAATGAATCACACATCTTCTGGCACATCAGCAATGGCACGAGTAGCTTCGTCACGGCATATCTTTCCATGATGAGTGTAAGCATTGTGCCATTATGACTGATGTACTGGACTTCCATTACTACTGACAATAAAGGCCATGTGTTTAACGGTTTCATGCAGGTGTTTCGTTTCCTCAGTGCAGTTTCAGTGTTATCGTTCTGGGGTAAAAGTAGTGGATAGCCGTTTTAAATGTCACATTTTTATGCCTGGGTCACATACCACTGGCGGGTTATCAGGCTTGCAGACCTGCTGTCTAGGCCGTGTAACAGAAGTGAGGCTTGTCTGGTACACAGTGCTACAGACATTGCTATTGGAGCATTAGGCTGAGTGAGACTGTTGATATGATGGGGAGTTATTGCATGATAATATTACTGGTATTTGAGTATCGCATTAGGCACTCAATAATAGCCCTAATCCTCATTCGGTTTTGTAATATCATGGGTAGCCTATCATATGCACAGTTGACTGAAGTAGTGAAAGGCCTATGGCAGTGTTGCGTGTGCTTTTGCTACAGTAAATCGGGATGGGCGAGATACAGTTGCTACAGTAGCCTACCCTGGTTATAATCAACAGACATAGTATGTGAGTTATACTTTTGATGGCAATTTAGCAGCTGCACAGTGAAGACACCGAGTATCTACTTAAAGCTGCAACTGGGATATGATTACACAAGTATTAGCCTGCGGTAGCTAAACTCTCTGTCTTAAGCCCTCCGTACATAGCCGCCAATATAAGTGCACCAACACTTCTTTGTCACTTGCCCACATAGGCCTACACCAGCGCTGACATTTTGACAAGAATTCTATAAGCAAGGAATTTTATTGAGCGGTGCCAACAAAAATAGCACTGATTCGTAATCTACAGGCAGCAGCAAAAGGTTCGGCGGTGGTGTGGGTTGTATTGGAAACAATGGAATCTACATCGAAAGTAGAGTGTGCGCCACTTATGTCGTTGGCCA
The DNA here is from genome assembly GCF_018492685.1 of Alosa sapidissima. Taxonomy (NCBI): domain Eukaryota; kingdom Metazoa; phylum Chordata; class Actinopteri; order Clupeiformes; family Clupeidae; genus Alosa; species Alosa sapidissima. Next base: position 22,713,294 of record NC_055980.1, read on the forward strand.
TGTGCAGAGGCCTTCAGTGTGTACTGTAGTGCAGTGGTTCTCAACTGGTCTGACTTTGGGACCCACAATTTCCCATGTTCATAAAGTCGCGACCCATATATATATTTTTTAGCGTTCAAGCCATGGATATGGTGAGCTACATGGTAAGACAAGCGAAGTGCCTGTAGGCCTACTTGTTTGGCATTAGCCTACATTTGTGAAGTCTTCAACTCTTAATGTCACCTTTCAAAGTACTCTACAGGTATGACTTTGACAGAGGTGCCTTGTTTCTATGTGGCATTTTAGTTTTGATGGTTTCATGCTCTCATGTGCCAGCCATCTACTGCACACCACACAATGGGGTTTCTATCCTATTTTGTCCTCAGTTTAAGCAAATCCATATCTGAGCTTACTGTAGCAGCCTACTTCCTTTACCACTAAAATGATCTCTAACATGACCTGTCACATAAACATTGTCTATGTCCATGACAATGACTGATATGTAGGCTACAAATAAAGTTTATCAAAAAAATAAAGGTCCAATATTAGATCTGATAAGGCATCATTTTAAATTGCTGATTTTTAAATTTATTTTTAACCACAAGCTCTGCGACCCACCCAGAACCGTTCTGTGACCCACTTTTGGGTCCCGTCCCACCAGTTAAGAAACACTGCTGTAGTGTACAAGGGGATAAGCGAACATCCACAAAACGTAGGCAATCCCCTAGGAGGCTCGGAGGCTAATAAGGCTTCACCTGGAGCTAGCATTCCATTGACCCCCGTTCATTTTGGTGTCACTTTGACAGCGAATAACTTTACATCTGAAGCGTTTAAAGACTCAATTTGTCCATTGTTTATTTCTAAAGAAACACAACAATGTATGAACGGCTCACCCTGTACTGTATCTCACGTTATGGCCCCATAGCAGCCGTTTTTGTACAAATAACTAGGCTAACAATGATGTCATGACCATGCACGGTAGAGAAATTATCGTATAGACAGGAGAAGCTCACAGTGAATCAGGGGGGAAGTATATAGGGGGACGAGAAGCCCATGAAAGCATTGGAACACAATATTCCAGCAACATATTGATGGACTGGCAGTACTTGGGAATGTAGCAAGTGACAGGTTGCTCACATCCCATCTACGCATAGACGGTAAAAGGAATGGACTCAGCGACTCCGTGGTCATGCACATGGAAAAAAACTTTTTTCACAGTGAAAACTGAAATTTGTGAAGTGAGTGTTAGCCTTAGGTTGCTAACCTTGCTTTATCTTCGTGGGTAGAGTGAAGTGAGTGTTAGCCTTATGTTGCTAACCTGTAGCTAACCTTGCTTTATCTTCGTGGGTAGAGTGAAGTGAGTGTCAGCCTTTTGTTGCTAACCTGTAGCTAACCTTGCTTTATCTTCGTGGGTAGAGTGAAGTGAGTGTCAGCCTTATGTTGCTAACCTGTAGCTAACCTTGCTTTATCTTCGTGGGTAGAGTGAAGTGAGTGTTAGCCTTATGTTGCTAACCTGTAGCTAACCTTGCTTTATCTTGGTGGACAGAGAGCCAAGATAGAGAGCTGTATTAAAGGAACCGTATGTAAGAAATTTACTATTTCATTTCATCATAAAATGGCCCTGATACGTCACTAGACATTAAGAAATCATGTTCATTTCAAATACTTATATCACTGACAACAGTAGTCCAGCCAGGATATTGTCATTTAAAAAGTGAAGTTGCAGCCCTCAACTGATGTTGATGTTGTCATGTTGTGTTTTGGCCTGATGCACCACCCTCCACCCATCTTATAATCAGGAAGTCAGTAGTGTTTCGACAGTAACGCGAGTAGGCCTAAGACTTATCTTGCTAACCTTGTTTTATCTGGTTGGGCAGAGTGGAGTGAGTGTTAGCCTTTGGTTGCTAGCCTTGCTGTATCTTGGTGGGTAGAGTGAAGTGCAGTGTTAAGACTTACGTTGCTGATCTGGTCCTGTGTTTTCTTGATTCTCTGCAGCTCGGGCGTGTCCGCCACCACACTGAAGCCCTTGCCTTTGTTCTTCTCAAACTCCTCTTTGTACAGCACCTGCAGTATGGACCACAAACATAACACCATCATCATCATTATCATCACAACTTTTATCATCAACATAGTCATCATCACCTACAGAAGCACATTATCATCACAATCATCCTAACCGCCAACACAATCATCTTCATCATCACCATCCTTATCGTCATCATTACCATCACCACAACCACCACAACCTTTGTAAAACACTGAAATGTTGGAAAAGTAATTGTGCCAGAATTGTTTATATATTTTAATATATAAAATATTTTGTAGCGGAGTGGCTCGCTGTGTAACCTATGATCATCTTAGTCAAAATCAGTCAGTTTATTGCCAAATTATTGCTGCTGCTAGTGTTCTCTAAATTATTTTCTTCTCATAAAAACTCTCAATGTTGCAATGTGTTTGCTTCATTTTCAGCATTCTGGGAGTTTCTGGTTAAAACTGCGCGGTTAATGATAAAGTAAGAAGCCGTTATCTAAAACTATACCTTACAAACCAATAGGGGAGGGAACCACTAGGCCCCTATGCAAAACCGCCACAACCACTACACCATCATGGCTATGACCCAAGCTAAGTCTACACACAAGCACATAACAGCTTGCTGCCAACACCAGTGAAATGCATCAAAGATTCACACTTAGCTGTGGTCAGATGACATGGGCGTTTTGAACCATGTTTCGAAGCAGTGTTTTGAAAAGAGCTTCGAAATCTCGACACTGATTCCAGACATCAGCTTTCGAGCATCACATACACTCCAATATTACTATCAACAATAACCGCCGTCAGTAGCACATCATCATCCCAATCATCATAACCACCAGCATCATCTA
>NC_055980.1:22718654-22724101 GCF_018492685.1 Alosa sapidissima
TAGGTATGTATAAGTAAGTAAGTATATATACTCTTTTGATCCCGTGAGGGAAATGGTCTCTGCATTTATCCCAATCCATGAATTACGGCTTCCACACACCGTTGTGTTCAGTCAACGCATGCCAGTGGGTGTTCCCGACGGTAGCTATGCAAATGACTTGAAGTATAACCGTAACTTGATTGGCTGGTGCCTTCTGTTGTGGTCCGTCGGTGCAGCAAACTTGCGACGCGAGCAACACGACGCAACGGACCCACAATTCAGTTCGGCAACGGATGACGTAAGCCCACGTAAAGTGGACGTGATGTGTCTCCAGCACTGCACCGCACGCAGCTGTGTGTGGGAGCCGTAAGTGAAACACACTCAGCACACAGTGAACACACAGTGAGGTGAAGCACACACTAATCCCGACGCAGTGAGCTGCCTGCTACAGCGGCGCTCGGGGAGCAGTGAGGGGTTTCAGCCAGGGATGTGGGCATGGAAGAGCAGTGCTCAACTACTTCCCTTGCCCACATTTTCCCTACTGGTCACTGATCGTGACTATGTGTGTATAGAACTGTACTAAAGAATATAGGTATGTATGGATGACTAGGTGTGTAGAGAACTGTACTATATACTGTAGGTATGTATGGATAACTGTGTGTGTAGAGAACTGTACTAAAGAATATAGGTATGTATGGATGACTGTGTGTGTGTGTAGAGAACTGTACTAAAGAATATAGGTATGTATGGTGTGTAGGGTTATGAAGGACAGTTCATCAGTACAAATGTGGCTTCATGTGTCTGAGCGTGACTGTCTACACTGCATGTCTCTGGGTGCTTCCATGAGAATGTGTGGGTGTGTATATATCTGCATGTATTTATCGGTCCAAGATTTACATGAGCGAGTGTGAAAGAGTGTGTGTGTGTGTGTGTGTGTGTGTGTGTGTGTGTGTGAGAGATAGATTAAGTGTGTGACTGTGCATGTGTGTGTGTTTGAGAGAGCATTTGTTTATGTTGCTGTGTGTGTCTGTGTCTATGCATGTTTATCTGTGGCTGTGTGTGTCTATCTATCTATTTGTGTGTGTCAGAGAGAGATTATGTGCGACTGTGCATGTGTGTCTTTTTCAGTGTGCATGTGTGTATTTTTCTTTTTCTTTTACAGTTAGTTAGTTTGTGTGTGTGTGTGTGTGTGTGTGTGTGTCTTTTACCCATGCCAGTAATTTCAGTTGACTCGTCTGCCAGTCGGAACTCAGTGCACAGTAGTTCAGATTCCTCTGTGAGTCACAAATTCTAGAAAACAACGGCAGACAAAGGTCCACTTCCCTAAAAAACAGCTCAGTCTGAGCTGGCGCTTTGACCGTCTGCACGAAAAATCAGTCAGTGTCTGAGTGGACACTGTCTTTCATGCCCCACAGTCAGCACATTCAGGGGACTTTGTGCGTGAACGCTGTCGTCATTCATATCCGTTGACACTTGCGTGTATTTGCGTAGAGTAGACACAATAACTGAATGAATGTGAGTCTTTGAATAATCCCCAACCACCATCAACCACTGATTTGACTTGGCGAATAAAGAGTTTTGCAATACCTCTGATTACAGTCATGAGGTATTGGAGGCAGAGATAAGTTAGGACATGCAGCACTGGGAGCAGGCCGGGGGGGAAGGGGGGGGGGGGGGGGGGTGTAGCAGGACTGAGAAAAACTCTGCTCTACATGTAATCATCCCAGGAGGTTTCACACGGATAGTTGCCAGGGCCAGTTTCTACAGCTGAAATAGGGAAAGCCTAGGTAGCTGAGCCACATCTTACTGTTACTGTCTGTTACTATTAGTTCACATCCACAGATCAATGGCCCAGGACAAACACACACACACTTGACACACTAAAATGCACAGGCAAATGTACACACAAAGACACCCTGGGATGACACACACACACACACAAAATAACAAATGACACACAATAACCCGCAGTACCCAAATAATGTATGCAATAAGCCACATTACACACTATGAATACAGGAGGTCACAACCTCAATATATGTCAGAAAATCTGACCACCCCCCTCAATATATGTCAGAAAATCTGATCCCCCCCCCTCAATATATGTCAGAAAATCTGATCCCCCCCCCCCCCCCCCCTCAATATATGTCAGAAACATAACAATCAGATTTTTTCTGCAAATGGTGCAGCCCTCCTCACAGCACATGATGTCAGGGTGTGGTTTTGGCCTGTTGGACCATTGTGTTCTCTGCCAGGGACTGACTCCATGAGTTCCAGTTAAAGTGATGTCTGCAACCCTCTGCATAGCACCGTCAGTGACCCTGTCTCTAAACTGACCATCTCTGCATAGCACTGTCAGTGACCCCGTCTCGAAACTGACCATCTCTGCATAGCACTGTCAGTGACCCCGTCTCGAAACTGACCATCTCTGCGTAGTTCTGAGTTGCACGTCTCTGAAAGGACAGTCTCTGTGTGGCGCTGTGAATAGCCAGTCTCTAAACTGACCATCTCTGCGTAGCTCTGTGAGTTGCGCGTCTCTTAACTAACTGACCATCTCTGCGTAGCTCTGTGAGTTGCGCGTCTCTTAACTTACTGACCATCTCTGCTTCCTCCCAGGCCCTTCCTCTTCCTCTTCTACTCACTGCACTGACGGATAGTTGGCACTTGACCAGCACACAACAGCCCATACACGGCCTTCAGCCCTAACCAACACCCATTTCCTAAACACACACACGCACACCTATACGCATGCACACACACACACACACACGCAAACACACACACGCACACACACACACAGAAAAAATCCATTTCCCAGTGACATTTCTCACCTTCAGAAAAAACCCAATGATGTGAAATAACTAACAACTTTTTTATCATTTAAACACACACACACACACAGTCTGTCCCTTCCCCCGGCTACTGCACTGTCCCGGAAATTCCTCATAAAGAGTCTGAACTGACCCCTGGAGAGAAGGGACCAAACAACGAACAACTCCCTGTGATTCAGTAAACATGGGAGGGAGAGAGAGAGAGAGAGAGAGAGACACAGAGAGAGACACAGAGAGAGACACAGAGAGAGAGAGCATGTGTGTGTGAGCAGGCATTTGTATGTCACACTGATTCAGTATGTATGACACATGTATGGGGAGAGAGAGAGAGAGAGAGAGAGAGAGAGAGAGAGAGAGAGAGAGAGAGAGAGAGAGAGAAGGGGGGGGGGGAGAGAGAGAGAGGGGGGGGAGACAGGGAGGGAGAGAAGGAGAGAGAGAGGAAGTGTAAGGGAAGAGAAGAAGACAGACAGATATGGGAAGGAGACACAAGAAGAAATCCAAACAGAGTGTGAAAGAGAGACAGGCAGGCAGAGAGAACAAGACATGACAGAATGACAGAGGGAGTCTGAGAACAAGACTTATGAGAAAACAGAGCAGTGTGTGTGTGTGTGTGTGTGTGTGTGTGTGTGTGTGTGTGTGTGTCTCTGTGTGTGTGTGTGTGTGTGTGAGAGAGGGAGAGCAGGAAATAACAGAGATAAAGGAGCAGATACATGAGAACACAGTGACAGAGAGAGTGAGAGAAGGAAGGAGAGAGAGAGAGAGAGAGAGAGAGAGAGAGAGAGAGAGAGAGAGAGAGAGAGAGAGAAGGAAGGAGAGGGGGAGAGAGAGAGGAAGGGCGAGATAGAGAAATGGAGGGAGGGGAAAAGTCGAGACCCTTCAGCTGGACAAATATGCCAAATATGTTGAGTCACAGGGCAGTTATGAGGACTATGGGGTCTGTGTGCAGACCTTAATGTGAATCTCCACGCTCATGTGCTTTTATGGACATCTGTGTGTGTGTGTGTGTGACTGCCCAAGAGGAAGTGAGATCAAACACAGAGAATCACAGCAGCACGGGTGTGTGCAAGAGCCATTGTATCAGGAGGAAGAGAATAGAGCTTATGTGTTTACGTGTGTGTGTGTGTGTGTGTGTGTGTGTGTGTGTGTGTGTGTGAAAAAGAGACAGAGAGACAAAGAGAAATTACCTACCTGCCTTTGTAGCTATGCTTGTCCCTATTCATAAAAGTGTGTGTGTGTGTATGTGTGAGTGGGGTGTGGGGGGTGTGTGTGTATTTGTAGTGGTCTATCTGTGGTGTGTCTGAGAGAGAGAGAGAATACACAGTGTAATGCATGCGTGTTTGCAAAGTGTGCATGCGGTCATGCGTGTCTTTATCTGTGTATTTGTAATTATCGAGAGAGAGGACCAAAATACACAGTGTAGTGCACACGTGTGTGTGTGTGTGTGTGTGTGTGTGTGTGTGTGTGTATGTGTGTGTGTGTGTGTGTGTGTGTGTGTGTGTGTGTTTAGATTGGGTAATTCTGTCTGTCTGCACTGTAAGTTTACATAGACAGTAGACAGTGTCACCAACTGCAGCGATAGCACAGGTATGTGTGTGTGTGTGTGTGTGTGTGTGTGTGTGTGTGTGTGTGTGTGTGTGTGTGTGTGTGTGTGGCTGTAGTGACGTGTGGCTGTAGTGACCGTAAAAGCACATGATGTTTTTCAGGCCCAGGTTTATAAACTAGCCATGACAGTAATCGGAGTCCCCTGCTGATCCAATCTGACCAAACCCTTCTCTCATAATCTCATCTGGATTGGCTGTGTTAATCACTGCTAGGTGGTCAACTGGCCCTAATCCACTGTGTGACATACATATGCATACTCACACACACATGCTCTCTCTCTCTCTCTCTCTCTGTGTCTCTCTCTCTCTGTCTCTCTCTCACAATCAATCAATCAATCAATCAAAGGCTAATTGACTTCACTAATGGCTTTTCAACCTGTGCCTTTTCTACTGTGCATGAGGCCATACTGTGCAGCACATGTGTAGGCTACCTATCTAATCTCCATAACATGTTGTGTGTTTAATCCACTTATGAAGTTGAAGTTGCTTCCTGCTTTCATAAGCATGAATGGGACTAATACGATGAGCATCAGTATGTCAAAACACACACACACACACAGATAAGATAAATGAACGGAAACCAGGGTATTGCATAAAACATGCACAAAAACAAACACACTCTCCTACACACGCCAACCTAACAACTGTTGGCCGATGGGTGTGGTGTGGTGTGGTGTGCGGGGACTTAGGCCGTGCCTGGCTGCCTCTTCAACATAAGGATGTGGGGAGTATTAGTCCTTCAGCTTGAGTGCACTGCAGAGTGTGTGTGTGTGTGTGTGCGCGTGTAGTGAGGGACCTCCATGAAAGCTGACCTTAAAACACTCCTGACAACTCACTCATCAGTTAATGAGTCCAAGTCGATACTGATTAACTGTCTCAACCAGTAGTCTCTCTCTGTGTGTGTGTGTGTGTGTGTGTGTGTGTGTGTGTGTGTGTGTGTGAGAGTGAGAGAGAGTGTGAGTGTGGATTTTTGTTTTGAGTGAGCGTGTGTGACTCATGAGAGATATCGGGGCCGGGGGAGTGTGTGTGTGTGTGT
>NC_055980.1:22726801-22746801 GCF_018492685.1 Alosa sapidissima
TGGACAGGCAGACTGATGGTGGCTGAGATGGAGCACATGAGTGTGTGTGAGTGAGCGACTGTGTGTGAGTGTGTGAGCGACTGTGTGTGTGTGTGTGTGTGTGTGTGAGACAGCGACTGTGTGTGTGTTAGTAACTGTGTGCGAGTGTGTGTGTGTGTGTTTCAGAGGGAGAGTGTCAGCGAGTGTCTGATGGTGGTTCGGAGGGAGCATGTGAGTGTGTGCGTGAGTGTCTGACTGACTGAGGACCTCTGGCCTGCTGCTTGTCAGTACTGGGCGCTGGACGGTGTGTGTGTGTGTGTTTCAGAGGGAGTTTCCTCTGGCCTGCTGCTCGTCAGCACTGGGCGGTGTGGAAGGGTCATGGTAAAGATGGAGAGAGTCCAGTTTCACAGGAGTCAGCGATGTGGTGGACACCGAGAACTAATCAGACGCCTAACGCGCGTCTCTCAGCAGCTTTGGCCCAGTGAGGACAGAACACTAACACATACACTCATTCTCTCTCACACACACACACACACATATTCATGCATAACACACACACACACACACACTCATGCATACACACACACACACACACACACACACACACACACACATTCATGCATACACACACACACACGCACGCACGCACACACCCACACATCTGGATGTACTGGATGAGAGAAAGAATATGCGTGTTCATGAAACAGGCCTGTAATCCAGTTTGGCAGGTTACAGAGTCTGCACACACAGTGGATACTGCAAAGTATGCACAGCAAATGCCATCCCCCAAAATAAGTCTGTCTGTGAATGTACGCTAGTGTGTGTGTGTGTGTGTGTGTGTGTATGTATGTGTGTGTGTGTGTGTGTGTGTGTCCTCATTCGTCCCCGATCTCAATATCCTGGCAATGTTTAAACAAATCAGCAAGAGAGGGAGAGAAAAAAAACCTACAAATAATTCAACAAAAAACACAGTACTCACATTCATAACTTCATCATAACATGCAAATATGAAATCAACAACAAACAGGTCATAAAACCACAGAGAGGAATGTTTCATCTCTGAGACACGTAGCAAATTGTTGAAACGTTTTTTTTTTTGAAAAGTCCAAAAAAAGAAAAAGGAGTGGCTGTTCTGTCCAGGACTTTTGAACGAGCGGCCTATTCTCCAGGGAGAGCGGAAAATCTGAGTTCTCTCATCAGATGCTTGTCAGATGCACACTCACACACGTCCAAGTGCAGACCAGACGTTTTTTACATAAGCTGAAGTTCCAGCTAACGACTATCCACAATATGGTGTCAATATTCACTCTGCAGTGAATACCCCACCACACACACTTCTAACAGCAAACAGCTCCTCACACACACACACACACACACACACACACACACACACACACACACACTGAATAAGACCTTGGAAAATATTGATAAATGGTGACTCAATCATGACACTCTCTTTACATAGACACTTTTATTCCGATTAAAATAGGAAAAATGTCTCAGTCGGAATAAAAATGATACCTATAAACACCTTGATCGGAATAAAACCGCCGAACCAATTCGAATTTTAATCGTAATGAAAGAGATGGTATACTCTGTTCTTATTCCAACCGAACAGCCGTGTATACGGTCAATCAGATTGCATCATCTTCTCAAGGAAAAGCAAAGCAACAACGGCTATTCCAATCAAAGACTCTGGAGCGCCTGTAAGCCTGATCGGAATAGATCGTACCCCACGTAAGCCCACCTAGTGACATTAACACCAGGTGCTACGCCAGGTTTTGCAGGATTCTTAAAGTTGACTGTTGACCCCCACCCCTCACATTCCTACGTCCACTAACCCTCAGTCCATACTCACACACACTGTACTCAGCTAAATTACATCCTAATACCAGCAGCCACACTAAAAGCGACACCAACATTTCACAATCCCTCAAAACTCCAATCGTTTTTTGACCCTTGGCTCAGAGATATTTGGGTCACGTCCACTCGTCAATTGAGGGATAAGGAAATGGAGTCGGACCTGCCTGCCAGTGCGCGCACGAGGGACCCTGACCGCCAGCTCTATGGCTCCTAAAAGGGCTCTTTGAGATAACATGACCGTCGTCCTTGCACACCGGCTGTATCTAGAAAAAAACAGTTTGTTTGTGTGTGTGTGTGTGTGGGGGGGTTGATTTGGTTTGGAGGGGAATTTGCCCATCCCTGCAGAAGTTAAGGGACCTCTTAAAGAAAACAACGAGTCATCTTTTTCTGCCCTTGAAAAAACAGGCTGCTTGTTTGTCCATGCAAGAGTGTTTCTGTGTGTGGTAAAACAGAGGCTGATGTGTTTATAGGGAATGATGAGAGCAGACACAGTACAATCACTGAAGAGTATAAGATGGCGTGTGTGTGTGTGTGTGTGTGTGTGTGTGTGTGTGTGTGTGTATGAGATCAATGATCTCCACTTGGATTAGGACATAAACAGATGTAGCAACAGACATTCGATTGTTAGGGTGTGTTAAAAAACAGTGAAGGCCTCACCACACACACACACACACACACACGCCAAGTGTGTGTGAAGAGAGTAACAGAAAATCAGGAAAGGCCCCAACATGTTGGGAAGGAGTCTTTGGAGGACAACAAAAAAAAAGCACACACAGGCACAACACACACACACACACACACACACACACACACACACACAACACACACACACACACAACACACACACACAGGCACAACACACACACACACACACACACACACACACACACAACACACACACGGTGGTGGAACAAATGGTGCAGTGCAAAAGACACCTGAAACCCCTTGCAGCAAAACAGGCCTTCGTGTCATCTCAAGCTCAACTTTGCACCAGTCAAGACTCTCTTGGCCTATGTGACAGAGACTAACACCCAGAAACACTTGCAGAATGAAAAACAGAGTGTGTGTGTGTGTGTGAGTGAGTGAGTGAGTGAGTGAGTGAGTGAGTGAGTGAGAAAGGGAGGAAGAGATGATTTAACGTTAAAGTTCTCACTGGCTGCAGTAGGGTTTCTTGTCAAAGCCTTTGTAGTTCTTCATGTTGAGAGTCATCTTGCATACTTCACAGCTGAAACACCCCTTGTGCCAATACTGTTGGAAAGAGAAGGGGAGAGAGAGAGAGAGAGAGAGAGAGAGAGAGAGAGAGAGAGAGAGAGTGGGGGGTTAGAGTTACAAAAGCAATAATGGAGATGTCGCAATCCAATGCTTTTTTTTTCCCTTCCAGAGAAGTTTGGATTCACTTTTTGCTCAGCAACGGCACACTAGCGAGCAGAAACTAAGCCAGCTGCTGAAGTGGTATGCAAAGGAAAAGCCCCTCTCGGGCTCTTGAATGCTGATGAACAGGCATGCAGGGACCTTCGACCTTCGACCTTGCCAGACTGTCACCCCTCCCAAAAAAAAAAAGACTCCCTCAAACACAGCAGCTCTCATTCGGCCTGTGACCTCTATGGTTCCAGTTGATCGCCTGTGGCACTTTAATGGGCCTCTTGTTCCTTGTCTCCGTCTGAAGCTGCATCTGCAAGCCCCCCCCTCCCCCCCCCCCACTCCCACACTACGCCTCATTTACACTTAGGACGCAGATTACTCTCCTCCCAAACTCCAGACAGGAGAGGAACTACGCGGGGCGTGTCCAAAACCTTCCTCTGAAACTACTGCAAGGAGTCATGCACTACTAGTCTAGCCGCTAATCTAGTGGCAATTATGCAGTGGCAAATGGGGGGGTGCACTTTTTTTTTTTTTGTGGCATAACCACAGAACTTACTGTAGGCAGCGCCACACGGCTCAAAAACAAAACATTGTGCAAATATTTTGACCCTCCCAAAACCAAAAGAGACTATTGCTTTTGCCTTCTTAGGGAGGGTCTTATGCACCTAGCCACCAATAATGCCCACAGTGAATGGGCAAGGTTATATGGCAAAGGTAAGAACCTTAAGGAGGGACTTTCCACCCCAAACAGGAGCCCTCTGTTGATATTTAACAGTGCTCAGTGGATGTGTAAAACCTCAGGTTCTGCACAGGAATGTTGCCCGATGTTCCAGTGCCACCAGAGAGTATATGGTGATCTTAATCAGTCACTACACTGCCAGGTTAAGACACCTGGGGCCTGTATTACGAAGGGAGCTTAACCTACCCAGATGTAACCCAGGGTTACTTTGTTAAACCAGGGTTGACAAAAACTGGTTGTCTTAAGTGGTGTTAATTAAAAAGTAAAAAAGTAAAGTTTAGTAAAAAGTAAAGTTTTATTCCCACATGTTCTTCAAATATGTGTTACGGAGGATTAGTAGCTTGCGGAATGTCTGAAATGAGTTGAAATAATTAAATAGCCTATTTTGAGTTCATAGAAAGGCCTACAGATGCAACCCAATTCTGAAGTGGGCATATAGATTACAGTATTAAGGATAATTGAATGTTTAAGTAACCCCCATTGACTGATAGTTAGTGTATGCCTAATCCTGTGAACATTTCAGATGCAACACCAAACGCACATGGCAGCAGGTGAAAATGAAACACAAAAACATTATTCAGAATAGTAGGTTTATATAGTTATAGCTTGCATTAATATTTCTTAATTATGAAAACATGTAGGCCTAGCTTATAGCCTTCACTTGGCCTCTGTTTTACAGTAGCAGAAGAGTTGGCCATCGCAAATAATAGTGGAAGGCCGATTATGGAGGGGGTTGAGGGAGGCATTCGGTCGGATTCTGGTGCTGTGGAAATGTGTAGCCTTTATGTGCAGGGTACAGTAATATGACATTCAATTCAACAAGTTTGTTAAAATTGTGATTTTAATTTATTAGACCTACTGTAGGCTATGTCCGATTTATTTTAGGCTATTCTTGCTCAGATTTTCAGCATACTGTAGGCCTATGTCCGATTTATTTTCGGACATACAGTATTCTTGCATCACCGATGGAATACATGAATGTCCACGTACGGGCATTGCTATGAGACGTCTTCCTAGATCATCTGACAAAGATAACGAATTCCCTTGGCTGACAATATCTTCATAGAGAATATCGTCCGGGTAGGCTATATATATTTTCTGGCGGTCTCTAAAACCCCTCACCCTGCGAAGAGAGTCCCTCACAATTTGCGCTCCAATGTCGTATGGATCATCCAGGTACGCCGACATGTCTCGGGAGAAATTGTTAGTGGAGGGGTGGTACTTATAAAGGGTGTGGTTAACGGAAACCTCGGGTTAACCAAGAACATAACCTGGTCGGAGCAGGTTTGAGATGCAGCGTAAATTGCCATGGCAGCATACCTCGGTTAAATACCTATCCACCTTTCGCAGTACGGGTTAATCGGGAACTTACGCCACACGTGATCAAGTTACTCTCGAAGTTCCCCAGATTACCAGTAACCCCGCTTCGTAGTACAGGCCCCTGGCTGACTAGACTAGCACATGGCTAACTGGGAAAATGATTGAGTTATCTCTGAAAACTCACTGAGTTGACTCACAGAGAATTATCTCTGAAAACTAAACCCATCCTATTAAGTCCCATATTTGCATTTATGTGCAAAACTAACACTCTGCTCTATGTAGCTGACTGAGCTTGTCAATGGACACTCGTTTACTCAAGAATGCTGAAGACCACATCTGCCTCAACATTTCAATTATGCTGATCACTAATCAGTTTTGCTTGGAGCATGTAAACAAAAGATATGAGCAAACAGACCAGGGGTTCCCCAGAATAGACATGGCCACACAAAGTGCTACAAAAATAAGGACTAAACAGCTTAAAGGTACACTATGCAAGTTTAGGTATTTTTGGCTATGTCTATGCTGTATAGCTATGCTAGGTGAACGATTCACCTACAAGTATGTTTACCGTCAAATTGACTTCGTAAAGGTGAAAATCTTGCCTAGTGTACCTTTAATAAATGTTTCGGTACAAAAACATATACAAACAACAGAAGCAAGTATAAAAGTAAGTTCCATCACTTAGTACAGTACACACAAAGAGACCTACACATGTTCTACGGAGGAACAGCAGCCCCCAATCAATGTGTTTGGAACATGGACAGAGAGAACATGCAGAGCAGAGGTGCTCCAGAGACAACAGAGAACCGATAGAGAACCCTTGTTCTAGAACCAGAGGAACAGCACTGCAGTGGAGGTGTTTAGCACCTGACAACTCGTCTCAGTTTAGCACGCAGGCCTGCTGCAGCTGAAGTAGGTCTCCTCACCAGGAGAGGAAATCCAGGACACTGCGGAGCGCGTGAGCCTGTGGAGACAGCAGCAGCACCCCCCCTGGGAAGGGGCCACAGAATCACCACTTCCGTGGGACTTCCGCTGGAGCAGAGGATCATGGGAAGGAGGACACGGGCCGTGGATACCTGTCAGAGACACTCCGAGTTTCAGGAGGAGGCGTGGGGGGCGGACGACTGCAAAGGCCACTATGAGGTGTGACCAGGTTAAATACTGAGAGAGCGAGTGCGAAACAGGACGGTTTCTAATATCCAAGTATGTGGTTTCATGTTCTTATGCTTCTCATTAGTTAGTCACTTAAGACTAGTCACACAGAATTAGGCTAGCTGTCCTACTTCTCTCTGTGTGATATCATACTAGCGTATGTGTAACTTTGTATTCCCAGACAGGGATAAGAAAAGGCAGCTAGGTTAATAACATCCTTATCATCTCGACACTACTAATTTAATGTCTCTCCTATGTTGTCAATGCCATGATGTAGGCCATGATTAGGATAATCTATCTTCTGACTCAGCAGTGAGAAATGCCTTGTCACCATATGCTAATTAATGCTTTGTCATGATAAGTTCGGTATTTAAGCTTAGAATCATTCTGTGTCGAGTTAGAGACTCACACTAGAGAGCCTTGTGCATCTTCTTGTGAATTGCCTCTCTCCTGTGCACAGCTGCATAAATCTACATCCTGATTGAACTTCATCTCAGTGTGACTGGGTCTCCTGTTTTACTTTGGTAGGCCTATACTGATTTTTACCGAAAATATTCACCTACCACTGCGGGCAAGTAATGAGGAGAGGGCAATAACACTTAGGCCTAGTGTCCCTTTGCATGAGCAAGCACACACACACACACACACACAGGGGCCTAAATGCAAATTACCTCGACAACAACGAACCTCACACCTCATCTGTCAAACCTGATGGAAACGCCTGGGTTGTCATGACAGATCGGCACTGCAGGGAGATAAACAAAGTTTGGACCCGGCTGGCATGTTCCAGTTGCTACACAAACGGGCCAAACAGCTCACCCCCTTGTGCGTCTTCCACTGACACACACACACAATGGAGAGCCTACCCAGCTAAAGTCAGTGTGACCGAGCCACGGAGAACCATCCAAATGGGTATCAGATGGCTGTTTCTAGGCAATCTGTGATGATGACAGCATGGGAAAATTCCAGGAGAGAGCTCTCTTGCCCCCTCACTCATTGGCTCTCTTTTCTCTCTCTCAGCACACTCACACAACACGGAACAACAGCGCACAGAACAACATTGCTCAGCTGGTCCTGAATCACTGGGTTACCCCAGCAACTGTGGGATAGTTTTTTGTTTGTTTGTTTGTTATTTAGTTTGTGTTTTTTTTATTGAGGTCAGGTCAACTTATGGCCAGTAAGAGTGAGGGACAGCAGTTTGTAAGTTCTAGAATACAGTCTTAATGTAGGCCTATCTGATTTTGGAAGGGGATTGTAGGCCATGGTCCCTATGCTTTGCTTAAAGTCTTTCTCATCTTATTCAACAGAATTGATGTGCTCAGGTCAGCTAAAGCTGATTAAAGTAACCTATGTCAACAGCCTTGAGTCAGCGTAGCCAAAACATAACGAGGGGAATTGGTTGATGACAACATGGTCTACTCTGCACATAGTTCAGTCGATCATCATAGAGACAGACTTAGAACAATACATCTCAGTGTTCGAGCGTGCCCGTTTCTCGCTCAAACTCTTTCACACATACATAAGCAAAACTGGTCTAGGAGTAATAGGCCACATCCGGCCAAATGTATCGCATACCATATCAAAAATAGCATCTTCCTCTGCGTTGGAGGCAAATGCAAGCTAAAAATGCGAGGGGGTTTCAAGAGTTTGTCAAGCCATCACTTCGGTAAAACCGTCAAGTGGATCACTACAAAAGGTCTCAAGATGTAGACGTCAAAGTCTAGTCAACAGCTGTACTGTGACTATCGGCTCTATTTCCAGTCCAGGTGTGGAGCTGGGGTCATTTTGGGCCATGTAGACATCATGCTTTTGTTATGAAGACCAGGTAGGCCTGAGCCACATCCACATAAAAGCCTCATGAACAAAGTGGATCATTTTATCAGGTCGCGCTCAGATTTGGGCGGGTTGAAAGCGGACGAGTGAAGGGAAATCTTTCTAAATGTCATGAAGAGCTACAGGATTTGAGGTTTTGAGAAGCGGCTACGCCCACAGCAGAAACGCAACTGAAGCCGATGAGGCCAAAGTTAGCTTAACGCTAAATGATGTAATGCTTTTTTTTACCGATATCTCAAAAACCCGTGGTGACAATGTTGCGGACATCCCTGTAAGACCCTTTCTGAGTGAAACATTGTATCGCATGTTGAAACTGCTTTGAGCTTCTCAATGAATGTGAAGGCATTGCCAAACTTGCCTTTGTGGCATGCACTGCTGCGAGCCCCTTTAACAGGAAGTGGTTTTTCAGTTTTGCAAAATGTAACTTTGCCAGATACAAACTCGGCAAAGGGCTACTAAAGACGTATACGTGAAGACCTATGCAATGCAGACAGTGTTCTTGCTATGTAAAACATCTTGTATCACTCATTGAGACAAAAGCTTACAAGTCAGCGTATGTGCCTGTAACGGTTTAGCTGAGCATAGAAGACGATCTACAAGAGAACTTGTCTGTGATGAAATTGTAAAGCAAAATTGCAACAAAAGTCTTCCAATATTGGACGCTGATTATTGCCATATGTCTATCCGCATGCCATAGCTAGACCGTTAGCATAGAGCTAAATAAATTAATAATCATGTTAATGTTAGTCTAATTGGTAGGCTACGCATTGGAGTATTTAGACATAATTTCTTACCTTGTCCAAGCAATTTACTTTTTCAGTTGGATACACGGTCTTATTGCATCTGCTACACGGCGGATTCATTTTGGCAGGTAACTGTACAATTTCCCTAAAAATAAAGGATACCAAAATGACCAGTCAGTATGCTATAGCTAAGGTTTCAAGCGGAATACTAAACTGAATGCAACCAGAGGTGATATGTTGATTATGGGCAGGCTAATAGAAAGTCTGCAGATTGTCAGCGTTTCAGCAATGGGCGCGTTCACGACCCAACCAGCTCATACACGCGCGGTAATATTGCGAGTGTAGGAACGGCTTTTTTTGCGAGAGAAGGGCGGTACCTAGGCTGGAAAAAAATACCCAAAACAGCCTGACGACCTTATATGGAGTGCACATCGTATGTGTACAGATTCGTAAAGAAGAATGGGGGTCAACCTGTGTCTTTATGCTATAAAATAATTACACTAGGGGCATTGTAACAGCATCTGTTTTCATACTGGCATAGCAAAGTGGGTTGGTCACTGCAGAACAGACAGAAGCAAGACATGCTCCTCAAAGTAGGAAGTAAAAATGCGAATTTAGGTTTGTAGGCCTACGGATTTGTCAGACAGAAGTTTCCATTGTTGGCTACAAAGAAAACACTGTCTTTGAGAATCCTAAACGTAACCGATTTACTATACAACTTACAAGCTTTAGTGTGCGGTACGATTAATCAAATCTACTCCCAACTTCACGATGATGTATTATATTGCCCTCTAGTGTCAGATAACTGAACAGACACTCGTTGCTGCCTACGTGTCTTCTCGGTTAAACATGTAGCGTGACATTACATTAATCTTCATGTAATTAGCCTAATTTGTCCACAAAGACAATTCTCACTAATGAAAATGCACGACGAACAACCTATGACACCTTTTCTGCACACATGTAGCTACTAAAATCACAGAAAAACGTTGGTATATTTTCCGATGTTTCCCAGTGTATGTGCATCGGGGGTATAGCTCAGTGGTAGAGCATTTGACTGCAGATCAAGAGGTCCCCGGTTCAAATCCGGGTGCCCCCTCATTTTCATTCATCAGTACGTATTTTGGTAACTAAAAGGCTTGAGCGAATCTAGTCAAATTAAATCGTTGCTCCATTTGATATGCCTAGGACTAATTCCTTTTATAACAATCAGCGCTATCCTGGTCTTGTTCATAAGCCTACTTGCATTCCAAGCTAATTTTCATTCAATCATAACTAGGCTAATTTTGGTCCAAAGAATAGGCTACCTGCGAAAGAAATTGTGCTTGATGGAGGAGGGTAACAATTATTGCAATTAGCAAGGTAACGTTGACACACACACACACACACACACACACAATTGAAATTGAACAACTTTAGAAACTACAACTGAATAATTAAAGGTGATTCTTGCCAGAAGACAAGACAGCAAAGGCCAACACATGACCATTCACACAGGTCTACTACAGCATGTAATGTCTCCTTTCTTCAGTAGTGTGACGGAGCGATATGCACCCCCTCACTAATAGCGCTATGAGCGCTATTGAGTGCTTATAAACATTTTGAGCGCTATTGAGTGCTTATGAACATTGTGAGCGCTACATTAAAATAGTGGACTGTACCACATCCAGGAGGGGTGTTTTGCTCCCGTGTTGTATTATATCATTGTTTTAGCTGTAATGAGCTGTGATATTTAAATGTGGGCATATTAGCGTGTTCAACATGGACGTTTGTATGTATACATGGTTTTGTTACTGAAATGTATTTCCTTCACTTAATTGATTTATGAATGCTGGTTCACTCCTGAGGGGAGGAGTAACTCACTTTATTACCTGTGTCCAGGTAATAGGGAATTCAGTCTATTCTGGACCTCTGTTGTGAGAGGTTTGTTGACTCAGTGTAATTACAACCTTATTGCTGATATTAAGGATTTTGTTAACGGCAAACTTCATTGAATGTTAAATGTACCAGTCTGTCTTGTCTGTTCACCTGTCGGCAGCTTAAAAATAAATAGTTTTCTTCAAACTGGAACAATCTTTCCTGGTGACTGCCTCCACCGCTCAACTCACTACTTCACAAGTAGGCTAGTGCCATTGCCATGGAATCAACATTTATTTTTTACAAATCAGTTCTTATCATTCTATATTCTATGTTAGCCTATACAAATTTATTAACACATGGGGTGATATGTATATCTATGTTTTCATTAGAAAAACATGTCTAGTAGTATTACGTAGCTCTATTTTCCATTGCTTGGGAATCAAAACGTTAGCCTACAACCCTAATAACATCTCATTTTGTTTTTGTGAGTTGGCCCTTTATGTGACTATTACCATGGTTCCATGATGTGGTCATGTAAATAGTATTCAAACCAAAACAACTGCACCCTGGACTAAGTCCATTTTTAACAGCAGCGTCACTTGCACTAACTACCAATAATGTGCTCCTCTCTTCATTGCTTTCCTCACTCACCCCATACCTTCTAGTAGTACTACCTTTATTGTCACATAGTCATACCAGTGAAATTAACCATCAACCTGTCCACATTACACAAACATATACAATATGACAAGGGGGGTAGACAGGACAGGAAGACAGGGGATTGGAAAAAATACAGCATAACATGAGGAGAGGGGAGGGGGAAAAGCAACCCCCAGACTATGCTCCTGTGGGGAGTAGCCTACAGTGTGGGAACAGGAAAAAACACACTGCAGCAACATAAGCACATAGTCAGTACACTTTCTATGCACTAATATGTCCTAGTCTTAGTCCTACTGTACCTTGATAGTTCCCTTTTTTGTTCTAAGTCGCTTTGGATAAAGCATCAGCTAAATGACTAAATGCGAATGTGACTGTGCTGGCCAAGTGGTTCCATCGAAACGTTCTCTTTAACCCATTGTGAATGCACCAGAGTGAAATGAAGATTTCAGTGAAATTACCAGTAGACAAGTTTCTTGTATGATTTTCAGGGATAGACATCTAACCATTTTTGCCATTTGAATGGCAAATCGAAGAAATATTTAATAATCTCTTGTAGGCCTTGCAGACGGTGCTGCAGTGTCCCATCAACTGATGGGAACATTAACGGATCCTAACCAGATGCGATTACATCTAAGTGATTATTATGACTGCCGCTAGTGTCATATAGGATTAGCCAGAGTTTTTTTCTTCTTTTTTCGTTTTGATCCGTTACACACACACACACACACACACACACAGACACACACACACACATACACACACACATAATACCGCAGGTGGCGTTTAGAGGGTTTTGCTTTTGAACTCTTCATATGTATTTGTTGTTAAATGTATTTATTTAGTTATGTATGTTGTGTTATGTATGTATCCTATTGTTTATTGTGTGTGGACCTGTCATTATTGTATTCTGTTGTCCTGTCTTGTCATTATTGTATTCTGCTGTTGTTCTTAATGTTCTTTTTACTTGCGGACCCAGAGCTCCCTTGAAAAAGAGATGTACAGTAAGATCTTATTGGGACTCACCTGGTAAAATAAAGGATAAAAATAGATAAATAAATAAGCAGGTACACCGGAGATGAACAAAGCAAACTTACAAAAAGTTACTTTTTAAGTTTTTAGTAAGTACGTTTTGGAGAGCACAACCTTATGGTGCCTTCTGAAATGGGTTCATTTCCTCTTAAAATAAACACGCAGATAAAAAAAAACACACCTGTTGTTGTCACCTTTGCTGTTTTCTTTTTAAATCTTCTGTGTACGTTTCTGCTCTTCTTTCAGGGCACAAAGCACTGGCCTGATTTAGAGTGTGTCAGATCAAAACCAATCAAAAAAAACAATCTAATCTCTCTCCCATACACATTTAGACAAAATGTGAAGTCTCCAGAAATGTTTTGTAATATGTATCTGACCCCGTAAGAGCCACAAAGAACCATTTACAACAGGGGTGACAAACATATATGTTAAGCAGTGAGCCAGATTTGTTGGAATGAGACCTTGTGGGGGGATTGTCATGGTCATTATCCTTTTTCTGCTGTATCTCGAGAACGGAAGGCCGTAGAGACAAGCGGACAAGTTCCCCGGCTTCCTCGTGGCCGGTTTTGGGGAGGCGGAACATTTGACCTATGACATTTCGTTCCGGAGATATAGCCGTTTGAAGTTTCCCCATTGAAATGAATAGGAAAATAAAAAATTCTTCTAACTCCAAAGTGGGTTCTGAAAAAAGTTCCCCCCGAAAGGGTATCAGAGTGTTGTTTGATTATATACTCCTTTACTACACCCACTTACGAGTACAAATCATGTACTGCTGTCATATACTGCTCTTTCTCTCTTGAAACACCCTACTTCCATGTCAACTCTTTTGGCCTCTTTCTTCCTGTGAATGGTTTGCAGTAGGTTTAATCAATTTATCATATCATAGAGATATTGCTTATTACACATTGTTGAAGACGACTGGATGTGAATATATATATTTTTTCTAATTTTCCCTTCCTACCCAAAACATCTGCGTCGTATCAAACCTGCTGGCAGGTCTGTTCTGGCCGCCGGGCCTTATGATTGACACCCCTGCTCTATGAAGACTTTGTCAGTGTTTCTAAGGCAACCCATCAGTGTTCCAAAGTGTTCAAAAGTTCCAAATCTCCACCTTTTATTCCACCTTCTCCACCTTCTGTCTGATGACATCACCAATGGATTTGAATTGATTGGTCACACAAGAGAACAGAGACGAAGAGACACAAACCGTTGGAGGCAGCATGTTTCAAAACAGACCTCTTAGTACAGTTCAACTGATTTTTTTTTATTGATTCACTCATAGCGTGCTGCATGGCAGAAATACAATGTTGCAATGACACGTTCCTATGGCAGTCGGTGGACAGGCTGGACAGAGACGTTTAGAGACCTGGAGAAAGTCTTTCCTGGAGTGGTCACATGGGGACAAGCATACTCTTCTCTCACAATCGTAACTGGAATGGTACAATGGGAAATAGAATGGTGTGAAGTGAAGTGAACTCTCAGTGACCGCAGGTCAACTTTGAAGGTCATCAACCTCTCAGAGCACCTGAAGCAGCTTCTTGTGTCTGAGGTGTCTTTATTTCTCAGTTGTTCTCAGATCATAGCTGTCACTGGAAGAGATTTGTCTCGGGCCACATGTGAGCTAGATTAGGGCCACTTCAGGGCCACTTGTGAGCTAGATTAGGGCCACATCAGGGCCACATGTGTTAGACTAGGGCCACATCAGGGCCACGTGTGAGCTAGACTAGGGCCACATCAGGGCCACATGTGAGCCAGATCAGGGCCACACAGTTCAGCCATCATGTGTGTCAGTCAGTATGTTGAACTTAACACATTCAGTGAAAGGTTTGGTTTGGCCAGGTAGCCTGTTCATAAAGCTTTTTTTTTTTACTTTAGTTTTTTTCTCACTGCGTGATCAGGAAACTCTTCTTATTGATATTGATGTGGTTTCACAACCACATTCTTAAAAAAAAACAGACAAAAATAATAAAAACTAAAGTGCAGTCCAGTCCTTGTAACTAACAGAGTAATATGCATGAAAACATAAGTCGGTGCTCAACACGACGTCCGCCTTTTCTTTCCTTTCCTATCTTTTTTTTTTTTAGAAAACATGAAATATCCTCTTTGAAAAACAAACAGAACAAGAACACTACAAAGATATAAGGTATTGTACAATAGTTGCAGTTAAATTGACCACGGCCCATAATGCCAGCCCTCCTGAACAGGGAGTGAGGAACAGATTTTATAGACGAGGAGGTGTGTGTGTGTGTGTGTGTGTGTGTGGGGGGGGGGGGGGGGTGATGATGATAGTGAATCAGCTCATGTC
This sequence comes from Alosa sapidissima, assembly GCF_018492685.1. Lineage (NCBI taxonomy): Eukaryota > Metazoa > Chordata > Actinopteri > Clupeiformes > Clupeidae > Alosa > Alosa sapidissima. Next base: position 22,741,647 of record NC_055980.1, read on the forward strand.
AGCTCCATCTTTTCACAGTTCCATAATGTGCTCCCCTTTTCCACGGCCATTTTGTTTTCTTCTCCTCCCCAAAAAAACAGTTAAAGCGAGAGGGACCGCAAGGTGAAGCAGGAGATGCAGAATCTGGTTAGGAATTCTACTGGTAATTTGACTGACACGAAAAGTCCTTTTGTGTGTGTGTGTGTGTGTGTGTGTGTCTGTGTGTGTGTGTGTGTGTGTATTTGTATGTGTGGTGTATTGCTTTCTTTTCCATGAGATCCCCTCAATGGCTTTGCCATTGTCTTGTTCCGTGTTCCGTTAAAAAAAAAAACGTTACAAAAAGAAAACAACAAAAACAAACGAAATACCCCCCGAAAAGCAAACAAAAACAAACAAAAAAAAAACACCCTCTCCCCCTACACAAACACACACACACACACACACACACCACTTCCACTGGTGCCTTAGTCCAACTCCTGGGTGTCAGAAGACCCACCCCAACCCCTCAGCAATGCTCGGCCTCGATGAAGCCCTCCTTCTCATGGCCGAGCTCTACCTCCGCGTAGCTGGAATGACAGCCCTGGTTCCGGAACTTCATGGAAGGCCAGTAGTTATTGGTGCGGCGCTGCTGACAGTAAACACACAGGAAGGGTCAGAGGTCAACGAAAGGCACATGACTGGGATCGGGCAGTAGTCTGATGTACTGTAGTCACACACTTGTATCGTGCCCTGAAGAAGCCACTAAGTGTGGGCATTTTTTTAGGGTGTCAGTTAAATAAAGAAGACAAGAAGAAGACCTGCCTGTAACATCTCATAGCCTACTGATCAGAGATCTACTCACAAACTCACAACTGAACTTGTCAGTTGGTACAAATTTACCACAGAACCTATTGAGATCCACAAAATGTGGGCTTAAAGCAGTTGCATTGACTTAAAATAATCAGGCAACTTTTTGAGCAATGTTGCAGTGGAACCATGTGGATGTGTAAGAAACTGATGGTTAAAATTCTCAAAAAACTGATGGTTAAAATTCTCAGGAAACTTAAGATTGGTGTGAGAGAGGGGTTGTATTGTGTGTGTGTGAGCAACCTACATGTTATTCTTCTTGCACTGAATCATCTTCCAGAATCTTAATTTTTGATCACAACAATACACACCTATAAAGTATTTTGATACAAAATACGAAGCCATTTTTTTCAACCCAATAAAATACAAATTACAAAATTCTATTTTGTATTTGAAGTACATATTTTAAATACATGTATCATAAATACTACCCATCCCTATGTGTACATACTGGCATTGCAAACTAACCCCATGCATTTCTATAGAGGATTCTTTGAGTGCTGTGTCTCCTCATTAGAAAGTCTCTGCTTCTAGTCTTCCACAAGGTGTCTCCAGAGCAGCCTTTCAACACATCAGTGCCAAAGTCCCATCTGGTCCAGTCAGACAATGTAACGATGGATGGACAGATGAAGGTGTAGACAGGGTGCGATTTGTGTAAAAACCAGAGGGGGGGGATGATTTTGAATAAGTTTGTAACCCCCCCCCCCCCCAAAAAAAAAAAAATGAACGAACGATTCATAGCCTAGTAATGTCATGGCTAATGCCACCTTTGTAACATTTTAGTTTTAGTTTACCGTGGTGTATGACTTTAAACAGTGAGTGTATTTGGTATGATGATCAGCTCCTCTAATGCAGGGTAGGACTGCGTTTTGACAAGCATACAAATTCACCTTGTTCTTGCCCCATCTTAAATTACTCTTTCAGATGGGGCAAGAACAGTTACTCTTTCAGAAATTACTTTTGCTGCCTCCATCCTTTCTGTATTTGTTGTGCAAAAAAACGTTGTATATGATGTCACTGAAGTCTTAAGTTAGTGAATTGGCTAACAGTGTTAGTTGGTAACCAAATAGCACATTGCGCTACACGCTGCGTAGGCTACGTGCATTCTCTCTCCTGCTGATTTGCGTTCAGTAGCCAAGTGCGTAATATTGCAAAAGTTGAAAAAATAATTGTGTTTAGGCTATAGCCTACAGAAAATAAATAGCCTACTATCATACTGTCAGTTAATTGGCTACAGTGCAGTGAAGAGTTTGGAGAGTAGGGCAACTTGAATTTTTATGAAAATAATTTACGAACCAGAACATAAAGATCATGAAGCTTCTATTTGCAGCTGTTAAAACACCCGTTAGATAGTTTAAATACCCACCAACATTCGTTTTTGCAGTACAGATTATTTCTGAAAGTTATTTGTCTACTAGGCCTAGCCTACTGGCTGATTTATCAAACGAGTGGTGTTTCGGTAGAGAGCCATTGAATAAGCGATGCCAAGCAATTTCTGTAACACTTTTTGTGATATTCAGCAAATATCTCCTCATTTAATGGACAATAGGCCTATTTCTACTCTACGTGCAGTTGTCCTCCATCTCAGTTGCATCAGTTTTCTAATTTTGAAGGTTCTAAAATATGACGATATGCTTCACTGAATCCTTCTCGTATTCTTTCATTTTTTACAGCTAACTTTTCCAGTGAAACTAGCCATTTATGATGGATTACACACTCGACATTCTGAAATGTCCTGCACGATCAAGGCCAAATTAAGTTATCACGCAGCCACTGTGTCAGCACAGTAGCATGAGTGCTGACGGTGACGGTGCGTTTCTGATGTCAGATTATTATGTAGGCTAGCCTACTAGACTGTTCTCACGTTGCAGCGCTTTACTTATATGAAGTAGCATTAATCAATATGAGGGGCAGAAGGGGATAAATGTTGTCCCCACCGGGGATAAAAATAATTTAGCAGAGGTAGGGATAGGAAAACCAGAGGGGGGGAAATCCTCACCATCCCTCCCTACAAATCGCACCCTGGGTGTAGATAGAAAGATTGCTTCTTTTATTTCTTTAAGTACTGTAATTTCCTTACTATTAGCCGCGGCTTATACATTGATTTTGCAAAATTTCTTCAGCTATGAGTTTAATACACGGGGCCAGTTAATATGGTATTACAGTAATATGGTTTTGTTTCTTTTATAACTTGCATAAAACACTGTCCTGTGGTTTATACACAATGCGGCTAATACACAGGAAATTACTGTATATGCTTTTTTGTCATTAATCAGAGAGGACAGTAAAGAGAGACAGGAAGGCAGGAAGCAAGTGGGAGAGAGAAATGGGGTGGGATCGGGAAATGACCACAGGTCAGATTCAAACCCAGGTCCTTGTGGGCACCAGGACCTAAGTGTGGTATGGATGCTGTAGCCACATGGACCACTGCTCCTCTGATAGAGTGCTGTATAGATAGACCTTTTCCACAGCGGCCATTTTGATATGAAATAGTAGGGCAAGCACAGGTGTTACTAAATATGTTAATGGAGTCTCTGTTTAGTTTAAGTGCAGCACAATCAGATCCTTATTAGTCATTAGTAACACCTGGACCTGCCATATATCTCGTGTCCAAAATGGCTGCCATGGAAAAAAGTTCCATTGACTCCATTGTTCCATTGAGGGAATTTTCTCTTGTCTTACCTGCATGAGGTAGAATGGTGGGGCGACAGTGGGGTGCGTGTTGATGTAGTAGACGGCCAGCAGGGTGAGGAAGACCAGCAGGACGAGCGCCGCCACTACGCCAGCGATGATGGCCGTGTGCTCTGGCGCCTCCTCCTGGCCGGAGGAGCCCGTTTGCAGGTCTGACACGGAGGGCAGAGGGAAGACAAAAAGATCCAACAGGGGCAAACGTGAGGGGAAGCTACTCAGAGACACTCAAGAGTCCAAATCACAAACAAAGATCACCAGCAGCAGGGGAATAAACAGACATGAGAGCATGGTTGGTGGTGCATGAGTCAAACAGTCACTTCAAGACACAACAATGAGACGCCAATGTGAGGGATGTGGTAGGAACACATGACACACACACACACACACACACCCACACACTAATTCTCTCTCATACACACACACTAACAGCCACAGTGACATAGACAGACATGCAGTTCAGTGCGTGTCATGTAAATAAAATGGTTTTGGGCATTCATGCAACAGTCACAGGAGAACCAGGTACTAAAACAAACAGATCCAAATCCACACAGGGAACAGCTGTCCACAGAGTGGACACATTTCCCATGACTAAGTACTTTTTAGTTGAGAAATGTTTTTGGCCAAGTCCAATCGCCAAATTACATTATGCGTTTTTAATTACAATGACTGATTTTAACTGTCAAAGTAGATCACTGCACACAGTTGTGGTGCAAATATTTGTACCTAATTTCACATAATAAAGTTGATCAGGGTTCAATTCGGTTCAAGTCACTGTTCTCTAAAGTGCAATTTCACCATTGGTCATGGTGACAGAGACAGTAACAGTTACATGCTACCACACGCTACCAACACCTGTGACTGTTGCCGCACAAGCCAGCCAGGTAGCAACCAAGCCAGTCACGCCGAGACCACACTATCCCACTGGCCAACTCACCGTTGCCATGGTAGTGAAAGAGGCGCTTGGTGTCATCTGCAGAGGGACGAGACCGTTGAAGCGAAGAGAGAGACGGGTGAGACCAGCGAGACAGACAGACAGACAGACAGACAGACAGACAGAACAGGACAGGCAGGAGGATGGAGGGGACAGGATAGCGGTCAGTTAGCCGAAAGCCTCCATGCAAAGATGGGCCATACTAAGATGATAGAGGAGCAAAAAGTTCTATTCAAATGTGTTCAGTTTACATTTTACACACATGTGGAGAGACTCTTAACTTTGCATAGCCAGTAAACTCTAAACCACATGCACATACAGTGAGGAGAACAACATTGTGTGTGCTTCAACAGCCAATGGCAGTTTTGTGACTGTGCTACATCATTTTAAACAACCTGTAAATAAATACCCCCATCAAATGCTGACCGTTTTATATCAGTGGTCTCTAGACTGTATTTGCTGAAAGTGTTGCTGAGAGAAACCAAACCGCCACGGTCACATTAAGAGAGAAAGAGAGAGTGAATGATGAAATGAAGTGTGCCTTTCGTTTAAGGATGGTGGTAATGATGGTAGTTTGTTCACCAGCAATTTCAGTAAATGCATCCCAGGGCAACTGTTACCATGACCACAGTACATAATGGCAGTAGCTGAATGGTAATATTCTAAAGTTACATTCTAGTATAACTATATGACTTTATTAAAGAAATC
>NC_055980.1:22749301-22751801 GCF_018492685.1 Alosa sapidissima
TTGCTGCACTAACAGTATCCTAGCGGCACTGTACCTTTATTGCACCTTTATTGTACCTATGTTTGTAAATCGCTTTAGGATCAAATCATCAGCTAAATGACTACATGTAAAATGACCTATATGTACTATGAATCGTCCATTCCTATTATAACAAAACATTTGCCACCAACAAACCTATAAATATATATAAGGCCTAATATGGACCACTCACTCCCACTCTAACCAAAACTTTTAACACCAACAGACTATTAACATATGAATGGACATCACTGTACATAATAATGAAGAACTGACGCCATTTATAACTGATCTTACTGTCTTTCAGAAATTAGATTGCTTCATCACATTCTTATGCATATAGACATATAAAGACATCCTGATCTGTCATTATAGAAAAAATAAACTATAATAATGGTTATAGAAAGAAGGAAGTGCATTTGTAGTGTGTGTTTAAGTGATCATGCCAATTCACTGAATTCAACTCACTGGGAAGTGGTGTGAACCGAAAGGCCGAATGATTGATGATCTTCGTGGTGTCGATCTCCACTCGGTGGTACTCGTATATGGTTCTGCGCTTTGTGTCTGTATGAGAAACAGGCAAAAACAAGTTCTGAATCCTGGGATTTGGATACAGTTACTATGGATAGGATACATAGGCATAAAATATGGGGGGAGGGGGGGGGGGGTGTAACCGCCTCAATAATCTATACCGGAGGGTTGTAACCCCCCCCACACACACACACACACACCCACCCAATATGAAGCTGTTATAGAGCATGATGAAGTGGGACTCGATGTTCAACTTAAAGTTACAAGCCCTTCATGGGACAGCTGACACATCATAAAATAAATACCGACTCTGATGTGCCATGTGTTTGGGGTGAATTTATAATTGGCCAACCACAACAAAGTATGCATGTGGATTCTATCAGCCAACACAAACGCAAAGCCAGATTATTCTCAGTCTCTCCCTGTCTGTGATCTCTCCAAATAGACGTATTTGTTAAGTTCTTAGTCTTGTGGTAATGCAGCTAATCTGTGCCGCCTTATCATAGATTTAGAAATTCATCTAATTGATTCACTTTAACTGAACTACTGAAACGTCTGCACTCTCATCCTGAGCTAGTAGTATTTATTGTAGCAGTAATAATTGTTACCTAAGGTCTCCTTTGCAAGGTAGTTTGAATGTTATTCCTCATCTTGTTGTTGCTTTGGATAAAAGCATCTGCTATGTGCATAAATTAAAATGAATAAATGTTAAACTGAATTATTGCTAGTTTTGTCTACATTAAGCTGTCATTAAGCTAATGTGGACTATTGTGGACTATGGTGGACTGGGGGACTATTGTGGACTGTGGGGGACTTTGGAGGACTGTTGTGAACTCTGGGGGACTGTGGGGAACTATTGGGGACTGTGGGGGACTATTGTGGACTGTAGGGGACTATTGTGGACTATTGTGGACTCTGGTGGACTGTGAGGGACTATTGTGGACTCTGGTGGACTGTGGGGGACTATTGTGGACTGTGGGGGACTATTGTGGACTCTGGTGGACTGTGGGTGACTATTGTGGACTATGGGGGACTGTGGTGGACTATGGTGGACTAAATTAATAAATGTGAAACTGAAATCTTTCTAGTGTTGTGTACATTAATCTGTCTGTGGTGATGGAGTACAGTGGCCCACTGACCTGGAGACTGTGGTGAGGAGGGGAGAGCCATGAAGGCATCAGACAGGCCCACCTTCACAGGGTGCTCCGTGGAGTTGATCTGCTCCACACCCAAAGGAACCTGAGGAGGAGGAGGTGAGGAGAGGAGGAGGAGGTGGGGGGAGGAGGAGGAGGTAGATGTGGGTTGGGGGGTATCATGGGTGGGTATCAGGGGTGGGTATGAGGGGGGGTATCAGGGGTTGTATCAGGGGTAGGTATCAGGGGTGGGTATGAGGGGGTGGTATCAGGGGTTGTATCACGGGTAGGTATCAGGGGTGGGTATGGGGGGGGGGGGGGGGGGGTATCAGGGGTTATATCAGGGGTAGGTATCAGGGGTGGGTATGAGGGTTTGTATCAGAGGTGGGTATCAGGGGTTGTATCAGGGGTGGGTATGAGGGGGGGTATCAGGGGTGGATGGGGATGGTGTTGGGAAGAAAAGAGGGAGATATGGCATGGAGGGTGCAGTGGAGAAATAGGAAAATAGAGAAGAGAAATTAATGGAAACAGAAAACTGATCATTCAGAGCAGACATGACCATTTCACCATTTCGCCTCAACTCTCCATCATAATTGTGACATAATAACCTTCATAAACGTGACATGGCAGATGCAGTCTGTGATTGGTCAATATGGTAGTGTTGATGCGCAGTAACATGGTAGAGTCATAGTACCATTAATAGTGAATGTTATTAAAGCTTTTACAAGATATGTCAGCTAAAACACTCTTAGAACACATTCATATCAGTAGTATAATAATGTGTTATAAAGTGTTTATTGTAATTTCATATGAGAGAC
>NC_055980.1:22756801-22759301 GCF_018492685.1 Alosa sapidissima
GACACAGTGAGTGTGCAACAGCAATACGCATACAGGCAGGTACCACTCTTTGGGACTATCATCAGAGGAGAAAGACACAGAGAGAGAGAGAGAGAGAGAGAGAGAGAGAGAGAGAGAGTGGGAGAGAGATTGAGAAAGAGAGAGGGAGAGTGGGAGAGAGAAAGAGAGGGAGAGACTGAGAGGGAGAGAAAGAGTGTGTGAGAGAGAGAGAGATCTAGTCTCTGTGTGTTCGTGGCCATCTCACCACAAGCACAAGGGATTAACCATCTTCTCATGTGTGTTATTAAATGTCATTAGGTTTATATCACAGCAGAGGGCTCACACACCCAAATGGGAAAGCTTTCAACATCTTTGTCACGCATGTTATCCAACAACGTTGGTTTACTTCATACAGTCTGACGGACACATTTTTTGGTTTATTTATTAGCCTACCTCTTGACCCATTTTAATGAAAATTGAAATGAAAGAATCCTCCAAAGCCTGGCAGTGGAGTTTATAACATGGATCATGCTGCACACACACACACACACACACACACACACACACACACACACACACACACACACACACACACACACACACACACACACACACACACTCACGTACACGCCTACACACCAAAATACACATACACACACACACACGTACAGTATGCACGCACACAAACAAACTAAGACACACACACACACAAATACACACGCACATACTGTACACATACACACACACACACACACACAAATACAAATACAAATACACATACACATACACATACACATACACATACACATACACATACACACACAGACACACACAGACACACACATATGTATGCAGAAAAACACAGAACACGGCAGTAATCGGATGCCCTGGCCTGACTGCCCCCCCCCCCCCCCCCCATTGGCCCCAGATTAATCCAGTACCGACCCACCGGGTCCATCTCCTCCTAATGATTTAAGACGGTCATTAGTTGGACCGGGCTAGACGGCCTGGGTTACGCCAACAGCACCAACGACCCCGGGGCCACTCTCCCGAAAGCCCAGACGTTCTTCCCATCAGCCCCGGAAAAGAGAAAATTAATTTTTCATGAACAGAGGTCCGTCTTCCTCATTAATGTCCAATTTATCTGGGAGCTAATTTAAGACAAGAGACAGCTAGCGAGAGTCAGGCAAGATTACGACAGATTAAAGCGTCTTCCTCAAAACGAGAGGGGAAAAAAAGGAGAGAAGTAAAGGATGTGACCTATTCCTCATGGCTGAGGGGTATTATTTTTAGGATTTACTATTCCACACGGACGACACACAGGTCATAAAAACAAACCCACCACAAAATTAAAAAACCCAAATACAACATTGGGATTGTAAATAAGCACATTTTACTGCTTTAAAAAATATTCTAAAAAATTGGAGTTGAAATAGCATAAAGACCTAGGTTGAAGTTACTTGGTGTTTTAAGCCCTCAACATCGTCTTCCAGACAGCACTGCATGGAAGGCACTAGGGTTATGCAAGGGCTAGGCAAGGGCTAGGGTTAGTGTTAAGGTTAGGGTTAGGTGCCTTGAAGTCGACGGTCGCAGCGCTGCCTTGAAGTCGTTGGTGGGCGCTTAAAACACCATCGAATTAGTTTGAATGTACCGCGAATGAACCATATCTACTGATGCTCATGCATCATACTAATAAGCTAGTTTAATTATACGATGCCGGCATTCTTTAGGACATGCCCTCCAGCATAGCGTCTTTGGCTCTTGCATTTGCACACATACACACACACACACACACAAATACACACACACACACACACACATACGCCACACATACACAAATACACACACAGACACACACTCTTGTCTGAATGTATTAGCACACACACACACACACACACACACACACACACACACACACACACACAAATAAATAAACAAACCTAAAGAACATTGTTTTGCAAGAACATATTTTTTTGCACTGTACCTCCAGTTGCTATGGTGATTTGTCTCAGACTGTGTCCATAGAATGGGAAGTCAAAGGATAAGGCAACACGCTACCGAGAGAGAGAGGGAGAGACAGAGGGAGAGAGGGAAAGAGAATGAGAGAGAGGGAGGGAGAGAAAGAGAGAGTGGGGGTAAATCACTAGTAGTTGTTTGTATTCATTCAGTGTGTGACTATAACTGCAAAACACAATGTGAGTAAATTGTCCTGTATTGGATCATCATAGTAGTGCTAATACATGGTTACTATCTGTGTTCTTCTTTATGTATATACTGAACTTATGAGGCAATATGTAAACTTTAGCTTGAGCATGTAAACAAGTGCACTGTGGGGGGAATATGCAGATCTTCACCAGGAAACCACCATTTGCTGCAGAATAAGTGTCAAAACAGTGCTTTACTGAGGGTTAGGCATCTTGGCACAGAATGGTCTTCTTCAGTTACACTGTAATGGAAGTCAATGGGAAGTCCCCACTATAGGGATTGTGTGTGTGTGTGTGTGTGTGTGTGTGTGTGTGTG
>NC_055980.1:22764301-22766801 GCF_018492685.1 Alosa sapidissima
CCAACCACAACCCTAACCCCAACCCCAACCCCAACCCCAACCACAAACCTAACCCCAAGCCCAAGCCCAAGCCCAAGCCCAACCCCAAGCCCAAGCCCAAGCCCAACCCCAAGCCCAGCCCCGGTCTTACTTTCTCATCTCCCAGCATGGCTCCACTCCTCCAGCTCCACTCCTCTCTCTTAGACGCCTCTCATACCAGCGTGTGGCCCATGTTGTTTTTTAATATGAAAGGGTCAGGTTATTGGACTCAGCTCCTTTTTGGTGGGTGGGGTGGGGAACTGCCTTCATTTTAGAAGTGAAGAGTGACAGAAACCGAGTGGGACAGTGAAGAGTGACAGAAACCGAGAGAAACCGTGTGGGAGAGAGAGATGGAGAGAGAGATGGGGGGGGGGGGGTTGGACTCAAACCCTGTGGGCACTAGAACACCCCCCTCCTCCATACACACACACACACCTCTCCCCTTACTCATCTTCATAACCCACTTCTTCGCTGTGATCAGACAACAGTTGGACCATAACTGGACACCCAGTTCCTAAAATGCAAACAATGTCCAATAGCGACATTATGGAAACTAGAAAGGCACCTAGAAAGCTCAGATCTCAACCCAGACCAAATGCTACATCCCGCAGCGTTAGGAACAAGTGAATATGACATTAAGGGCCCTATCATGACATTCTAAAGTGCATCGTCACTCGTCAAAAGTCTATTCAAATATAGTAGGATGTCCAGTTCACATTGGGAGGTGTTTCGTTATCAAAAGTGGAGCGCATGGCGCAACAAGGTGTTCCTAGGTTTGTTTCCTAGGGTGTGTTTGGGGCGTAACATCATTTAAAACCAATGAGAATTACATCTGTCATTCCCTTTAACGGCGCAAAGCGCGATATGTCAAATAAATGCATCGGTATTTTGGCATTCAACGGCACATTTGAAGGAGGCTGCTTGCGAGACCGTATAAAATAGTCATTCTTAAACCATGCTTTACTAAAAACCTAGCATAGCCTTCACGCATTTGCACTCGTCTATTATTTGAACTCATTGGCAAAGTGGAACTAATTTCACCAAGGTGTCAGTCAACGAAGACAGTTATATGCATTTACTTTCACTATTGACTGACAATGGGTTACCATCGAAAACATAGGCTAACTTACCCTAATATTGCTCAAATGACTGAATAAAACAACATTTATCCTGCAGAGGAGTTGCTTATATCTCGTGACAGTGCGTCTTCAGCTGTGCTCCATACGTGTCTCTGGCCTCTCCCCTAATCACTTTTAACCGTCATTACCAATTTCTAAATGATGGTGAATAACTACTCATCATGAGATGTACAGTATTTCTTTATTCTAATTATGTTTCCCATTGTAATCGTGCAATTTGTAATGCTTTGCATGGACGTGCGCTGGTGTGCGTTTATGAATGATAGAAGGATGGTGTGTGCACCTGCTAATATGACTGTTGACATGCACTCTTAAAATAGCATATGAACAACTCGCCATTGACTTCTGACCAGGTTTAGGTGGTGTATGATAGCGATTTTTAGACAACGCGCCAGGCCCCTCCCTAGGTTGTTAATTGCCACACCCCTGGTCGCAATGTTTAAAAAATAAACGTGCAAAATACCGAATTAAGCTTTGCGCGGGTGAATAACGAGCTTTACGCCATGCACTGGAGCCCAAAATACAGCCCAATATAGGGCGAGGTTCCCTGTGAGCCAGATCCGTTCAGACACCGAGTTAGTTCTTCTTCGAGTTAGTCAACCGTTCTTGAATTTCCCCTAGGGATGAATAAAGTATATATCTATCTATCTATCTTCTTCCTTGGCCCTTACTACACATTTCCACCAAGTTTTGTGAAAATCTGGCAAGTAGTTTTGTACTACTTACAGACAAACAGAAAAAACACCCTCAGAAGGGCTGTGCACAGGGATTTTGAACCTTGATAGAAAAAAAACCCTCTTTGGAGGAAATAATGTATGAACCTTGGATCCAAATAACAAAGACACAAAGCCCTGCAGTAGAATTAACATGCATAATGTGACCCGGGGCCAATCTGAATGTCCATGACCTGGATATAACCAGTGGCATAGATAAAATCAGTGTCAACTGCCCAGGCCTGAATGGGTTACACTTTGGCCAAATACCTTTTGTTCAATCCTGGTCACTGGGGTGAACATGGTTTTAAACAACCCACATAAACACACACACATGCACACACTCACACACCCTCGGATCTCTGGGAGCGTTTGGTCATCCTTCCGCCTTGGACCCATTTGTTTGGGCGAATGTTTGGAGATGTTGACGTTTAGCCCAACAGCACACGGAAAATGTGGCTGCTCTCTGGAGAAGCACATCCAGGGGATGATGAACGGACTCGACCCCGGACGGGCAGAAAGGCTTGAGGAGGACGGAGCGGTGGGGCGGAGGGGGAAGGAGGGGAGCGTGGGGGGGGGGGGGCGCTGGATGTAAATGTAGGGTCAAGGAGGGGGCCATGTCGGAGGGTG
>NC_055980.1:22771801-22786801 GCF_018492685.1 Alosa sapidissima
CCTCAGACGCTTCCGCAATCCTCATTTCATCCTGCCAAGTAAAATGACTGGATAATAATAACAATTTAAAAGTGCATATGGAAATATAAACGGTTGTTTAGTATCAACTGTTAACCTGAACAGATGTGCCCTGTGAGTGCTACTTTGTACAGTGCACTCTATTGCACAGAGTACTCAGTACGCTTCGCTAATAAGGCTTTACTTCACATCCTAATTATCTACTAAAAACACAGCTGCCTCACTGTGCGTTGGGCTGTTTTCGTTTTGGGTCACTAAACACCATCTGTTGCCATGATTCGTGATGATCTCTGCCGGTACTGACAGCAGTACACAGGGCCATATATGTCTATACGCGAGATAGCTCAGCTCTAGGGGACACTGTGACGTGGCTGGTTGCAGCGCCCGTGTCATGTGTTATGCTGATTAAAGGTATAAAAAGCTCAAAAAATATTAAAAAGAAAAAAAAGAAAAACGATAGCTCAGTTCTCAGCTCTGAATACACCCCCCAGGTCTGGTCATGCCCCCAGAGGACAGTTCTTCTCACAGGGTCATATTGTATTTATAAAATTGGGTCACACTTTAATTTTTTCCTTATTGAATAAACAACCCCGCAAGCCTAAAGTACAGTGTAACCGCACTATAAATGCACAAAAGTGGTATACTGTAGTGTAACTGTAATACATTGAGAAACATTGAGTAACAAAACACGGCCCTTATCAGAAATATTCCATAACACTTTTGCACGGTTATAGGTTATTCAATAGATTCAGTGGTTATTATATGACATATATATATGACATGTTACATATATTTCATATAGTGGCTGTATGAAACTATATGTTACGTAGCCCAGAGGATACAAGTCTCTCTCGCTATCCATGTTGACAAGGGGTACACACACATCCAGCAAATCAGTTGGGTTTCCAGCATCTGCATCACCTGTCAATTTGGGCCATCACCTGTGGTGTTGTTAGTGTTTTTCACAGGAGTGTAGAGGCTCTTGCTCTCCTCACTAGATGCTAAATGACCGATCTTGTTTCCTGGGAAACAGGTTCCTGATGTGGCACTGCTGTGGGGTGGGTAATGAGAGACGCAGGCTTTAACGGCTCAGTGACTACACAAAACAGGGCACTGGAGCAGAACGGCTTCACACGCCGCACACAGAGGAGGACACCCACCCTCTCTCTATCTCTCTATCTCTCTCTCTCCTGTCTTTTTCCTTTCTCATTTTCTATCTTTTTGGAACATCATTCTACAGCTCGCTCTTTTACTCTGTAGTTTTCTCTCCTTGTCTCTCTGTAAGCTATAAGCCGTATGTGGCTTTCTCTACCTCCATCTCATTTCTTTGTAGCCTTTTCTTTTCTTTACCTTCCCCTCCACCTTATTTAATTTTCTCTCTTTCCTGAGGTGCTGAGACAGGGACGGTACTGTTGTTTCTTTTCATTTAGATGTGCTATTGCTGTGGCTCAATTCTTCAATACCACTTGTCAGGTTCTCCTTTATTGCAATGCATCTCTTTTATTTTTTTGTGTATTTTTTTGTATTGTGTTCTTTATTTGACGTCATTGTGACCTATGACATAAGCCAAATCTCTATTTCTGCTATACTTTTCCCCTTTTCATTTATCCATTCCCCCATATTTCTTCTTTCACTCTCCTTATCCTTCAGCCTCCATTTTACAAAATAAATCAACATGTCCTAATTAAGAGGCTACATGACTGGGTAGGCATATCAGGCAGTGCAATAGACTGGTGTACATCTTATCTCACTGACAGAAGTTTCACTGTCTTCACTACTTTGTGTGTGATTCCACTCCACTGTCCTGTGGTGTCCCACAGGGCTCTGTCCTGAGGCCCCTGTTATTCTCATTGGTGACAAAGGGGAGCACCGCTAGCCGACAAAGGCCATCTGTGGCTTCGAGCACACAGCCATAACCACCAACGAGGAAGACCCAGTACAGATATCGATCCAGGGGAAGTTTGCCACCACTCGCCCATTATGTCGCCTAAAGAAGATCATCTAAAACATTCATATATTCATGATTCATTCTTTCATATAGATATATTCATACATGCTCTATATGTGAGCAGGTTTGTCTTAACTTAACATTAACTTAATATTTTAATGCCAACTTTGTGTGTGATTCCAATCCACTGTCCAGTGAGGTCCCACAAGGCTCAGCCCTGGGGCCCCTGCTATTCTCATTGGAATCAATCATACTCGTTGCAATATTCCATATTTGCAGACATTTCCCCCTCAAGCCTGGTGATGGTTATAGGTTATCTAGGCCCCCACACTCAGAGACTGGACAGCAGTCTTCTGTCTTGCATTTCGATGCTGAGAAAACAGAAAATGTTGCAGAAAATGTTGCCCATATGATCACTGCCCACTCCAACCTAATTTAGATTTTTTTTTATCAGTTCATGTAGATCAACACCCATGTTGGGAAGCTGACCAAATCTTGTTTCTTTCCTGTAAAAGAAACAATAAGCTGATATCTTTTGGTGCCACATACAACTAGTTACTAACTTACTTATACATTCCCTCGGCACCTCGTATTGACTGCGGTGGTGCCGTTCTATTCTTGCTTAGTAAGTCTGCCCTTGATTGTCTGTCTGCAGGCAGTTCAGACTCCTGATGATCATCTGCAGGTAATTCATGCTGCCGCAAAACAATTTCTAGGTCAAATAGACTGTCTCACGTTACCCCATTATCCTATTCTCTTCACTGACTCTCTTTAATGCATATTGGATTCAGTCCTCTTCACAGTTCTCCCTCTTACATTCAGAGCATTACAAGGTCAGGCTCCTGCGTACAGTATGTGGCTGATCTAGTTCCCCAAAGAAAATAGTACAACAAACTGAACAAGTCGGCTTCTTTTTAAAGTGAACTGCATATTTCCTTTGTGTGCTGTCAATGCATAACTATAGCCTATACATGTACTTGTAACCGTGGAATAAGCGGGATAACAGCCTTCGAGGTGTCTCGGTATACTCTGGGGTCGAGGGGTTTCTTAGCCTCTACTTTGTCTATTAATTCTGTATATCGGGACACTTCAGCAACCGTTATCCTTTACTTATATGGCTGATCTATTTCCCCCTTACTCATCAACACGCTCCCTCAGGTCAAATACCTTTACTGTCAGGCCCACACACTTGCCTAATGACCCATCCTGATCACACTCTCCAGGCTGTGGCAACTAGAGGAAGGAATGTTCTGCCCGCACCTTTTAGGTTTTGCTGATTCTGCTGATTCCTTTAGAGGGCAATTAAGCTGTATATCTGTTCAGACAGGTGTGTGGGTAACCTGTGTGCACCAGGTCTGCATATTAGGAATGCACTGTGTACTTTTGTTTGCTTTGTATTTGCAGTGTATCTACAAGCTCTTGTAAAGCAATTTGTGAAAAGCACTAATCATATAATTATATTAATAATGGACATAAAGCTTGCAAACTTACTTACACACTGTGTTTTCCTCTTACTCTATCTTTCATGGTCTCTTGACTTCTTTCTCTGTAACTCATTGAGTGCCATGCGTTGAGTGCCAAAAACGTAATATTACATTTTTAGCTTTTTTTTTTAATTACGAAACTAGACACTCTAACACACCTTATATGTGATTTTGGGAACTCTGAGATGAATGGAAATGAAATATATGGCGATCGAAAACTCATGAAAACGCACAATCTGGACATTTTATCTGGACATTTTATCATAACTCGGTTGCCGCTTTGGGTCGAATCAGTGACGCATGCACGTCAGGTCAAAACCAGGCCATTTTCGTGGGTCTATCACTAGGTGGCAGTCTCGCCAGGTCTCGCTGATCACTTCCCGGAAAGTTTACACAAGTAAGTAACAGGCAACACTTCATATTTCATGAAAGACGTTATATCTCCATTTCTAGAAAAAAACAGCGATTTTGATGAAAACTAGCCACTGTTTAGCTTGGGATTTCTCAGGAACAGAGGCGTGTAGAAATACAGGGTTTGCACCCACCGAGAGCTTAAAGTCTCACCTTTTAATCAAGCTATTGTATGTGTTCATAGCTATAACACAGAATATGCTGTGGCTGTACAAAAATCATCAACAATGGTCTAGATTGCTGGCACTCAAGGACAAAGCTCCCGAAAACAGCTTGGCATTCAATGAGTTAACACACCCCTCCTGTCTCACCCTCTCCATCCCCTCCACCAACACCAATCTCTATTCCCCTCTAATTCTCTCCCTCTTTCCTCTCTGTCTCTCTATCCCACACTCTTTCTCTCCCTCCTCTATTCACCATGACCTTCCTTCCTCTCTTCCACTATCCCTCTCCCACCTACACTTTAATTTTTCTTCCTATCTCTTTTTCATCCTTCACTCTTTCCCTCCATCTTCCTCCATTCCTCCCTTCTTCCCTCTCCCATTCCTCCATCACCGTCACTACACTGCAAAAGTGGCCCTCCAAAAATAAGACAAATTATTACAAATCTAAGCATCCTTGTACTTAAAACAAGCAAATTTGTCTTGATAAGACGTCATAAAATAAGACGGGCTGTCCATTAACCCTTAAAGGAGTACCATCACACTGGAAATGAACGTTCTAAAGAATATCTGGGTTCATTGAATTCAACATAGAATTTTAGAACCTTCAATTGTTGCGGAACTTAGAACGTGACCTTACTGAGAAAGTACTAGGCAAATCTCTTTCCTAAAAACAACACCAACTACATCTTCATTTTAGATTAATAACACTAGTGCAAAATGTACCACAAAAACGGGCACATTCTAATTTTTTTCTTCCTCTATCTCTTTCATCCCTTCCTCTTTCCCTTTCTCCCCTACATTTTCACTTTTCTTCTTATCTCTCTTTCTTCCTCTCCTCTTTCTCTGTCCCTCCCTCCCTTCCTCCCTCTCTTTTCACCCCTTCCGCCACCGTCACTAGTACTCACCACCACGCGGGTCAGGTTGTCGGGCAGCGTGTCGATGGCCAGGCCTCCGCCGCCCATGTGGTCCGCCCCGGCCCGGTTGAGGCTCTCCCGCCGCTCCCTGCGGCCCCTGGGCACCTCCAGGGCCCGGTCCGATCTCAGCGACCCCCCGCCATGCGGCGTGCCTGACCGCCGAGGGAAGGGAGAGGAAATGCAATTTAGAGACGCGGAGAAATGTAATTTTAGCCAGGGATGGGAGGGGACGCAGTCACAGACACAGACACAGACATGATGGCCTTGCTGCTGAGCCGAGGCTGGTGGAGAATACGCAAGGAGGAGAGAAGTAGTCACACACATGCACGCACGCACACACACACACACACACACACACACACACACACACACACACACACACACACAAACACACACACACAAACACTTTCTCTCACACAGAGAAACAAATAGAGACAGACATAAACAGAAAGGCACAAATATAAACAGCACACCAAGGCACGCACACAACACATGCACACACACACACACACACACACACACACACACACACACACACACACACACAACACACAACACACACACACACACACACACACACACAGAGAGAAAGACCCAAACACCCTCACACAGATGTAGGCACTCACAAAAACCCACACATATCTATCCACACACACAAACACACACACAAATACACACACATAATCAAGCCTAACTGCCCTTGTAGTGTCCTTTGGCACACTGTGTCACCACCACCACGCAATCTATTCCCTCATGCCATTCCACTGAAGCACCTCGGCTTGGCCTTGAGTCTGACTGGGTTTGTGAGGGGAAGTGAGGGGAGCGTCCAGCCAAGACGCACTCACTCTCTCACATGATGGGTTTTCAGTCCGGGGTGGAGCGGAGGAGAGTGGACAGACAAAGAAAGAATGAAAGAAAGAAAGGACAAAGAGAAGAGGAGAGAAAGAGGGGAGCAGAAGAGAGACAAGGAGAGGGAAAGAAAAAGGGAGGAAAAGAAACAAACATGGAGAGAGTGAAAGAGAAAAAAGAGTAAAAGCACAAGAGAGGGGGAGAGAGAGAGAGAGAGAAAAGGAAAGAGAGAGAGAGAGAAAAGTAAAGAGAGGGAGAGAGAGAGAAAAGGGGAGAGAGAGAGAGAAAAGGGGAGAGAGAGAGAAAAGAAAAGAGAGGGAGAGAGAGAGACTTATCATTCCGCAGAAGAGAAACCATGAACCGGCAAAGGAGTCGTCAGCCAGAGGGCACACATCCCCCTGGCTACAGAGGTACCAAGCCCAGCAGAACCAGCCAATCAGGATGCCACGGATCACCGAGAACCAGCACTGACTTCCTCCCTCCCGCCCTCACACACAGGCAGGGGGCCAGGCAGGCATGCAGGCAGGCGGCTGGGCAGAGCAGGCCAGAGGACCGGGGGAATAGGGTGGAGGAGGCCTGGGGTGGACAATTTGGGAAACTAGTGGTCAAGTCTGACAGCTTCAAGTGGGAGGAGGCCTACATGATGTTCCTGGAGTTCCAGACTCTGACTATTTTTGACTATAGTTCAGACTATTTTTCTGTCTCCCTGTCAGTACACACACACACACACACACACACACACACACACACACACACACAGGAAAACACAGCTGATTTGAGCAGTTTTTAGCCAAGCATAAGATTTCGAAAGCAAGGATTTATCACTTTAAACTTTGCCAACTCAACACCAGCAGTAGTACATGGCCTATGCTAGCTGTGCGACTGGTTCCAGCTTGGTTGGAAAGGCTGGTGCTGGTTGATCTCACTGGGAACAGACTGGACTTGTTAAAAGAACGCGGGATCTGCTGCCAGCAACAACAACCTTTTCTCAGCCAACCTTCCCACGTCCTGACAAGCCATTGTGCAATGGAACTTGCACACCGTGACCAATAAGATCACCACTAATGAAAATCTGTGCCTCATACAATATACAGTAAGCTTATTATGACAAGAACAAATTAAGAATACATTTTAATATACCCTCCTCTTCCATTTTGTGTGTGAAATTTGGCTATTGTGTTGAAACTCTTGTACTGTCTTTACAAAAATTAAAATGAGAGCACAATTTAGTAAAACGAGCACACTATTTAGTAAAATGTGCACACAATTTAGTAAATTGTGCACACAATTTAGCAAAATGTGCGCACGATTTACTAAATTGAGAGCACAATTTAGTAAAATTAGTGCACGTCATCTTGCAATGACCCCTACGTTTCTTGGTGTTTTATGCCCCAAGAAGGTTTAGGATAAGGTGCCTTTAAGTCGACGGTGGCAGTGCTGCCTGGAAGACAACTTTGGGGACATAAAACACCATTGAGCAACCCCTCCAAGGCTCCGTATAGGGTGTGAGTACTAAAATAGTGAACACAAAACCATAACTGCTCTGTGGAAATAAGTGTAGCTAGAACATTCACTGTCGATCGATGGTGTTAAACACCCTTACAATTATGCTTACAATTAAGCCTTTGGATGAAGTAAATAACGGTTGATAATATTCTCCTGCAAAAGAATGCGTGTATCATTTGTTTGTATAATGTGTCCCCGGTTATACGTTTTTCTGTTTGGAACACATCACAAATGCTATATAATGGGCTATAAATACTTATTATTATATGAATGAGCACATATCCTTTCATAATCTTTCTTTAAAGTATTTAATGGTCTAGACCAGGGGTTCCCAAACTTTTCAACCCGCGACCCCCAAAATAACCGTGCCAGAGACTGGCGACCCCCACTATCCCTGGATGTGACTCAAAAAATAAAATAAAATGTGCGCACCGGCCATACGCACTAGGCTTATCCAAACACGGGCTTAACGACAACACAAAAGAACAGAGCAGCCTGTTATGATTTTACATATAGAACTTAACTATATGATAAAAGCAGAATACCTTAGTCAAAAAATAATATCCATGTAACATGAGTGCAACTTTGAAACATTACTTTAATTTCCATTTTAAAGCAACACCAAAGCACTTTTCCTGTCGCACGCATGCTATTTGTTTATCCAGCACTGGCTTTGGAAATAATGTCTACAGACAAGGTAGAGTACGTTGCATGATTTTATGAAAGTATGATGTATTGCGAGAAGCAAATCAAATTTGTAGTTTCTTATGTCTCATTCCATCGAACTACAGATCCGCTACCCGATCTGGCAAACTTGCATAGTGCGGTTATAGCCGATAGAGAGTCGCGAAGAGAATGCAGTGCCGTTCACCCTGTTACGAGTTGATGATTTTGGAAACAATATTTTAATGTACAAAAAACTCTTTGGTGTTGCTTTAACAGAAGAATATCTGAGTCAGGGTAATATCCACAAACTGTTGTAAACATATATTGTTGCTGCGCAAATTTACATTTTAGCAACTATGTTTCAGCGTTAATCTCATCTAATGAGATGGATGGAACACAGCAAGTCCATTCTTGGTTTAATTGTGGAGACGGCCACACGGAGATCATCCTCCACATTTAGACACACTCTGTATTTGTTTTTAATATATGTCAGTGCAGAGAAAGTCTTTAGCACAGGCATGTGGAGCCAAACGGTGTCAGTAGCTACGTCCATCGCGGCCTTGGATAGCTGTGGATATTCCCTCTCGACTGAAATCCAGAACTCAGCAAGCGTCTTGGAATTAAAATCTGTCTTTAAAGTGCGGTCACATGACAGCTCAACCAGTGCGTCCTCCATGCTGGCTGACAGATGACTTGCGGTGGTTACAGTGAATGGTGATCTTATCCAGTCATAATTTTTCTGAATTTTATTTTTTCCAAATTTATTTGATTTATGGAAATCATTTTGCGACCCACCCCTCGCCGTCTAGACCAGAGGTTCCCAAACTGTGAGGCGCGCCTCCCCTGGGGGGAGGGGATTTGTACACGCAGCCTTACAGCACTGTTTACAGCTCTTCGAGTCACGGTAAAATGTATTTTTTGGTATATAGCTAATTTAGATAAACTTATGGTGTGGGTGCTTGCGTTTCTTTAGGAACGCCGCCTTGGTTTGTATAGAAATGAATATTAAGTGACAGATACAAGTAAGAGGTTGGACATACGTGACGGTAATATGTGACGTTCCGATAGCTAACTTAAAATGGACAGATTTGTCACAGCCCGAGCCTGATATGGGCAACAAAGCCAAACGTCGAAAATATGATGAAAACTCATTGCATTGCATAGCATAGTATAGCACCAATTTAAGTGGCTTAACTGAAGTGAATATCATTATTTGAAAATGATGTGGGGGGGGCGCGGAGGTGTCACTGTTTTCAGAGGGGAGGCCCACATTGATGGAGTTTGGGAACCCATGGTCTAGACTATCACCAGCTTGAGACCAACAATCTACATCATCACTCATGTAGATTCACTCAGCATCACGTTCCAAGCACCGATACGACTGGACGACTCAACGTTGGAGGAGATGCACAGGGCTCTCGCTGGACAGAGTAGGGGGCCAAAACAAGCAGTTGGACCCTGGTTTTACAGACCAGCGGCCGATGAGGATTATCTGGTTTCCCACGGAGAGGCGAGGGGGAACCTGAGGGACCGCACTGGACACTGGGAGCGGATCGTATCGTATTGTTTCCCCACGTCTCTCCTCGCCTTCCCAGATACTCATAACACAGCTCCAGCACATGAGGCAGAATAAGGGTAAAGAGTTCAGCGTTCCCATACAGGTGTCTGTGCAGCACACACACACACACACACGTGCACAAATATCAAATGAATATTTTAGTGCTCACTGATACACACACACACACACACACACACAGAGACACCATCCAGCTTGCACATATTCAAAGTGCTGGCAGTTTGAGCCATGTTTATCGAAGGAGTTCAAATCGCATCCCACAGCTCCAGTGCCCTGAGGTAATGTACGTCAGAGCCAAGCGCCGCTCCGAAGCAATAGACACACACCACACACACACACACACACACACACACACACACAAACAGACACACACACACACACACACACACACACACACACACACACACACACGCAGTCCCAGTGCCCTAAGGTAATGTGCATCAGAGCCAAACGCCGCTCCGAAGCAATAGACACACACACACACACAAACAGACATACACACACACACACACACGCAGTCCTAAGGTGCCCTAAGGTAATGTGCATCAAAGCCAAGCGCCTCTCCGGAGCAATAGACACACATACACACACACACACACACACACACACACACACGCAGTCCCAGTGCCCTAAGGTAATGTGCATCAGAGCCAAGCACCTCTCCGGAGCAATAGAAAAAGTATTTGCTAGAAAGCCCTTCTCTTCTGCACAGCACTGGACTCCCCTGTGCTGGACCCCAGAAGCCGTTTGTGCTTTTCGCCGTACTCAAGCTTACAAACGGACCCCCATTCCTCTGCACAATCAGAAACAGCTCTCTCTCTCTCTCTCTCAAGAAGTGCCTTGCGGGGTGCTGTGTAAGCACGCAGGCCCTAATGGATATTTGGAAATGGTGTGCTGCTCACATAATATACAGTTCCTGTTATTGGGTATCAGAAATGTTTTGCCAAATGTTTTGCCATTAGTCTGTGTGTAGACTGTTTTGGATATGTTCCGTCTACGTCTAAAATACACACACACACACACACACACACACACACACACACACACTGGCTCATAAGACAGAAAACACACACAATACACAAATACTTTTTATTTGGCAACCACGAGTGGCTTTTATTATCTCTAAGCCAGTATGAGTAAAATCCTCCCCATACTTTTGTCTGATTAATTGTGCTAAACTGTAATGGGTTTGGCCTTTGTACTTTTGTCTGATTAATTGTGCTAAACTGTAATGGGTTTGGCCTTTGACAAGTGTGATGCCGTTGTTTTTCTAGCCTGCGAGCGAGACATAAGCCTTCGCGCCCGAAATCCCACGGGCCATTGCCGATGTTGCCGAGAAGCAGGGCTGAACCGACCAGCACTTTCTGAAACAATTAAAGGTAGTAACGTAAAGGCTCGACGACCGATGTCTCGTGTCTCGGTTTCGATCCGAGTTTCCGTGCGTGGCATTCTAATCAACCGACTTCAGACTCCAGCAAGTCACAGGCAGCTGCAGAGAAATCTCTCCAACCAAAACAAAAGTAGAGAGATGAAAAGGTGAGAGGAAATCATAGCGAGCAAAACACTGGGGAAATAAACAGGCTAATTGCTAACATGGAGCTGAACAAGAATGTAAATAAACAGTGCGTTAGTTTCATGTCAGCCGTGATCTCTGTCTGAAAACAGCACTGGTGTTTTTGAACGTGCCATGTGTGGCCTGCTCTCCGTTCACTGCAGCCTATTAAACACATATTTCTTTTTACGACGGTCGCTTGAGATTCCTGTAGTAAGAGCCTTTCGAATGCCATGTGTTCTCGCAGTCAACAGATAGGGGGAAAACTGACAGCCTCTTTCGAGGTTCAAAATAACATCGGTCAGAGAGGAAAAAAAAGATGTGGGTTTTCGCTGTTCAGCCACAGAAACCACCGTTTCCTGTCCAAACATTTGGTGGATCTCGAACATGTCATCAAATCTCAAGGAATTCGTCTCAATTTAACTTATTTATTACCGTTATGCATATTTAACATGGCCATGGGAGAGGTTTGTGTTACATGTCATGAAAAGTAGGTGAAGGATTAAAACATAAAATCTATAATTAAATTATTCGTTCAGTTCAAAGTTTGGGAAAGAAAGAATGGTATTCACAAAAAGGTTCCCTCCACACACACACACACACACACACACACACACACACACACACACACACACACACACACACACACACATGACATTTACTGAATGCATAATCCACACCTTAACAGGTGCTGGCATACAAATGCTTGTTAAGAGAGCATAAGCAGAGACAGGAAGCTCCAGGAAGGGTTCAGGTAGAGACAGAAACAGTATCAATGAATCAACCCATTCCCTTTGATATTTTTAAGCCGTGGCAATGTTGTTCTGTCGTGTCGGATTTGGGTCATGGAAAGTAGTCTACCAGGTCCACTCTCTTTCCCCCTCTCTCCCTCTCTTTCTCTCTCTCTCTCTCTCTCCCTCCCTCCCTCTCTTTCTCTCTCTCCCTTTTAGATCTTTCTCTCATTTCACTCATCTCTCACTTTTTTCACCTCATCCCTTCTTCTGCTCTCTTACTACCCCATGTCTCTCTCTCCTCTTCATCCCTCGTTCATTCCACCTTGCATTCCTCTTCCCCCGCTTTCCTTTCCTCTCTCTGTCTCTCTCTCCTCCTTCCCTCTCTCCCTCCCTCTCCCGGTCACTCTGTCTCTCTCGCTCTCTCTCCCTCTCTCCCCCCCCTCTCTCTTTCTCCTCCTCTTGTATCTCTCTCAGCAGAATAGCACCCTCTGTATACTCGGAGACCTGCAGGTAATCTTTCCATAAATCGACTCCAGAGGGCTTGAGATCAAAGGTTGACACCCACTTTCTCCTCCGAGAAGTGAAAAGAACTCTGTAAGACGTAGGCATTCACAACAGAGAACAGCACGGGCAGATCTCAACCAAACGAGAGAGAGAGAGAGAGAGAGAGAGAGAGAGAGAGAGAGAGAGAGACTAAAATAGATGGAGTAAAAGATGAAAGATGGTATGAAGGAGAGAAAAAAATTAAATGAAAAGAGAGAGAGGTTGTGAGAGTGGCAGGGTAAGAGTAAGAATTGAGGATGAGAGTGTGTTAGATAAGTGTGTGTGTCTGTGTGTGTGTGTGTGTGTGTGTGTGTGTGTGTATATTTGTATGTATGTGTGTGTGTGTGTGTGTGTGTGTGTATGTGTGTGTGTGTGTGTGTGTGTGTGTGTGTTTGTATGTATGTATGTGTGTGTGTGTGTGTGTGTGTGTGTGTGTGTGTGTGTGTTGTGTGTGTGTGTGTGTGTGTGAATGAGGTGTGAGTGTATGGATTTGGGTGTGAATCTGTATAATACATATAATATACGGTAACACTTTATAATAACTACACACAATTCATCATTTATTAAGCCTTTGTTACTTATTAGTTAATGGTTTGTTCATCATTAGTAATTTCTAATTTATCATCAGTAAAGCATTTGTTCACACAGTTATAAATAGTTTGTTCATAGTAAATAAGCCTATATCTGAAATATAGATAGATAGATAGATAGATACTTTATTGATCCCCAGGGTAAAATATGTTTATACATTATTGTTAATACTTAATAAATGATGCAATAATATATTTTTGATTAAGTAATATTTCCATTATTTAACAGTTGTTACATACACATGCACTAATGATGAGTTAAGGTGAGGATACATATTTTATAAACCACTTCCTAATACTATAATTCATAATTAACTCAGGAGTTACAAGTGGTTAGTTAATGATATTTTGTGAGCTCATCTAAAGTGAGGACGTTTTATGCCTTGCAACACATTTACAAATGAGTTTACACTTGTTTACACTTGGATTTATTAATTTAGCCGACACTTTCACCCAAAGCGACTTACACATGTCAATGAAATTAAAGGGCAAGGTGGACGCCGGGGTTTGAATTCAAAAATATAATATAGATAATGTTTACTATGAGCAAACCATTTTTAACTGTGTGTAAACATGATTTACAAATGAGAATTAATGTAGGAATAATGCTTTGCAAATTAAGAATACAGCATTTAATAATAGTTTACAGATGTTTAATAACAGTGTTTAGTAGAAGAAAACAGAAACTCTTGCATAGTTGTAGGGGTTTCTATCTGGGCCAAGGTAGTGTAGTGGATAAGGAGCAGGTCTAGCATGCAGTAGCCTGAGAAGTTGGGGGTTTGATTCCTGGCTTTCACTGTTATGTCAATGGCCTTCAATTTAATTGACATGTGTACATCGCTTGTCTGCTGAATGAATGTGAATGTAATCTTTACAACTCATTTGAAAATGTGTTGCAAGGCATAGAAAGTCCTCACTTTAGATAAGCTCACAAAATATCATTAACTAACCACTTGTAACTCCTGAGTTAATCATGAATTATAGTATTAGGAAGTGGTTCATAAAATATGTATCCTCACCTAACTAATCATCACCTAACTAATCATTAGTGCATGTGTATGTAACAACTGTTAAATAATGGAAATATTACTTAATCAACAAAATATTATTGCAACATTTATTAAGTATTAACAATAATTCATAAACATATTTTAGATATAGGCTTATTTACTATGAACAAACCATTTATAACTGTGTGTACAAATACTTTATTTATAAGAATTAACATAGGAACAATGCTTTACAAATGATGAACAAAGCATTTTGTAATAGTTTGCAACTGGTTTATAATAAGAAAATGATTTCATTTTAAGTGGTTGTTTCATTACTTATTAAGTATAAATGATGTACTTACAAACATATTTTTTGGATAGGCTTATAAACCATTTATAATTGTGTGAACAAATGCTTTACTGATGATAAATTATGTATAAACAAGAAATTACTAATGATTAAGAAACCATTAACTAATAAGTAACAAAGGCTGATATAAATGATGAATTGTGTGTAGTTATTATAAAGTGTTACCTAATATACATATTATGTCTGTGAGAGTGAGAGGGAAATTGACCTCCATAGAGAGAGAGACAGAGAGAGGGAGAGAGAGACAGAATGGGAGAGAGAGAGAGAGAGAGAGAGAGAGAGAGAGACAGAATGGGAGAGAGAGAGAGTAACAAGAATGAGTGATAGAGAATTTCAGTAAGAGTCCTATTAAAAAGGTCTTGTTTTTTTATTTTGTCTGCCAGAAAAGCTGAGCTATTTCTGCTGCTGTGAAATCCGAATGGATTAAGTGGGCCATTCAAGCAGGACTCCATATATTGAACAGAGAACACAGAAAACATGAGGGAGGTAGAGGAGGATAGAACGCAGGTAGGAGGGTAAGGAGAGGAGGATGAAATCAGAGGAGGAGAAAAGGATGGGGTGAGAGAAAGAGGGAGGGAGAGAGAGAGGAAGAGAGGAGGATGGGGTGAAGAGAAAGAGAGAGAGAGAGGATGAGGTGAAGAGAAAGAGAGAGAGAGAGAGAGAGAGGAAGATAGGGTGAAGAG
>NC_055980.1:22791801-22794301 GCF_018492685.1 Alosa sapidissima
ACCTCAGTCCTAGTTTGATGCCATATCAGTGCTACACCCATGCCATGCCACCTCAGTTCTAGTTTGATGCCATATCAGTGCTACACCCATGCCATGCCACCTCAGTCCTAGTTCGATGCCATATCAGTGCTACACCCATACCATGCCACCTCAGTCCTAGTTTGATGCCATATCAGTGCTACACCCATGCCATGCCACCTCAGTCCTACATCTATGCCATATCAGTGCTACACCCATGCCATGCCACGTCAATGCTTCATCCATGGCAGTTTTGGTCCAGCTCATTTCCTGTAAATGGTGCACGCATCCTCGGTGGGATAAGGGGGCTACGAAGTCGCCTGGTGGCTGCTGACTTTGGCCACACTCCTCGCCAGATCAGGAACACATTTCCCCTCGGCGCCAGCTGCTACTGGCATGTTTGTCCACAGCGGGATGCTTCTCGGGGAAGATAAGGGGCCACCCGTTAAAAAAACAACTCCCCAGACGGTGCGGAAGTGGGGAGCCGTTAAACACAGATGAGAATGCGCCGCGAGGCAGGATGGAACCGACAGAGGTTTGTCCCTGAGTCGGAGCCTTTTTTACGGGGTCCGCACGTGCTCAGTGGCATGCCTGCGCGCTCTTGCACATGCTCAGTGGATGACCAGATGCACGTGACCCAGCGGTTCTGCAGAGCTTTCATGCGTCTTCAGTTGGATCCTTAGTCGGGGATCACATTAGCCAGCGGCAAGCGGCAGGTTCTCTATTGTTCTCTATGGTTCCGTGCCGGAACGGTGGCAACGCTGGCGTGATGTAGCGTTGAACATGATTCAACTTTTGAAGCGCAACGCGAGCGTATTCAACTGACAAACCGTTTGCCACCGAGTCCGGTCCGGTCCGGTCCTGTCAGTGCTGGTCCCTGACTTGTCTTAGGCCTAGTCCACACGTACCAAACCGATCTTTTTTTCCTCCGTCTTCCTTGGAACCGTATCAAGAATATTTGCGTCCAAACGGATCCATCTCAACACGACTCAACACGTTACTTCATACCCCAGGCCTATAGGTGGCACTGTTTCTTTACAGAAATTGACCAAAGCTTGCGCTGTAGGCTATACAAACAGACAGGATAGGCTACGACGAAATGGCTAGTGCAAGGAAACCAGAATTGTTTGTGTGGACTGATGGTGAACTGTCAACTGTAGTCAACTGTAAAACGAATAAACTTAATTTTTACGGTTTGTGAAGGGTGCAGTCCCGTCCTTTATTTGGCTAACGCAGGTAAAAATAATCTCCTTTACTTTCTTTGGTTGTAGGATAGTCCGCGATTCACATTAGTTTTGGTTATCACCGCAAGTGCAAAGGCTAGGCGTACCCAAGTTCTAGGCTATTCCGTCGCCACATTTATAATATTGCTATAATACCTTTGTTAGTAACAGTCGATACTTTTGCATCAAATCGCGCATTCGCATTTAGTGCGCATCTATAGGCTTAACAAGAGTTCTAAGCGTCTTTGTATGCTCATATCTGACTTCACTATGAATGCATTTATTTTTGTTGTAAGACATGTAAAATAAATGAATGACACCGGCACTACGCACAAATTAATGTAAACTTACACAGCAACTTCCCTAATAAAGTTCTCTCACGTCACTGACAGTAGCTAGAATGCATAAAAAAACACCGGGAAAAACAGTGTTCAGTCCACCAAGTCATAAGCTATCGGCGCTGCGCAGCACCAGTTGTGATATTTATCTTACGGAGTGTAATCGTAGGTAATGTCATGTATGAAAACTAGTATTGTTAGGCAATACTATAAGTGCAAGTCCAGGGCAGCTGAGGTGTGGCGATGACATCATACGCAAGTAGGATGTGCGGTTTCGCTGTCTGAATGAATTCAAAAGGGCTACGGTTTCAAATTTTTCCACTCTGGGACCAGGTTTCAAAAAAGTGCGGTTTCGGGCAGTGCGTTTACAGGATTCGTTTGGACGCTCGGCCAAGACGAAGCAAAACCTCTGCGTTTAACCCAAAAAGCGTCTCCGTGTGGACGGGCCCTTAGACTCCCTGGCATTTGGACTTGTCTCAGTCTTGGCCACTGGTCTCACCAAATATTGTTTATGGTTATAGTTATGGATACGCTTTTGTCCAAAGCGACATACAAATACAAAACAATATAATACTTAAATTTAACAGGGAACAAATTAAAATGTTTGGTGAGACTACAATAAGGAGAATAGCAATGATAAACAACAATGTCAATTCAATCAATAGCCCAATGAAAAATGAATATATGAAAAATATTCAAGGTTGTCTTGACCAAATCCAGCTGGCTTGAAAATACATTTTCATTTTAAAAAATCAGTCTTGTCTTGGACCCAACCCTCTTTTGTCTTGGTCTTGACCAGGTGTCGACTAGTCCTGTCTTGGACTTGTTTTGGACTCGACGAAGCTCTGGTCTCTTTTTTTTATTTGTTACACAATATGTTTTGAAAATAACACAACTTGTGTTGAAAACAACACAACTTTG
>NC_055980.1:22809301-22811801 GCF_018492685.1 Alosa sapidissima
GAGGAAAAGGAGAGAGGAGAGGAAAGAAGGATGAGCAAGGAGATTGGAGAGTTGAGTAGAGACCCAGTATGTGACAGGAGATTGGAGAGTTGAGTAGAGACCCAGTATGTGACAGGAGATTGGAGAGTTGAGTAGAGACCCAGTATGTGACAGGAGATTGGAGAGTTGAGTACAGACCCAGTATGTGACAGGAGATTGGAGAGTTGAGTAGAGACCCAGTATGTGACAGGAGATTGGAGAGTTGAGTAGAGACCCAGTATGTGACAGGAGATTGGAGAGTTGAGTACAGACCCAGTATGTGACAGGAGATTGGAGAGTTGAGTAGAGACCCAGTATGTGACAGGAGATTGGTGCAAGACAGACAAGAAAGAGGAGGAAGAAATATGAGAACAAGAAAGAGAGGGATGAGAGGATGAGAAAAGGAGGAAAGATAAGGATTTTGTGAAATAGACAGAAAGAGGAGAGGAGAGGAGATGACAAATAAGACATGAAGAGGTGAAGAACAGCCATGAAATGGAGGAGGAAGATGAGAGGAGGAAGATGAGAGGAGGAAGAGAGAAGGCGAGAGGAGGTGAGAGGAGGAAGAGTTGAAGCTACAGGCCTTTCCATTGGGGAGAAAGATGAATGGACAGAGAACAAGTGCAAGACACCGAAGAGGTGGCGATGGAGAGGAGGTAGAGCAGCTGTTCTTCTCCTTCATCTTCTTCTCCTCCTTTCTTCCATTCCTCCTCCTCCTCTTCCTCATCTTCTGTCTTTTCTGAACCCTCTCCTACTCTTTGCTCTGTCAGTGCAGTCCTTCCCTTGCTATTCCATTTGTACCGTACGGTGGATCTTGTTGTTTCTCTGTGGTGAAGTGAAAGACCAGCTTTAGGTTGTCAACAGGAGCAGAATCATCACGAGCAACATAAAGGCACCCGGTTTTGTTTTAGGTGTTGAAAAAGAGAGAGAAAGACAAAAAGCCAGAGAGAGAGAGAGAGAGACAGAGAGAGGGAGAGAGAGAGGGAGAGAGAGAGAGAGAGATGTGAAAATAAAAGCCGTCATCTCTTGGAGGCAAATAGCCCACGAAAAGGAAACAGACACTCTCTGTCTCCATCTTGAAACAAAATAACTAAACAAGACCACAACTCTTCCCACTCTCCCCAGTGGATGCGTTTGTCATCTTAGCAGCTGCTATTTGGTTCCCTCTCAAACAAAAACACGTTATTTTTTTGGAAGGGGGCAAGTCACAGTCTCACAAAAGAGTTTGCACTCTGAGGAAGAAAATGAAAGGACACATTTAAAATATGCTCCTTCTCCCTTTGCAAAATAATCAATATAGACACTGCATCTCCCCCAGACACACACACACACACACACACACACACAAACACACACACACACACACACACACTGCAACCCCAGCTCCTGAATACACACCCCCAGGCCCCATTCAGTCCCCTCAGGAGGTCTACCCGTGTCACAATGGGCTACTCGTCCCCGCTGTGCTAGCTGGCAGGTCTGATTGTGATGGTAAGTGCCACTGTGTTGATTTTGACATTAGCCTCCACCTCAGACATAATTAAGGTGTGTTATCAGTATTGGCAGGCGGTATGTGTGTGTGTGTGTGTGTGTGTGTGTGTGTGTGTGTGTGTGTGTGTGTGTGTGTGTGTGTCTGCCAATTGTACTCTAATGGGGTCTGCAGATAAACGTAAATCTTTATATTGCTAATAGAACACTCATGAGCTGCAGGTCTCAGCTAAGAAATGACAGGAATGACATTGCAGATAAAAGAGCAAGAGTGAGAGAAAGTGTGTGTGTGTGTGTGTGTGTGTGTGTGTGTGTGTGTGTGTGTGTGTGTGTGTGTGTGTGTGTGTAGGTGTGTACTGTATGTACTGTAAGGCAGTGGAATGTCAGGATCGATGATGTGTGTGTGTGTGTATGTGTGTGTGTGTGTGTGTGTGTGTGTGTGTGTGTGTGTGTCTGTAGGTGTGTACTGTATGTACTGTAAGGCAGTGGAATGTCAGGATCGATGATGTGTGTGTGTGTGTATGTGTGTGTGTGTGTGTGTGTGAGAGAGAGAGAGAGTGAGGGAAAGGGAGCTGAAAATAAATGACAGATGCAGAAGGGAGGAATATTGAGAACAAGAGAACAAGTGACACACACACATAAAGATGAAATGAAATGGAAAAAGAGGAGAAGATGTGAAAATGCTTAACAGAGAGAGAGAAAAATCAGAGAGAGAAACAGAGAGAAAAAAACACAGAGAGAAACAGAGAGAGAGAGAGAAACTTAGCCTGTAGACAACATTGAAAAAGAGGAGAAGATGTGAAAAGCTTAACACAGAGAGAGAGAGAGAGAAAACATAAAGAAAGAGAAACACAGAGAGAGAGAGAGAGTGAGTGAGAGAGAAGTGTAGCGACGACAGACAGTGAAGGAGAAGGGGAGATCGAGGATACTAGTGTTGTGACAGTCATTTAGTGTGATAACCGCCATTCTGATAACATCACGCCTGAGAGGGCCC
>NC_055980.1:22816801-22914301 GCF_018492685.1 Alosa sapidissima
TCTGTCTCTGCCTCTCTCTCTATCTCTTTCACTCACACACACACATTTACACACAAACAAGCACCCCCCCACACACACACACACTATTTTCTGGGCGCTAATTGCTGGTGACAATCATGGTTAATGAGATCGTCGGGGTCGTCTGCAGAACGCACCTCCATAATTCAGACACAGCATGAGCCCTGGGGTCCAGTGGCTTCTGTTTGTCCAGAGAGAGAGGCTCGGGTCAACAGCGCTTGCCCCCCCCCCCCCCCCACCCCCACCCCTACCTTTCTCTCTCTCTCCGTTGACACTCGAACAAGCTGTGGGGACCCCAACGTTTGTTTTTTTAGGGGTTGGGGGGTTGGGGGGTTGGGGGGGGGCAGCTTTTGTCCCCATTTAGTTGCCCCAGCTGTAGGCTGCTGCGATTCTTGTCTTGCCTCCATTGTGAACAGGCCTGTTGTTAATCCATTAGTGCCCTGATAAATGCCCCCCCCCCCCCCCACACACACTTAATCCCCCTGCCACCTTCACTACTTGCTAATGTTATCTATGGGTACGAGGAGTGTTCGGGGGGGGGGTCTGTTAAGGGGCGGTGCAAACAATTTAGTTAATCCATTAACCACTAATTGTCCCCACCTTTCCCATGGCTGGGACAGACAGCATCAGCATATTTTGAATGGGGGGGGGGGGGGGTCGCTGGTCCGGGGGTGCGGGGGGATGCTGGGATGTATTTAAGCCCAGTGTGGAGGCCACACTGCATACTGCCAAAGCACAGGGGAGACACCTACTCATCGAGCTGCTGGACTGCTCTGCAAAGGCCACAGCTCTTTTCTACAAGACCGTGTTTAAATATCTGTCCTCGCCTTCCTCCAGTGACACAGCATTGTTTTGGTCTGGCCAAAAGGGTCAATCCTCGTTTTTTAAGGACAACAATTCGACAGATTCCATCTCTCTCTCTCTCTCTCTCTCTGAGAAGACCGAGTTCATCCGTCTCTCTGTCTGAGAAGGCCGAGTTCATCCGTGTGTCTCTCTCTCTCTCTGCGAAGGCCGAGTTCATCCGTCTCTCTCTCTCTCTCTCTGAGAAGGCCGAGTTCATCCGTCTCTCTCTCTCTCTCTCTCTCTCTCTGCGAAGACTGCGTTTGCGGAGGACCCCGGGCTGTGGAGATGAGAGTGGTGGGGGCGAGGTCAGCGCTGCGGACGCTGCTCTGTGTGTGCATGTGCCTGTCGGCGGCGCAGGCCAGGATCTGGGCCTGGATGCTAGCCATGCCTCACGGTCCTACCGAGGACGGCCCGCTCCGACACCACGACAAGGGACTGGAGGACCTGCCGTCCAGCTACAAAGCAGACTCGGTACGTCAATATAATAATAATATTGATCCCTTGGGGATCAATAAAGTATCTATCTATCTATCTATCTATCTATCTATCTACTACTAATAATAATAATAAGCTTTGTTTGTATAGCACCTTTCATACACAGAATGCAGCTCAAAGTGCTTTACATTTGGAGCATTTAACAGTAACAAGTCCAGTCCCTCAGTGCTGGAGAGAGGTTGCATATTTACAAATGGCAAGGCAAAGGCAAGGCAAGGTTATTTATGTAGCACATTTCATACACAGGTATAATTCAATGTGCTTTACATAAACAAAACTTGTTTTGAGAATAATGGTAAATAAAAGCATAAAAGGGCAATAGTTAAAGAAATGCTTAAAAAGTAAAGCACATAATAGGTAATGATAATGAGACTAATAATAATGTATTAATTATATTTATTTATCTGATACGGATTAGAAACAGATAGATTGCTGATTTTGCATGGATGGTACATTCTATGAGTGACTCTCTTAATGGTCCATTATGTTAAACAGTTCATTGTGTTTTATGTTGCCACTGCACAGATGTTGAAACAGTCCAGTCCTTGCCATCATTAGAATCGTCCAAGTTGAGTGTTGAGGTGGAGTCTGTTTGCAAGCACAGTAATCATTACTCAAATAAGGAGGCCGGAAGTGATTTAAAATGACAAGTAATGATAGCAAACTGTGTTTTAAAACGCAGCGTTTAACATCCAATGTTTGTTTTAACTAAGGCGTGAAACTAAATGTTTTGATTACGTTCTTTCGGCTCTGTCACCCCTGAGACTAATGACAGCAGGTAGAGCATACACAGAGCACAAGCTTCACCATTTCAACATTCTCACACACACACACACACACACACACACACACACGCGCACACACACACACGCACACACGCACACACACACAATTCAATTCAACATAACATATTTAATCGTTTCACACAGAGCACAAGCTTCACTATTTCAACATTCTGCTTAACGTAGCTGAGTTATTTTTTTACATTTAAACAAACCTCATAGTCCTCTCCAGGGTACGACGGAGTATTAGGGCCACACATGAAGGAAAAAATATTTTTGCCATGACGAGATTAAACTCGACATGTCGACTTTAAAGTCACCATGTCAACATTAAAATCGACATTTCGAGAATAAAGTTGAAATTTAATATCGACTTTAATCTCGACGTATCAACTTTAATGTCGCCACGTCGACATTAAACTCAACATTTCGAGAATAAAGTTGAAATATCATGTCGACTTTAATCTCGACGTGTCGACATTAAACTCAACATTTTGAGAATAAAGTTAGTTTGGAGAGAGAACGACTCGGGACGATTGAAAGGGAGGACGAATGAAACAATGCAACAAGTGCAACAATGATTGTTCCAGTGCAACAATGATTAGACATAGGCCTATATCATGTGAACAAAACATAGAACATATTAACCTACGTTGCTCAGCCAAATGCTTTGCTGTACGTTGGAGTTACAGGCGATAAATGGTCAAAAGTAGCCTAAACGTCATAACGTTTTTTTTTATTTATTGTAGGCCTATTATTAAAGTGTTGTTTTTCATGTAAAGGTTCAACTTCATGCTTATGCACTAGAGGCACACTAGGCGCTCTCCCCAATCCTAGACTTTCACGTTGCTTGTTTGTAATGGATGCAAAACAGCCTATTGCTGAATGTCTATGGAGGGACGAATGAAGCTGTCCTCCCGACCACCCCATGTAGGCTAGTAGCCTACATGCACACATATGCACACAAAATGCATAAATAAAGTGCATGCACACATATTCTCTCACGGGATCAAAATAGTATATATGCTTAGGCTATACCTGTGTTTCTAGCCTCCTATACGTATTGCAGGTGAGACATGGAAAAGCAGTTTTAGAAAAATTTGTTTTGCCATGTTATCCTGGAGAGTGACGGCCTGTGGGTCATGAAGGGCAGTTATTTGGATGTGCAGTGGCCTTAACCACGTAAAACAGAGTGAAATAACATTTTGTATAGAAACATTATATCATTGGATACATATATTTTTCTAGCTATTTAGCCTAAACGGCATAGTGCATGGTATTTCCATAACCGCGAGAGACAGCACTTCACGATGACGGCAATGAGTAGTTAACAGACAAGACGCAATCTATCTGAATATCTGCAATCTATCTGAATAACACCTATTTGAAGCCCATTTTTCTTTTATGTAACATATTGTGTATTAGTGTAGGCTACATAGCTTAAACTGTGTAGGCTATGTTTAAACAGTAGGGCCTATTGCGAGTTTAATGTCAGCATGTCGACTTCAAAGTCGACACGTCGAGATTAAAGTAGATATGATATTTCAACTTTATTCTCGAAATGTTGAGTTTAATGTCGACGTGGCGACTTTAAAGTCAACATGTCGAGTTTAATCTCGCCATGGCAAAAATATTTTTTTCTCTTCATGTGTGACCCTAATACTCCGTCGTACCAGGGCGCACTTCCTCTGAATCCACTAAAGATTACATTTACAACCAAAGCCTGTCCCTGATTTACACCAATCACACAGCAATGTTGACTCAAGTGAAGGAGCTGCTGACCTATCACACAGCAGTGTTGACTCAAGTGAAGGTGCTACTGACCTATAAACACTTCTCCTTGTTTACGCTCTAGTTGATTGATTGGGGTTTAGGTTGTGGTTGTGGTTGGGGTTGGGGTTAGGGATAGGGTTGTGGTTGGGGTTGGGTTTGTGGTTGGGGTTGGGGTTGGGGTTAGGAATAGGGTTAGGCCTGAGGTGTGGGTGGGTGGGTTAGGGAACATAGGGCTGTGGGAACATAGGCATGCTCCCCACGGGATAATGTCAGCCATTCTCATTCCTGTCTTACTCAGCATAAGCATCAACACAGAAGCACAACCTGACCACTGGTCATTTTGAAACCGTTTCCCTACAGGTGGCCTGCGAGCATGACCGAGCGTGTGGCAAAGGCTTCGCCTGCG
Organism: Alosa sapidissima; assembly: GCF_018492685.1. NCBI lineage: Eukaryota > Metazoa > Chordata > Actinopteri > Clupeiformes > Clupeidae > Alosa > Alosa sapidissima. The sequence continues at coordinate 22,821,119 of NC_055980.1, forward strand.
ACCGCCATTTTGGCCGCTGCGTCCCCCTGAGGCAGGAGGGCCAGTACTGCCGTCGGGATGGCCAGTGCGTGCGCAGCCTGCACTGCATGTTTGGGAAGTGTCTACGCAGCATCCCCGGGGGACAAGAGGGTAAGAAGCAGAGCACACAGGAGAACTGTGTCAGGAGAAGAGAGAGAACTGTTCTACAGGAACTCTGTGTTTGGAGAAGGGAGAGAACTCTGTGTCAGGAGAAGAGAGAGAACTGTTCTACAGGAGAACTGTGTTAGGAGAAGAGAGAGAACTCTGTGTCAGGAGAAGAGAGAGAACTCTGTGTTAGGAGAAGAGAGAGAACTCTGTGTCAGGAGAACTGTGTTTGGAGAAGAGAGAGAACTCTGTGTTAGGAGAAGAGAGAGAACTCTGTGTCAGGAGAACTGTGTTTGGAGAAGAGAGAGAACTCTTCTCCATCATGTACTGACATACATTAGTTATTGGAGTGAGTAGTTATATGAGATGAGTGTTTGGGAGACATGTAAAGATTCATTGGAGATTGTGTCAACTATGCACACTTACACACACACACACACACACACACCGTGCACACACACACACACACACATAGTGCACAAAAGCACATACAATCACTCACAAGCACACCAACTACTTTTTTAATGATCCGTTCCAGGCACTTACAGATATGAAAGTAATTCTCTCTCTCTCTGTCTCTCTCTCTGTCCCTCTCTCCTCCTTTCTCCCAGGTGCGAGGTGTAAGGTGGACAGGGACTGTGGGCCCTCCATGTGCTGTGCCCGTCACCATGGCGAGCAGGTGTGCAAGCGGAAGCTGGCGCCCGGCGAAGGCTGCTTCGTGCCCTACGGTGGACTGGCCTTCAGCATCAACCAGATCTGCCCGTGCGACGAGGGACTGCTGTGTCGCAGCAGCAGCGGAGAACAGCCACGGAGGAAGTGAGTGTCCACAACAACATGGTGCTTTCTTTGGCTTCACTATCTGCTCTGTCGCTGTCTGTTTTGCGGACATAAGCTACAGTTGTTGTTTTTTTTTTCCAATAGCTGAAACAGAGATTCCAAACCCCCATGTGGGCCGTAGGGAGAGTCTCTGCAGCAGATGTGTGACCAGCTTATGGGAAAGTGCATGTGTGTAGCTTAGAGCTATAGGTTCAGAGTGCAGAGCATGTGATGCCAGTAGTCATGACTCATGTGTGAAATCATACTAGAATTACCACAGTCAGCAACAACAACAACACAAAACACACACCCCCCTCCATAATTCATGCCAGTGCATAATGGAAATAAAATGACAGTTTTGTCAAGTTAGAAAAATGTAAGCTGTGATTCCATGGTAACTTATAGAGCAGTCACATATGGCTGTAAACATTGTCTAAACTACACACAGTGGAATAAAATCAGATGAAAGATTGTTAAAATAGTTCCAGGGGATTCCACAGCACGGAGGATTTTGCATATACACTTTGTACGTGGCTCAAAACTCTTTTCTGCTTTTCTTCTTCTCAGGAGAGAACTTGTGCACAGTCATGAGCCAACCACCTGGACCTGTCAAACCTCAAAGCCCTAAAAATGAGAGAGCATCAACAACACACCAATGTATTTATTTGTCAACATGCTGCCGTATATATTCTGTGAGTTTATTGTACATATTGTATTGTATATATTAATTACAAAGATTTATTCTTATATGTCATATGATATTAGATGTTGAATGGAATGTTCCATAAAGGTCATTTTAGCTTACTGTGTCAGACTATAGGTTAATGCACTCTTCTAAACTGTTACAAATGAAAAAAAAAAAAACCTTTATTTTCAAAGTTGTTAATAAACTTTTCTTTATGGCCTGTATGAACTCCTCTTTCTTCTTTTTTTGTTTTGACTTGGGAGTGACGTTGGGTTAGAGAAAGGCATTAAATGTCACTATTATTATGATACAACCTAGAGAAAAGTTGAAGTGTGGTGCTGCAAATATGCATTGCAAATTTTCCCTAAAATAAGTTTCATGTGTACAAACAGCTAACATAGCCTACAATGTTGCAGCGTTGGCTTCTAACTTCAAGACATAGGATAGATTTCAGACATTACAATATCCTAAATGTTTATCTGACAGAATGATTTATGATCAAGAAGTTTTCTGGGCACTGCACTGAAGAGTCTCAAGGCGAACAATAGAATGAACAATACAATGAGCTCAGCGATGTACTGACTCAGAGCCTGTCAAGCTGGATCTGCAGCTGATGCTGACAGTTTGCCATTTGGCTCTGTTGAGTTTTAAATTTGGTTAACGGAAAATGTCTTTCATGATGGCATTACTGGGGAAATACCCCTGCAAAACCACATTGAATTGGGAGGGATTGAAACATTTGTTTTGGTTACGTGCAGTTTTTCTGGGTAAATATTCCCAGAAAAACTGCGCCAGAATGCTTTCTGGCCCGAGAGCTAATGTTCTCCACACACCAATTTTGGAGTCACCTTTCACCCTTTGGAACTTATGAAAGTCTGGAACTCGTATCTGCTGTAGTTCCACCACTACAGCAGGTGGCAGCACTAAATCCTTATGTACTTAATAATGCTACCACAGAAGAAGAACCTACTAGCAACGTCCATGCGAATGTCAACTGTATGTTGAGACTTTTTGTTGTAAACTTCGTTAATGCCAAAACGCAAAGATGTCGACAGCAATGAATTTCGGAAGTAAATCGTTCCGCCCTCGTGCTCCAGACAAAGGAGCTTTTCCTCTGGATCATTTTGGTGAGTTAACGTGGTTTGTGATCTAAGCTAATACCTCTGCTATTGGTTGTCCAAGCTAGACTTTGATGAAGTTCATGTGTACTTTTCAGTATTGCTTAAAAGGTCTTATAAGTCAGTGACATATGGGTGTTTTATTCACAGCGGTTGGCAATGATTGAGGAGTATAATTGAGCAATTAAAGACTTCGTGTGTTTCGAATTTCTCTAATCAGACATCTTCTACTTCCACTGTAGGAGAATGCAAAGCTTTCAAAGAGAAATTTATGCGATGCCTCAGAGACAACAGTCACGATAACTCCAAGTGTCGACTGCAGTCCAAAGACTACCTAGAATGCAGGATGGACAAGTATGTTGTGCGGCTGATCAAGTGATGTATTACAACCTGAGTTCAGAGCCTTGTTTTGACAGTTGCAAACAGAAATGGGCGAACAATGTTGGGCAAATGTAAGCTAAAACTACACTTTTACTAAAAAAAAAATAACTGCACCTCAAGTTAACAACTTGAACAACTTCAAGTATCAAAACTTGTTCAGTTTTCTGAGTATCCATTACAAACTAGTTTTAGTAGCCTGCCTTCAAGGAGATTCTAGGTGGGCATGACCATGCAGGCTACCGTTTTGGAGGAATTATTTGCAGTTCATAAGCAGGAAATGCAATATTTTGGACATGAAAAAACTGCATTGCACAACATACAGAGCTATTAGACATTCTCTGCTACATAGTACTTCACTTAACCGCAGAAATGGTATATTTTGGACATGAAAATATCATTGTGCTGCGTTGTACTTCAGATAAACTGCATAACTTGTCCAACTGCAGCTATGTTATGTAAGGGTAGTATTCCTATTGCAGGACACACAACACATGTTTGCTGTCCTTGCCACAATCACACCTTTGTGCTGTTCTGCACAAAGTATTTACATCTCATAATATACTGTGGTCAGAGAGGACATGGCAGAAATTGTAGTTCTTGTCATCAGCTTCCTGTTTGTGTTGTGTAGGCAACTCATGGCGAAGGAGCCTTTGGAGAAGCTTGGATTTAAAGACCTCATGGATCAACCCAGCACTGAGAAGCCAGAGACCAAACCACAAGGATAATAGGCCCTCTCTCTTTGAGAAGCACACCAGTGCGGACATGCTAACTGGTGTTCCCTCAATCTTGTACATAAATTGTTAATGTGTGTAAATTATATTCCCCATCCCACAAAGACTGTATATAAAATATGTTGATTTAAACTCAGTGTTTTGGGCTTTTGTTTATTAATTATTGCTATTTAACTGGAGGCCTTGACCCAATCATGTCACTAACTAAATGCTTCAGACCTATTAGCTGAACCAGACACAATTTATCCTGCTTGGCTGTAATGGAATCGTTGGCTGACGTGCTTTAAAGATATGACAGATGAAGGAGTCTCACTGTTCTCCCTTATTTTATATGAATCATTATGGTTTTTGAATAGCAAAAACATCTGTCACTGATAGTTACACACATGGCTCACTAACACAAACAAATTGTTTTGGACTTTTGTATTTATTTTATTCTCAATATAACACATAAATCTACCAATGACAAAGTCCCTCAGAAATCACATTCTTATACATCTGACAGCTCTGCACCAGAAATCTCTATGGTAATAGAACTCAGCGACAGCATCATGCAGTTCGTTTGTTGTAGAGGAGCTGAACAGAAATATGCGGGGGGAAAAAACATCTGTTATAAGAGTAGGGGGGAAACTAAAACAGTACTTAAAATGTTTTTTTTTATCTATACAAACCCTTTTTCTTATGTACAAGTACACAGTCGTAATAAGCTGTAAAAACACGAAAATGTTCCTAGAAGGAGAAATACATCAACAGGATAAAGGTTTGAAAGCAACCTTCACCTCTTTAACATGGCCATCAGAAATGAGAAATGATGTGGAATTGTCATTGACAGGCAGGTAGCTTATCAAACACTGAAGGGTCACGCTAATGCTTGGCGCATGGGGTACTTGGGTCAGCCTGCGGGTTTTTATCGGGAGGAGTTGGAGCTGGAACGCGAACGATGGCGTCTTCGGCCAGGCGAGCGAGATCGGGAACGGCGACGGACTGGAGACCGTCGTCGAGGCGAGCGGGACCTGGCATGAGTGAAAGAGATGCGGAAAGCAGTCACGACAGATGGCAATGTCGCACAAGTGCTCACGTACAAAAGCCAAGGATCTTTCAAACGTGATCATCTTGGCAAGAACAGAGTGGATTTCAGACTTCGTTGGTTCGTTATTTTTCAGCAAATGAACATTCGGTAGTGACTGCATTTACATTGCCACACTAGGGGAAAACAAAAACCCAAAAAGCCTTTAATTTAGGTGGGCTTAGCAGTGCTCTGATGAGATATTCTTTTGCAATGCCTAAGCCCACCTAAAATAAAGGCTTTTTAACTATAAAAAGCAGTGTGCCTTTGGAATTTTTTGGTTAGACGTAGCCTACACTCCTTGATGAAGCTTTACAAGTCAAACCAACTCTTTTAAGACGTAAAGTATCCCTTTGAAACCAAAGAGCACCTGCTTTCGAGAGACAGATCAGTGACGAAGCACTTCTGACCAGTGACCACCAACCTTATTCCTATTTGGAAAAACCCCAAAAAGCATGCACGCAGCCAGTGGAGAACTCACTCACCTCCTCCTCATCCGTGGGGGGGTCCTGCGCCACATGGGCGGCGGGGGGGGCATCCTGCGGGGAGGGGAGGGCCGGCGGGGCGGGGGGCGCACCCTGAGGGCCAGCACTGCGGTGGCGGTGATCTCCTGCCCGTCAATCTGACCTGCACATCAAAGACAAACACCATCAACTACGTAGAAGTACTTACAGCTAGATGTTCTTCCTTCTACCACTCCCTGCATTGATTACACTTCAACAACTACTTCAACTTCTGCACTTCAACTTCTCCTCACCTTTGGTAGCAGTATTGTTTGTTACCTAAGGCAGGGCTGTACAGTGCTACATATTTGTAGCACATGCTACAAATCAGTCTGTCAATCTACGGATGATTTACCAGCGTAGACTGGCGACTCCTTATCTAAAATGTTTTCTAGAGTGTAGCCTACAGATGAGGTGTTTGTAACTACATACCGATGATAGATATTTTGGGGATTGTGCTACAAAACTATCAACCTCTGTAGCACCTGTGCTATGAGCAAAAGTTAACGTACAGCCCTGCCTAAGGTCTCCTCTGCAATGTAGTTTGAATATTATTCCTCATCTTGTACGTCGCTTTGGAGAAAATGTACATGCTCAAAGGGCTTGCCATAGGAGGGTTTTTTCCTGTAGAGGCCTACAGGCCAGATGCACATTGCGTGATGTACTCAGGGTGCTGCATTTAAAACAGTTCCATCACTTACAGAACTTCAGCCCTGTTTAGCTGGCCTGCACATGTCACAATGAAATAGTCTATGTGTGGCAGTTGCGTATTATGTCTTTTATGATGTTGGTCAGCAACAAATAGGCAGAGGTTAAAAATGTCACAGTGGTGGCAGTGATCTCCTGGCTGCCTATCTACAGTGATGGCCAAAAGTATTGGCACCCATGCTAAAGTTGACTGAAAAGAGGAATATAAAATCATCTTTTGGAAATTGATCTTAATGCCTTAAGTGAAAAATGAGGAAATATCTAACGTTTAAGGACACCAATTTTCTTAGAGAATGAATAATGTATCATAAATAAATAAATGTTCTTCCTTAAAATACAGGGGTCATAAGTATTCCTACCCCTATGTTAAATTCCCATAGAGACAGGCAGATTTTTATTTTTAAAGGCCAGTTATTTCATGGATCCAGAATACTGTGCATCCTGATAAAGTTACCTTGGCCTTTGGAATTAAAATAGCCCCACATCATCACATACCCTTCACCATACCTAGAGATTGGCATGGGTGTTATTTCAGTTAGCCTATTAGCTGGTTTGATTAGCTGGTTTGATTTGCAATGAGCATCCAACCAGCTAATAGGCTAACTGAAATAACACCCATGCCAATCTCTAGGTATGGTGAAGGGTATGTGATGATGTGGGGCTATGGGTCAGTGCCGTGATGGCTGGCCTCTTAGGAGGCTGTCTAACTCACCTCCATCCATGTGCTTGAGGGCCTTCTCCGCCTCGTCGGCCGTCTCATACTCCACGTAGCAGTAGCCCTTAGACAGGTGGGGGTGGAGCCTGTCCATGGGCATATCGATCATCTTGATCTTCCCATAGGTGGAGAAGATCTCCTGGATGTGTTCCTGCAGAAGACAAGGACAAAATGGCGCAGAGAGCACGTCAGTCTGTTGGACTGTCTATATGAAATGAATGATGCAATCATGCAATATTGCTAAAAAATGGTCTTTTGAGCATTTAGGAATGACAAACATATTGCAAGAGAAAGCAGTTAGTAAAACCAGCAAATGTATTGATGCACATCTTGGATACTTGTAAACAGCACAATTAAACAGTCTTATAATATAATTTTGTCTGGTACTGTGTTTGCAAAGCAACAGAAAAAATGATGAAGACAGACAAATGATGGGTTGAACCATGCAATGAACCATGAAACATCCTCTTCCTGAAAGCATACTTCCTTTAACCCTTAAAGGTGCATCGTCACACCAGTGTGATGGGAATGTTGGAAAATGAACGTTCTAAAGAATATCTGGGTTCATTGAATTCAACATAGAATTTTAGAACCTTCAATTGTGGCGGAACAGAATCTTATGTTAGAATGTTCAAAAACCCACACCTTAAACCAGTGTTTTTCAACCACTAGGCCAGGGCCAAAGGGGTAGGCGAACGTTCGGAAAGCATACCTCGCATGGGAGGGTCTGAGCCTAATAGTCTACCACTTGGGAGTTGGCATTCCATTGACCCCCCGTTCATTTTGGCATCACTTTGACATCAAATAACCTTACATCTGGAGCGTTTTAAGCATTTATATGAACCATTTTCTATTTCCAGAGAATCACAACATTGTGTGACTGGCTTCATAACCTCGTATCTCACTTTAGGGCTCTGTAGTGTTGAATATTGGTGGTATTCAATATTGTTACTGCCCCTTTGTTTTGCAATAAACATTCTATCTGTTACAGAATGTTTATTGTAAGCAAACAGAATGTTTTTCATGTACAACGCCAAATGGTATACTCAATTAATTGCTCCCCCCATCAGACACATTCACATTGGAAAGATGTTTTGGAGAACCCGGCCAGGTCTTTCCTGTCACTGATTGCTCTCCCCCATCTGACTCCAGGCAGATACCTGTGGAGAACCATTTGTTTAATGTGTATTCGAATTTCCCTATTTCTAACCGTGAGCATTCTGGCCCAGGGTTCTTTGTCTTGGCTTCACTTTGCCACGTGCTGTACTGTGCAGGGGCCCAAAACTCTGCTGTAACATCCAGAATAAAGGACTATTCTTTTCGCCAGCCTGCTCTAGCTCCATTGGATTAACATTGGATTCTAAGTCAACTAGGTGTCTTCATTTGAAATTAAGGAGACGGTTTTTAGTAGTATTCTTCAGTAGTAAACTTTTTTCTAAACCAAGGCTAAAATAATGTCATGAGCATGTGACTTTCAATCGCACAGGAGAAAAGTAACCAAATTCTCTGGACGAGAAACTTGAAAGCAGTCTGAGGGAAAGTCCATGGTTAAGCTATTTAGGAAAGCATCAAGGAAAAAATTAAGCGATGTTTTGTTAGGTTGGTACTGCGTTGGAACAAATCAAAGGCTGCACTCGAACTCGGAGCACTCTGCACATTATCAATTTCCTTAGCGCGGCTACCAGACAACTTACGGTGTTTCAGTCTGGTCAGTCACGTGTTTGACACTCAACTGCGTGGCACATCAGTAGTCTAACAGGAAACGGGTTCAAATTGGCTTCACTTGTCTCTATTGAAGTCCCATGGGGTGACTGTGTCCATTTCCTTTACAGTCTATGGCCGGGGCCCATTAGTGGGCTGCACAGCGCCACCTAGTGGGCCAGGAAATGTTTTGAAGTTGAAGGCCATTTTTTGCAAAATACGAAGAACTGATTTTTTTTCTTAATACAGTTACAGTTGTTCCTGCGCAATCCCTGACTGCAGCTACTGTATAAGGCAGAACAGGTTGAGAACCCCTGCTTTAAACTGCACCTCCAACTTTAGGGCAGGATTACCTTGATGACGTTTCTGGTGAGGCGGCCCAGGTAGACCTTCGTGGGCCTTGGGCTGGGGCTTCTGCGCCTCCGATCTTTGTCGTCTTTCTTCACTGACTTGGACCTACAGTACGAATGCCAAGGACATTTTACACGACTGCCATCATTGCGTGGCTGCACTTTGCAATGTTATGTTAAGAGTGTACAACTTTGAAATTAAATATTTTACGAAATACATCCATCATGGTAAATTTAAATTATAGTCTGTATGTCTATGAAAATGAGCTCTATTCAACACCTATGCATCCATATTCAACACAAATGATCTGAAATAATAAATGCAATAGACATGCCAGAGCAACAAGCTTGTGCTGTATGTGCATCCAGGCAAAAACCCTTATAAGTGCTTGCTATATCAATATTGAATGATATTGAATCGGAACAAAAGAGCATGGTCTGGGCATACATACTTGGAGCGAGAGCGTCTGCGGTTGTCGTGGCGGCGGCGGTTGGGTGTGGGCGACCCCGAGGAGCTGGAGGAGCTGGAGGAGCGGGAGCTGGAGGATCCCGAGCGACTGGAGGCCGAGGACGAGCTGGACCCGCTGGACGAACCCGAGCTGGAGCCCGAGCTACTGCTGGAACTGGAGCTGCACAATCATACATCCATCAACAACGATGAACAAACAAACAAACAAACAAACAAACAAACAAACAAACACACAAACAAACACACAAACAATGCATTACATGTGGGAACTGGAGCTGCACAATCATACATCCATCAACAACGATGAACAAACAAACAACCAAACAAACACACACACAAACAATGCATTTCATGTGGGAACTGGAGCTGCACAATCATACGTCCGTCAATATCAACAAAAAACAAACAACAAACAATGCATTACATTACTGCTGGAACAGAACTGGAGCTGCGTCAACCACCGACTTCAGCTTGTTGAGAAACTCCTTAGACCAATGCCAAGATAATGAAAAAAACACATATGATATCTGCACAAATAGATTTGTGGAGGGGTCTTTTAAAGGGCATGCTGCCATCCTGTGGCATCCGGGCCTTGCCAGTGTCAGTCAATGAGAGAAAACCTCACCTGCTACTGCCTGTGGACGCACTGCGGCGTTTGCGCCCCTTCTCTCTGCCCCTCTCCTTGTCCGCCCCTTCTTTGGTGCTTGCTTTCTCCTTCCCTCGTTCTTTGGTCTTGTCGTCCGAGCGATCCTTCCTCTTGGTTGGCGACGGAGCCCTGATGGAGTGGATGCAAAGGGAACACCGTTTACGATGACCACAATGAATCGGACTGTGACTGACATTTGTGCAGACACCCCCTATGGCTATAGCTGATGATGATGATGATGATGTATGGCAAGAAACAGCGTTTTTAAAAATGCAAGCCAGCAAGCCATCACTCACAATTTGTGCAACAAATAACTGGCATTTTGTTAATTTAAGCCGTATGACTTTACTATAAACTGTTCATTTTAATGTTAATGTTTATTGATGTCATTGTAAATCGCTTTGGACAAACGTGTCTGTTAAGAATCATTAACATCAACATAAACAGAATAATCATAATTGAAATTGTAGATGGGTTCACATATGTAAAAAAAACATGGCACATTTTGGGATGCAAGTAATGGCATTCTATTCAAGTTGCTATGTAGCTTGGTTGTGGACATCTCCTTGCACAATGTAAGCGTATTGCATGTCTCTGTTTCTTTTTGAACTGCATGCGCTGCCTGAGCAAGTTCCTCTGAGCAAGAGTCGTAATGACAGTTATCGATGACATTCAGAATTCACAAAATATCAAGATAATTGGACATACCATGACATCTTTTAAAAGGTAAACCTATCAAGATGCTAACACAGGGCTAGATCGAAATGTTTCAGAAGTTAGTTAAGTTAAATGAAAAATCATTGTAAGTGAAATGTTCCTGATTTCTAAACAATATGAGTGGCCACTTCAAAACAAACCAATCGCATGCATGTTGATACTTTGGTCGCACCATCCGTGTGAAACAGGCCAGACTCATTCATTCACTAACAGGGCTAACCTTAGCGAAATTTCGATTTAGCTTAGTACCTTTTAGCTTGCTAAGTTCGGTTACAAAGACCAGCACGATGTCAAATTATACATTGTTAAGTATCGAGGTGTATCTGGTTGAAATAACCATCATATGGCAAGAGAGCGTAGACATAATATTTTAAAATGAGGACGCAATAAGGTGGACTTATGCTGACAACGTTAGCTAGCTAGTAGCTAGTATGAAATAAGGTTAGCCTTGTGTGTTACATTAATTAAAAGCAATCCCTATTTCAGATTTACACGTATGTAGTAATTACCATCTTAATATCCACCACTAGATGTTAAAATAACCAAAAACCTTGCTAAGCTATGCATTTTAGCTGAAACGAGAACGACTTACATTTTCGAAGCTCGTTCGCAAATGTCACTGTCGCTAAATGATGACGTATTTCTTGGAGACAACATGAACAGCAGAAACCTGACAGGGGTTGAACAGCACACTAGTCCTAATGAGAAAGCATGCTGATGGTTACTGTGAGTGTGGCATTCAAGAAACCGTAGAACATGTCATAGTACAGTGTCCTAAATTCCAACAGGAACGACAGACACTTATAGAGCAGCTAGCACAAGAAAAAATAAGTCTGGACATAACAGATATACTGCAAAGAAATTCTGGGGAACAATGTTTTAGATGTGTTTTTCAATATTTGAAAACAACAGGTTTATTCCATTGAATTTAGAGGGATGTAGTATTCAGACCCACACTCCTATTCAGAAGGTGGCAGTAATGCACCTAAAAGCTGTTTGCCAACCGCCAAAGAAAAAAAGAAGAAGAAGAAGAAGAAGAAGAAACCTGACAGAAACTCACAATCAATGGAAGTGACCGGGGTGAATCGTCCTGAGGTAGCCTAACCTACAATACCATCTGTTGTAGCACAGGGACAATTATTTATTGAACGTTGGTTTAATGATTGATACGTGTCGAAGCAAAGTAACTTTAATCGGGAATTAATTTAACCTTTAGAAACGTTTAGGTTCGTTATGCTAATTTAAGGCTACAAGAAGAGACGCCATGAGAACTGAGACTGGGTGCTAGGTCCATAGACATAGGAAGACTCACACAATGTCTTTCTATGGCATATAGGACAATGAAAGGGATAGTGACTCTAGCACTGACTGTGTTCTGTACTGCGATTGGTGGTACTTTGCAGTATGGCTACAATCTTTCCATCATCAATGCTCCCACAGCACACATTCAGAGATTCATCAATGACACTTGCTGGGAGCGCTGGTTTGTCTCACTTGAGCAAAGTCATGTGACTCTGATATGGACAGTCATTGTGTCTACCTATTCCCTTGGGGGTCTAGTCGGAGCGTTACTTGCAGGACCCATGGCGGTCCGGTTCGGTCGTAAAGGTGCTCTGCTGCTGAATAATGTATTTTTGTTCTCAAGCGCTCTGTTCGCGCTGACCAGCCGCGCTGCTCGTTCCTTTGAGATGATCATACTGGCTCGGCTGCTCGTGGGCATCAACGCTGGTGTGAGCATGAACGTTCAGCCCATGTACTTTGGCGAGAGCGCGCCCAAGCATCTGCGCGGAGCGGTCACCTTCTCCTCTGCTGTCTTCACTGCATTTGGCATCATGCTCGGACAGGTGATGGGCCTGACCGAGGTACTCGGGTCAGAGCCCTGCTGGCCTTACCTGCTGGCCAGCAATGCGCTACCTGGGCTGTTCCAACTCCTCACTCTGCCCTGGTTCCCAGAAAGCCCGCGGTACCTGCTCATCGACAGGGGAGATAGAGAGGCCTGTAGCCAGGCGCTGAAGAGGTTCCGGGGCTGTGCTGTCTCCGAGGAGGAGATGGAGGAGATGCTCCAGGAGAAAGAGCTGGCCACTGGGGCTAAGGCTCGCTCCCTGTGGAACCTGCTGTCCGACCGGAACCTGCGGCCACAGCTCCGAATCGTCATGGCCGCCAGCAGCGGCATGATGCTTTGCGGCAACGACGCCATCTACTTCTACGCCTCCTCCATCTTCCAGGAGGCCGGCATTCCCGCAGGTAGGATCCAGTACGTGGCGATTGGCACGGGCGCCTGTGAGCTGACCGCTGCTATTGTGTGCAACCTCCTCATAGAGCGGGCGGGCCGACGACGGCTCCTTATGGGCGGCTACGCGCTGATGTCGTGTTGGGCAGTGGTCTTCACCGCGGCCCTCTGCCTGAAGGGCACCGTGCCGGGCATGCCGTACCTGAGCATGGTGTGCATCTTCGCCTACATCCTCAGCTTCGGCATGGGCCCCGCTGGGGTGACCGGCGTGCTGCCCACTGAGCTCTTCGACCAGCTGGCACGGCCCTCGGCCTACATGGTGGCCGGCTCGCTGATGTGGCTCCACCTCTTCATAGTGGGCACGGCCTTCCCGTTCATCGTGAGCAGCCTCGGGCAGCTCTGCTTCCTGCCCTTCTGTGGTGTCTGCATGTCGACCTGTGCTTTCATGGGCTGGAACCTTCCGGAGACTAAGGGGAGGTCTCTGGCCGAGATCACCGCCGATTTTGATAAGCGTGACCAGAGAAAAGATGAGGGGACAAAGGTTAAAGGTGAACCAGGCCAGTCAAATCAAGAAGAGGCTCATGAACTAACGAGGTCAGAGGAGGAGCCAGTGGACGTTAATCATGTACTGTGTGAGGGTTGACTCCCTCTTGGTATCCTGTTGTGTGTTCGTTAAGGCAATCATTTGCTAAAGTCCTTACCTTGAATGGCTATCTTTATGCAAAGAGGAATAATTGCTGGCTGCCTGAATTGTTCTTTAAAGTTCAAGATATTATTATTCAAGTAAAGTTTGTTTTTAATTATATTCATTGATGTATTTATTAATGGGGATATATGCTACCTCAGGTGGTTGGATTTTGTACTGTGTTTATTTTAAAATGTTTTTTTGTTGGCCTATAATTAATTATTCAACTCTTTTATGCGCATCTCAAATGCATTTCTGAATTACCAGTATTTTTTAAATTGTTTTTAATTGTATTTTCTCAAAGTAAATATATTATTTAATTCAATATGTATACCGATTGTATAATTCCTGCATGTAATAGCCAAATAAGTACTGTGTTTCTCACAGTAATGTGAGAAGTCACTGTGAGTCTGCTGAATCCATGAATGCTGCCTGATGCTGTGCCTTAACACCAAAGGGATTTTACTTGAATGCAAAGTCTATAAAGACTGAGGGAAACTATAGGCAGCTTGTGGCCTATTGTACTATATTAGGCTGAATACCAATTAAAGGAATACTGTATATGGCACTATTAGACTGAATACCAAATTAAAGGTATACAGTAGGCCTATATTGCACTTGTTATGACATTTGTTAATGCACTGTATATTTGTTGTTGTTGAAAGAGAAAATCAAGTTTCGTTCATCTGTTGACCTCATACAACAAACAGCTTTGCCCTCAAAATGCTAAGAGAGCAGTGTTGAGGCAAGATGAATGTGAGGGTATCTGTTGTAATCGTGGAGCCATTGTGTGATGTTGACGAGGTCTGTATTAGCAAGGACATTTAAATAAATGGCCTCTAATTTAAATGGCAGCAAAGTGCAAAGTCCACCAATAAGCCAAGGTCTCATGCATGAACTATAGATATTTTATGGCATGTGAGAGCACTAAGCTGGTTCATCATTGTTTGCACCTGGTGTTACATTAACAAACTGGAGAGGAGCTGCGGTAGCCTAGAAATCTAGACGTGCCCCTAGCGGCCGCAAATTACATTTGCTGCCAGGGCTAGTTTAGCAACTCTCCGTTGGCTTGTGAGCTCCAGAAATCGAAACTTAATCAGGCCAATGAAATCGTGTATAGAGTCGTTAGGTGGGCTTAACATAATGATTGATGGCAGAGTTGCAACGGTTTGGCTTGAATTCCCTGCTACTTGAAAACAAATAAGATGGATGTTGCTGCTGGCGAACAGTGTGACACGAGTTAAGCTTTTATTAAGTAGGCAAACGTTTGAACTAGCCAACTAGCTCCGCTGGTGGGAAACGCATGGGACTCATAGCGCTACCGCTGTCCTATTGCGTGCAGAGGGAATTTGAAAGACAACTGATTATCCCGCCCCTCGGACTGAGCACTGCGAACGGTGAGTGCCCAGACCCTACATTTTAATGTGGGTCTGGCTCGTCAGGCTAGAGCTGCGGTCCAAGTGGCAGCAGTGTCTGTACCACACCTGGGTCCTAGTGCCCATGGGGACATGGGATGGAAACCAACTCGACGTCATTTCACAATCCCATCACATCTCTCTCTCCCACCTGTCACTCTTCACCATCCTACCTGAACAAAGGCCAAATGTCCAAAAGATACTTTGAGAAAGTTATTAAATTAGCTTAGACATTACATTACATTCAGATGTAAGACTTTGCACTTTGCCTATTTTTCAAGTTATGGGCCACTGTGTTTCTGTCTCCTGGTATTACTGTGTACTGTGTACTGTAGGCCTGCATCCAGTGATGCTGTGATCATCAGCATGCTCCATCCTGTTGTTGCTGATATACTGTGTGTTAAAAACTCTCACTCCAGTTATAAGTAAATGGGGTTGCACTGTGGCGCAACTGCCCATAGGGCCCATACACATTTGGGTCCAAGTGCTCACAGAAACCCAGCCTGGAGATTTCAGACCCTGATAATCTAGAAAGATTAAGGGTCTGGCCACGAATAACGTAATGGCCCAACTCGAGAGGCGGCACAAAACGGGCATTCGAAAATCTCACTGCATGCAATTGGATAAGACTGAACGACCAATGTTTACTGACTGATTTCGGACTTCGACGCAATTGGATAACACTACAACTGTAATCTGTTTAGCTCGCCTTTGGCCCGCCTATATACACCGATGTGATTGGCTCCCCCGCAATACAAGTGGCAAAAGTAACGTGCATCATTACTCATTGTCAGAGTGTCTCGCAGAGACAATTCAAATTATGCTCTTGCCAGAACTCTGGATTTTCCAGGGTAACAGAAACCCAGGGTTGAGTACGATCTCACCCCATCTCTCTCTCCCACTCAGTTCCTGTCAATCACTGTCCTGTTGAAATAAAGGCAAAAAAGATGCCATATTCTTTGATGCCAGTCCTCTTGTCTTTTGTGATTGCTTCTATTCTCACATGTTTTTTCTGTCAGAGGAAGTCTCTGTGGGCCTCCTACCTCTCTCAATTCATGTTCCTAAACAAATTATTTAAAAAATAATAATTATCTGGCCAACTGTGACACATAAATCTATGGTGGTTACCAAAGTCAAAGTCACTTTCCCAAGGTAGCCTCATCTTAGAAATACCATCTTACATTAAGAAGATGCTAAATGTAGCAAAATAAAAGACAAACTAGTTAACCATTTGCATAAAAAGCTTTAATTCTCCAATCAACTTTTATTGCAGTAGCAATCTACAGTATACACAGTGTAGGTTATAAAAAGTTGCTTATAGGAACACTGTCCTATAAAATGCAAAAGGGTTTAGTCCGCCCTGTATTTGATTCCAATGCAGATAATCAAATTAAAGGTTGTATCAGTGATAGCAGGGATATGTCACTTCTGTTGATGATCGTTAGGAAAGATTAGATGAATGTGATCATTTATGTTTGGGCCTGAAATCGCTGATACAACCTTTAAGTGACTGCAAATCCTGGAGCCCAAGGATGAACTAAATCAGGATATTAAAACAGCAAATAAAGAAAGCAAAGCAATGGGAAACAGCTGCTAAATAATAATAATCTCCAAGAAAGGTGAGCAGAGCAAAATAGCCTCATCACTTCAATGTTGGAGTTTACCCTCATTGTTTTCAGTGTGAAACTAAGATTAAATGTGTTTTTTTTTTAAAAACATATTTTTTTCATCTTTATTTTGGCAATAAATGTGGAGGGTCATGTATCACTCTGACTCCTGTGTGCTGCAGTTTGCTTGCAGGCTTTTAGTGTTTTGATGCATTACAATGCAGTATATTCAATATCACATGGAATGAGTGCTGCTGATTTAATTAATTTAATTTTTAATTTAATTTAATTGTACTTATAGAGCGCCAAAACATTACATGTCTCATGGCGCCTTACAGTGTTAGACAATCAGAGAAAAGAAAAGAAAAGAAGGGCCATGGGTAACAGGGGTGAGGAAAAACTCCCTAGAATTGGAGATGCTGATGAAAGGTTGCAGTTTGTGAGATTACATACAGGGCGTTATTGTACTTGTTATCCTTGATTAGGAGGTGCGTGGAGCGAAAACGCTAACAAGTGCCAGAGCAATAGTGCCCAGCACACCAGTTAGAATTAAACCTGAGCCCTCTACTACTTGCTTTGCTTTCTTAGCCTGTGAAGATAAATGAGTGGTTTATGAGTGAGAGTGCAATACTTGCCTATATTTAAAAAATCATGTTGTAATATATTAGGGACGATATACATACCTGCCTTGATTCTGGTTTGCCATAGCGGATATTGGTAACAAAATGCTCACAGTTGTAGTTGAGGAGACGATATTGTATCTTCTTGCCAACTAGTTGCTGTGCAATTTTCAAGATAACATCAGGGGGCTGTGGCATCCACTTTTTATCCAGGCTGTTGTTTACTCTCCATATGTCAGCAGCTGCTACATCCGAGAGTTCCTGTTTCTTCACAATAGCAAAGATGGAGGCAGATGATCCACCAATGGCTGCACCCTTACTAGCAGAATCACCTGAGTAGGGGAAACAGCATCATTAAAACACCCTGGCAGAAGGATAGAGATAGAGTTTAACATACACTCACCCAGGGCTGTATTTTTTTTTTTAAATGTATAAATATGAACCGCTATATAATGTGAAGAAGTGGTCCTGTTCGTTTTGACTGTGTAAAGATTAAAGGTGAAAATCTTGCATTGTGTGCCTTTAACGCACATATCTAATCAGCAAATCACATGGCAGCAACTCAATGCATTTAGGCATTTAGACATCACAACAATCTGAGTTTAAATCAGAGCATTAGAATGGGGAAGGAAGGTGATTTAAGTCAGTGTTTTTCGACCTTTTTTGTGCCACGGCACACTTTTGACACTTAAAATGTCCCACGGCACACTAACATCCTGTGTGAAGAAAAAATAAACATATCATAGCCTAAAATTTCAAATAATACACAGATATGGCCTTATTATGGCTTCTATGCAAGACCTGCTCAATAAAACAAGCACCCTCTGTTTCATTTGTAGGTGACTATTGACAAGTAGGTGACAATTGTTGTTATGAACTGGATACAATGCCTGCATACCACAAATAGTGTAATCATACAATCAATGAGAGCATGTTATAAATTCTTTAATGCAACAGCTGCTTTTCTGGACCAGTGAGTGACATTTGGGTAATCTGCGGCACACCTGATGATCTCTCACGGCATAGTGCCCCGGCACAGTGGTTGAAAAACACTGATTTATAATACAAGTCTTGTGAAATAAACCCATATTTAGCATTAAAAAGGACATAGACAACATCTTAAATGTTGAAAATGAACATTTTGACTATTTCATGGAAAACATATGTTCATTTTGAATTTCATGTCAGCAACATGATTCAAAAAAATTTGGGACAGGGGATATTTACCACTGTGCTGCTTCACCTCTTATGTGTAAATGTTTAGGAACTGAGAAGACTAGTTGCTAGAATTTTGAAAATGAAATGTTGTCCCATTCCTGCCCGATATAGGATTTCAGTTGCTACAGGTGTTCTTAATCATGTTTTTCATTCCATGATGAACCTAATTTGACAGGTCTGGACTGCAGACAGGCCATTTTCGCACCTGGATTCTTCCATTATGGAGAAATACTGTTTAAAATTCATTTTGACATTGTTTTCCTGAAATATTCAAGGTCCTCCCTGGAAAAAAAGCATTATTGGCAGTATGTTGCTCAAAACCTGTATACATCATTCCAAATTGATTGTGCCTTGCCAGATGTGCAAGATTCCCATGCTGTAGGCACTAATGCACCTCAACGTCGTAAATGCTGGGTTTTCGAATTGAGGACCAAAACACTTGGAATGGTTGATTGCATGGATCTCTCCTCTTTACCCCATGAGTCCATTATTTCCAATAATAATTTCAAATTCTGATTGTTCTAACCACAGGACCTTTTTCCACATTACCTCAGTCTATTATAAACAAGCTCAGGCCCAGATAAGACGGTGGTATTTCTGTATCATGTCAAAATACAATTTGGGCTGTTGCATGGTAAAGTTTACTCTAGGATTTCTGAATTGAGTATCAAACTGTGCTCATACACAATGGTTATCAGAGGTTTTTCTGAGCCAATACAATGAATTTCTTTACAGAAACAGCTCTGGTTTTAATGCAGTGCCATCTGAGGTCCAAAAGACCACAGCCATCCAATATTGTTTTCCAGCACTATCCCTAGTTTGCAAAGATTTCTCTGGATTCTCTGAATCTATTCTCTGCTCTTTTTCACCTAATCATGTTGCCAGGTACCCTAATTAGTTGTGAAACATTCCTCCTTTTGTTTTCTTTATCATTGCACAACTTTTCCAACATTTTCTTACCCCCGTTCCAACTTTTTTTGAAATGTGTTGCTGGTATCAAATTCAAAATATATATGGAATGGAATGGAATGAAATAGTCAAATTTGTCAAATGTTGTCTGTGTCCTTTTGATAATTGAATATGAGTTTACGAGAGTTGCAGATTATGACATTCTGTTTTTATTCACATTTTACACAACGTCCCAACATTTTTTGATTTGGGGTTGTACATCCATGGGATTTACAGAAAATGGTATGGCGTCAATTTAAGGACTAATGTATGGAGGCTATCTGAGGGAATGATCCCTGTGCAGACAATAGAAAAAAAGAGCTACTGGATTATACTGTACCATCTGTTGTGAGGTGAATAACGTATCCATCTCCTATGTACAATGCCCAGTGCTGATAATTAACTCTGTCTATCTCAATTAGGTCCCCCGGCTTCTGTGTATATGAAACATAGCACACATGTTCAAAGCCAAATTAGATTTGGTCAAGCTAATAAATGACGCTCAATTCACTCAACACTTTCAGAATTCTGAGGCCATTGTGAAAAATACCATTTTTCCCATCCTACAAATTTGTAAGCTGCTTTGCCTCACTGTATAGTGATAGAGGAATCATAAGATACAATAAAAAAGTATTCACCCCCTATTATTATGACCGCCGCGGCTCCACCCTTGCAGTGCAAACAAGAGAAGAAAAACAGACAGCAGGCAGGGCCATAACAATATCCACTCATACATACTCCAGTTTTAGCAATAACCTTCTGTTTTGTCCTCTCTTCCAGACATCAACTGATATCACACATGGCGGTAAGATAAACTTAAACCTACATGATTAGGTCTAGCGGAGGAAAGATGCATAATAATAACAATAATGATAATAATAATAACTAGATGTACCGCAGAGCGGTACAAAATATGACCGCCGCCCAGTCCAGCACATTTTTTCCACAAAAAGAAATCACGCTGAAAGGCCTATATGATTCTAACTGTCTCACTAAATTGCATTATCCACACTCAATTCTCACTGGTATCTGCTAGACAACAAGTACCAAAACATGATTAGTTCATAGATTTCACATGTAAAATTCATTTTATACAACCCCACCTCCATCTTGCCTGTTTATAATTCTGAGAAATTCTTGATTGTTTGGTTTATGTTATGTGTGTGTGTGTGTGTGTGCTTGTGTTTCTGCCTGCGTATGTGCCTGTGCATGCAAGCGTACATATGTCTACTGTGTGAGTATGTGTCATACGTATGATTACTGTGAATGTATGTGTGTGTGTGTGTGTATCTGTTTGTGCACATGTGTGCACATGAAATGGGTTAACATGACCCCTGGAGGCAAACATACAGAAAAAAGATATTACAGCCCTACAGTTCTCAAGATATTCACAGAGAACTGTGTCTGCCCTACCCTCCTTTCGGGGGGTCCAGTCCAGCGGGGGGGCTACAGATCAAAACGAAAAATGACGGTTCCATGCTATCCATGTGGGGGTACATGCCCACCAAGTTTTGTGTACCCCGGTCTTTCAGTGTCCCAGGAATCCTTGTTGGTGTACGTCACTAAATGTACACATAAATTATTTTATTGTAAGGCCCCCCATGAACGAAAGTACACAAAACTTGGCATGCATTCGGAGGGTGTCATAATGATCCTACACTTTTAATTTCGTGCAGTTTTGACCTTGTCAGCCAGAGATATTGTGATGAAAACACCTAATTTTTTGCTTTTTAATTTTTAACTAGGTGGCGCTATACAGGAAATAAGTGGTAATGGGATGGGTTGACATGCCCCCTTAAGACCAACATACATAAAAAAGGTGGACCTCCTAGGCCCTACGGTTCTCGAGATATTCACAGAAAACTGTCTCCGGCCACCTACAGGCCAGTTGGTGTATAGTAACATAAATTAATTTATTGTGTGGCCCCCCATGAACGGAATTCCACAAAACTTGGCGTGCATACAGAGGGTGTCATAATGATCCTACACTTCCAATTTTGTACAGTTTTGACTATGTTAGGTCACAGATACCTTCAATTACAACACCTCATTTTTACTTTTTTGTGTTTAACTAGGTGGCGCTATACATGAAATGAGTGGTTATGGAATGGGTTGACATGGCCCCTTGAGATCAACATACAAAAAAACAATGGTCCTCCTAAACCCTACGGTTTTCGAGATATTCACAGAAAACTGTGTCTGCCCTACCCTCCTTTCAGGGGGTCCAGTCCAGTGGGGAGGCTACAGATCAAAACGAAAAACGATGGTTCCATGCTATCCATGTGGGGTTATATGCCCACCAAGTTTCGTGTACCCCGGTCTTTCAGTGTCCCGGGAATCATTGACGGAAATGTGGGCATGCGAAAAAGAAAAAAAAGAAAATAAAATAAAATAAAAAATCTGACTAAACCTATATGACCGCCGCTTCGCTGCGCTTTTGCTGCTACAAATTCAGTAGGATTAAAAGAAAGCCAAAATAAATATTCATCATCATCATGGCTGCATTTTCAGTATTGGCGATAAGTAGTCGTTTGTCCACTAGATGGCGCATCGTTGCAGTGAGACGTAATTTTGTTGGAAGTTAAAAGTGGGTTGGAAAAAACAATGGACGCTTCCTACAAGGACTGTAATTTACCGCAGCGGACATCTAATAAGGATAGGACGATGTTCACATGAAGTGTAATTCCCATTTCTTCTTGAAGCCGAAATAAATCTGAGGATGTTTATCGGACATGCTTGGTTTTTACTGCAGGTACGTTAAACTTGTAATATCAATAAGGACCTAGGTAATGTTACCGTTAGCGTTAGTTGAGTGATGGAGGCATTTGATTGATTGCATTTGTAGAAAACTATAAATGCGGTTATACCAAGCAAATTGATAGCAGCACTGTTTGTATCTTTCGACTGTCATTTATTGCACGTGCTACAAAATCATTCTGTGCAATGGAAGATTTACCAACGTTACACCGGTCTGATACAGTTTTGCCTATACATGCGTGAGACTGAGACGCCTGTTTATTTTGTTTTAAGTGCGTGCAGGGTGTGAGAGGGGAATCGATGTGCTTTGATTACAGCTTGGTAGTTGTAGTCTTGTGAAATTAAAAAGCACGTGTGTGTGAAGTATCCAAACAATGACACCTTCATTTCATTATGGCTGCTTTAGCAACACACAGTGGCGTCGTTAGACCTGGGCATTCGGGGCTATAGCCCCGGATCCTCTGGGGATAGCCCCGGATCTATGGGCCGTCAACAACAACAAAAACTCTAATCGTGAATGAAATAAATAGCCCCGTAGAAGAGACTTTTGTGTTTTGTGTCCATTGTGTGCATTAACAGCAGCGCAAGACAATCTGACGTGATCTGGGCAGGTTTAGAATCATTTGTTGCAAAATGTTGCAATTTCAATTCTCCTCTACGCTATTACGCATTGCTGTTTCGTGCTTCTACTAACTAGCCTTAGCGAAATAAGTGTATAAGGACAAATGGATATTAGAAGTTTATTTAGAGAAAAAAAAGGGCAGAGCAGGGACAAGAAGTGGAAACTCTTCAGTGTGTCATCATCTCCCGCAACCCAGGAGGACATTTCGATCAGCTCAGTTTCAATATATCGTGATTTACTATTGAATCACATGCGCAGTAAATAAACCTGACCTCGTTTGAGGGGGCTTCCAAGCAATGCATGTTGGGCTTGATTTTGACAGAATGGAACTTTTTCTTTGGGCAAAAGTTCGTGATATACAACCCAAATGCATTGCTTTCAAGGCACCCATAGCCCATTAATTGAAGGGGATGACGTCCGAAATGTTTATCCCGAGACGAACGCTCACACCTGTCAAGTGCACGACAGAGGTGCATGACGATGTTTATTCTACAGGCTATTTTAATGTGATATTTGGGGTGTTGTATGTGGTGCACTTTGGCAGAAGAGACGTTCTCCTCAGGGGCGCCTGCAGGAATTAATGCTATGGTACGCACACCCATCCCCCCCCCCCCCCCCCCCCCCGCAAAAGAAATAATTCACTCGTGAACAATATTTGTCCGTTTTAGGTCCGTGCATTGGTCAGTCAGCAAAAAAGTAGCCTACATAGCATAACAACATCCACATGCAATAATACAACGACAACGTCTACAATGACCTATTCATTTGGACAACTTGATACAGCCCTTTACAGGCTAAAGTTACCTTTAGTTTTGTTCTAGCGTAACGTGACGTCTGGCTTTAATGCAGTCTAACGTTCTGACAAGCACACCAATTGCCTACCTCAACATTGTGTGCTGATAACCATATAGATAGCTGAGTAAAAGAAAACAACAAGTAGCCTATTGCGTGGCTGCATGCGTATTCTCTCTCCTGCTCAAAACATAATGTGTTCACTAACTTTACGTAATAGAAAATGGTAAATAGCCTGATGGCATGCAGCTAATGGGATACTGTACATAGTTTCATGTACAGTATGGTAGGCCGATTTGGTGTGAATACACACACACACAAGGGAAATTTTCTCTCGCTGTTGAGTAGCCTGATGGTACGCACAGTGTGTACGGACGTACACCTGCAGGCGCGCCTGGTTCTCCTTACATGGTCTTTAAACATCAAAATATTCAGAATGCCGTGACGTGAGTCATTACGATTGGCCTTCCTTTTCATTCTCAAAGTAGGTTAAAATTGCATGTTCATCAGCACGATTTTCAAAATCTCTCGGGGGAGAAACCCCCGAACCCCCGGACAAAAAAGAACTCTAACTTCTGGGCTCTAGCCCCGAATGTTTTAAATAGCTAGCGACGCCCCTGGCAACACACCTTAAGCTATATCTCAATCGGAAAATTAAACAATATAGGGTGCCTATGGACTAGGCTGGGTGAACCCAGCCTGATCTGCCCGCTATTTATTTTTTGATTTCTTAAAAGATTGAGCTTGGTCTGATGAAAGCCAGACTAGCCATGGACCTCAGTTACACAATGCAAGGGAACATGAATCAGCCTATATTTGCACGAACAATAACGGACAAAAGCTCTTCAACTTTGGCCCGTTAAAATGTGTATGAACAGTCTAGCGACGCATTTCATCAAGGCCCATTTGGACATGTCAGTTATTTGCACCACTGGTTAGATGTAAAACAGCATTTCGTTTCAGACTAGGCTACTGTTACTTAATTTGTGCATTAACAATAACGTTTCAGACTACTGTTACTTAATTTGTGCATTGACAATAAAGTATTACATGAACTAAAGATGACTAAAATCTTATGTAGAAGAAGAAACATTCACAAAAAATCCATCCATCCAAAAATGACCTTTGTTTTTGATAGCTGTTGAAAACGGCATGGAACTGACAGAGATGTTTTTGTTTATGAATACACAAAAAATAAATAAATAAATAAATAAATAAATAACATTATGCTGATACCTTTTGCTTTTCCCAAATACAATGTAGCCTACAGGTGTAAGTGACCTTTCATCAATCCAGTTGCAATGGATGAACTGTGATTAACTGCCCTACTTGTGATTGTTTAGAGATTTTAAAGGTTTTATAACAATGCTACATCTTCTTTGGCTATTCTACAATCTATTCACCTTTTCAGCACCAGTAGGCTACTTTCTGTGCAGCCGCACACACACACTCGGGCATGCCAAACAAGCATACACAAAAGTTTCAAGAGTGGGGGATGGAGTAAAATATGGAGACAAATTGAAGTGTGATTTATTTTCGCGGAACGGATGTACAGGACTGAGCGGCGGTCATATTTTGTACCGCTATGCGGTACATCTAGTTGACTGTGTTATTGCACACATCATTGACAGTGAACTTCAGTCATTTGCATTTACCATAGCCTACTAAAAACTTACACCAGGCACTATACTATAAGTGAAAATGACAATAAAAGAGACGTTGGTTGAACTTTAAAGTCAATAATGTTGGTTTGGCTATTCATTGATTCACTCACCTGAGGATGGTCGTCTGACCGAAAGCTTGTCAAAAAACCTGGCAAAGGATTGCAAAGTGTGCAGACAGTTTATTTTGAGATTTTTTGTTTTTGTTTGTCTGGCACCTTTTTCATCCTGAGTGCGGTGTAACTTCACCATAAATTTCACTCACCTACCAAAATTAATTTCAGCAGAAATATTTTTTAAATACATTCAGCAAAAATTGATGCATGCAATTCATTTAGATTGATTAATCACAGAGCATATAATAAAAAAAATGAATCACCTGACAGCCCTATATTTTATATGTATGTAAATACAATACATATATGTAAATTCACTAATTCGCTATATCATTGCAAAGCTTAGATTCCGCTCTTTCATGTGATATGCGTGTGATGAGTACTCCGTGAGCAATTCAAACAAAATAGACAAGGAGGGTTTTGAATTTGGACGCAATTTGCGTCTGTCAGGCTGCAGTGGTGCAAATACATGATCTAAATGTTGCAATATTTTTTTAAGTTTTGTTAAATTTGGTTCCTGAAATTCACCTTGAATCTGGCTCAGGACTAACCTGATTTTGTTCGGTACTAAATGTATCCCAATCCAACTGAAATGTTTTGAACAACAAAACAGATAAAAAATCCAAATATTGTATTATGTGATCCTCTGATTATCTAATTCCTCAATCTTTTTTCCCTCTTTGAGGTCAGTTTACTGTTGAACAACTGCCTTGGTTAGTAGCATTTTCAGTCTAATTAAGAAATGAGCGTAAATGTGTTCAAAAATGTACTCACAGTAAGAAAGGCTGACCTCCTGTGTGTCTATGATACTGCACTCTCTGCTCTGTCAGTTCGCTATAAACCGAAACCTATCGCTTCGGGCCCCACCTATCCACTTTACCTTTGACCACGTGATAAGTGTGTGTGTGTGTGTGTGCGAAGATGATGAATAGAAGGCTCTGAACTTTGTGAATGGTACAGTGACAAGCCCATACTACCGTAATAACATCATTAATCCAGTCATTGTGCCCAGGCATGAACAACACAGGCTTAATGTCATCTTCATCGATGACAATGCTCCAGCTCATTGAGGTTGCATCGTTAGGGAACGGCTGCTGGAGACTAGGGTAACTCAAATGGAGTGGCCTGCACTGTCCCCAGACCTGAATCCAAAGAAAACCTATGGGATCAGCTGAGTCGCCGTGTTGAGGCTCGTAACTTTGTACCCCAGAATCTCAATGACCTGAGGGCCACACTTCAAGAAGAGTATAGGATGCCATGCCTCAGCAGACAATAACTCGACTTGTGGACAGCATGAGACATCGTTGTCAAGCTGTAATTGATGCTCAAGGGCACATGATAAATTAATGAGACATTGACATTTTTTGTTCTGGTATACCCACCAGTGCTGTTGGTTTTTGTTTCAGGGTCAGTGACAGATAAGGGTTGGTAAGATGACAAATTCAAAAATAATTAAAAATGTATTTCTGCTGTATTCATATTATTCAATATGACGTTTATACTATTTTTTTACAAAAGATAGAACTGACAGCCTGTTACTGTAAATTGTCAAATGGTGTAACCACAAAAAATTACAAATATCTAATATTTCAGACCTCAGAGGACATGCAATTGCTCTCATGAAATTAGTAGTTTATTTAGTAATATCCTATGAGAATATGTTTTATTATATTTATTTCTAAATTTCAATTATATGGGGTTTTCATTGTACTGAAGTCCATATGCTGAAAACGTCTTGTTTTATGTCTATTCTTTGACCATTAGAGTAAAAATGGTTTAAACAGCCATTATTACAGTGTAGTAGAGTATTTTTGTACAATATTAGTATTTTAGACAAAATACTGGTTACACCAACTGACATAAATCGGTTACACCAACTGACCATAAAACGTGTACAGCAATAGGACAATGGATATTTTTCTATACATTTATATCATTCATCATATTCCATATCAAAAATCATTTCATAACATCAATGAAGAAACAGCTCTCATACAGATAAGAGAGATAAAGGGCCCTATTTCGCGACACAAAACCCAGCGCAAAGCGTTTCAGCAACGCAAAGCTTTTTATCTTACACTTCACTTTTATTAAACAATGTGCCCCTGTGTGGCAATTACCGACATAAGATTTGGTCTGACACATGATCTAAAAATCGCTGTCTTACACCATCTAAAAAACATTACGCAACTGACCAGGGAAAACCTATAGCGAAAGGCGCATACAAGGTCAGCTGAAGACGCACTGTCACGAGATGTAAGATGTCGGTCAATAGTGAAAGTAATTAACTATAACTGTTTTGTCGTTGACTATGACACCACAATGAAGTTAGTTTCACTTTGCCTATGCGTTCAAATAACAGACGAGTGCAGATGTGTGAAGACTATACTCTGCTAGGTTTTAGTAAAGCATGGTTTAGTGTAATACCTGTCTTGCATGCAAGCAGATTCCTTCAAATGCTTCACTGACTAGTGCTGGGCGGTATGACCAAAAATGTATATCACGGTATTTTTTTTACCATGCATAATCAGATGTTCACAGCATTTTCTACAGGTTGAGAGAGGAATTGCTGCAGTACATTGACTAAGGATGGTCTATTTTACTGTCATGATGTAGAACAGTGGTCCCCAAACTACGGCCCGCCACCTCATTTTGGGTGGCCCCCCAAAACATGTCCGCGGTATATAGCATCTGGCCCGCATGGGAGTACATCGTCAAACTATAACTTCCGTAATTTCCCCCATTCATTCTCTATGGCGAGTCTTAACAGTACACATGTAATACTCTTTTTGTCCACTGGTGGTTGTTTTGGCGCTGTTTTGCGTTTGCCATCGAAAACGGAATGAAACGTGGCCTGCAAACAATGCAAGAGGCTGACTGCATTAGTGCTCAAAGTATTCTAGAAGTGTATCAATACATTTTTAATAACTAACTAAGTCAAGTCATATTTCTGGGACTTTCTGGGATAATTATTTCTATTTTTTATTCACTCGTTCAAATGTTCATACAAAACACAAGTTCTTATCAGGTGAGTGAAAGTGGTCATTTCAGATGTTTTTGCCTGCACTTCATAAAACTCTCACAGTTTGAGAACTTCAAATTATTTGTAGGATATTGCTTGTTCACAACTTGAGCTGTGTATGCAAATACACAGAGTTCAGAGTTCACACATTTTGGATAAAATACACTTTTGGGACTCCCTGCTAATACTTTTGGGAATGTTTTTGGAAATGTCTTTTTATTAGTATTATTTCATTTGAGCTACATTTTACACTGATATGGCATGATGGCAATATAAACACAGCTAATAATGGTATTACATTGCAGTAGCCTATGATTAAATGTAATGGAATATTCAACTAAGGTAGACTGCTGTTGTTCACAGCACTAAGCTATTTATGTTTACTAATATACTCCGAATCTCTGGCCCTCTCTTAGAGCCAGGCATAGTGAGCTGGCCCTCGGAAGAAAAAGTTTGGGGACCACTGATGTAGAATAACTCCACACTAGTGGAAATGCAGTTTTGCATGGCCCCAGAAAATGATGCTGTTTACAAAGAGCCACTCATGATTCTAATGAAGAATCTAATCAGAATGCAAAGACAATTGCAGTCAAAATACAGAAGTTTTACTGTGCAAATTTCACAAACATCTTGTACAAAACCAATACAAAAAGTAGTGCAACTTGCAATAATTATACTTTTTTGAAAATGATACAATTTAAAATAAAACCTCTCTGTTAATATGCTTACTCTGTCAAATAGGCCTATCAGAAATGTATTGTTATTGTGTGGTTTACATGTTAGTGGTAGGCTAACGTTAACTTCATGTGGATGTGGATGTCTTGTTAGCCTGCCATGAGCTTCGGTTCGGTTCGCTAGGCAAAACATTAACAAAAAAGTTCGTTTTGGTGCACTGATGACAGTCAGGATCATTTCTAACTAGCCAGCTAGTATTGCTCAGTGCATGTCTATAACACGCTTTACTTGCTACCTGGATAATTTCAGCGAATATTCTTAAGGTGAGATGAATGATAAGATCATTAAACTTCACTGTGTTCTGGGTTGCTAACTAACGACATCACCTACTAGCCAGCTACAGCTGTTGAACAATCTCAATAGAATTTTCGTGACGGTAAATCCTTTTCAATGCAGTATCCCTTAACGTTTTTCCTTAACTAAAGAAACAATTTAAGGTATTATTTCTGTGCAACACCCTTAAATAAACCCCTTACCTAAGGAGAAATTAAGCCTTAAGGGTCATACTTCAGGGGAAAAACTTAAGGTGTTTTGTGTTTTGTAAAACGCGGCGCAGCGTTCCAAACGTTGTGTAATCAAATACACCGGTATGGCGGTATATTAAAAGTTCATATCATAACGAAAATATACACCGGTATACAGTGTGAACCGGTATACCGCCCAGCACTATCACTGACTATCAAATACCAATGCGGTGTTTGAAGTTGCACTGCTTGCTGTTTAAAGGATGTTACACCCAAAACACACCCATGACTGATTAAGAAACATAAGAGCTGCCTTTTTGCACCAGGTGCCTAACATTTGATAACAAAAACACCCTGAATGTGGCCTGGACAAACCCCGAAGTGTATTTACGCTATTCGCTAGTGACCATTCGTTTTAGATCGCTAAAATAGGGCCCAAAGTGTGTGTGAGTGAGAATAAGAGAGAGTGAAAGAGTGGGTATGATCATTTCTTAACAACCAACCAACAGCAGGATCTGCGTTCACTTGCACTCTGTGGCGAGACACGTTTTCCTTGCTTGAATGTGGCATCTATTGGGGGACAAGAAGTACTGTACACTTTATTTATAATAAATGTATTTATATTATTTATTTATAATTTAAACATATTATTTACATACACCGTAATAAAATATTAAAAATGAATAATGGAAGTTTAAATTTAAAATAAGAACTTTTCAAAACATTTAAATTTAAAATAAGAACATTTCAAAAATCGCTTAAATTGCAATTTGATTAAACCCTTTTAAAGCTACTGTTCATGCTAAACAGTTCATCACTATTTAAATTATAAAAATAATATAATTGTCACCTAAAATGACTATTGGCCCTGAATCTGATCAAACTGGTCTCAAACAGAAAGGAGTCAATTTTACTTAAAAGCAAAATTTGCAGGAATTATTATGGACAACTATGTACTTTACCTTTATGTGAATATTCAAACACAGTTTGATTAAATTCAATATTTGATTTATCAATATTTTCAGGAGGTCATACCATTTGACATGTAACCTAAGCTTGCCTGACCATGGCCTAAAACACTATTTTGTTACTTTTTAAAGAGAGTTACATGATCCTGTCACATAATACTTACAAAATGGCTCCTTTAATGAGATTTAAACCAACTGCTGAATATGCGCCTGGAAAGACGTTGACGGTGGCCGACACCCTCTCGCGTAGTCCACTTCAGTGTCCGGAAAATGAGAGTGACTCTCACACCGATGTGGCTTGTTACATAGCAGCCATTGTGGACAACATGCCTGCAACTCCAAGAAGGCTAGAGGCCATTAAAACAGCTACAGCGGCTGATCCCAATGTACAGCTGGTGTTGCAGTACATCAAGACTGGGTGGCCAGAGTACATAGGTAATGTACCAGTAGCAATAAGAGAGTACTATCCAATAAAAACCGAACTGTCTGAATTCAATGGCATTGTCACCAGAGGGAGCCGAATGGTGATACCAGACGTGTTGAGACCAGACACTCTGGAGCGCATTCATGATGGACATCAAGGTCTGACCTTGTGTAGGGTCAGGGAAGTGTAGGGAGCGCGTCTATACGGCTGTATAGTGAAGATAGGCATCTCATCCGAAATCAAGCAGAAAGTCCTGTCCTGTCAGGTCTGTCGGGAGATGAAACCTACTCAGCAGAAAGAACCCTTGATCTCAACTCCTCTGCCTGAGCGGCCTTGGAAAAGACTTGCCACTGATTTGTGTGAGTATAACAAACACACCTACCTAGTTGTGTCAGATTACTTCTCGCGGTTCCTTGAAATACTCCACATGCCAACAACCACTGCTTCACAAGTTATCCTAAAGCTGAAGGCAGTGTTTGCAAGATTTGGCTGTCCGGATGAGGTTGTGTCCGACAACGGACCTCAATTCTCATGTCAGGAGTTTAAAGACTTTGCTGTGAAATTTGACTTTGTGCACATTACCTCGAGTCCACACAATCCCCAAGGGAATGGACATGCAGAGCGTGGAGTTCAGATTGCAAAAAGAATTTTGAAACAGAAAGACCCTCTGCTTGCCCTCATGTGCTATAGGTCAACACCTTGCGCCACCACAGGCATGAGCCCAGCAGAGCTCCTTATGGGCCGTAAGATCAAAACAACTCTTCCTACACTGGAAGCAAATCTGCAGCCACAATGGCCTGATCTAGAAGTCGTCAAAAATAAGGACGCCAGTGAGAAACAGAAACAAGCCTTCTACTTCAATCAGCGCCATGGTGCAAGACCCCTACCATCACTAAAGCCAGGTGATCTAGGGCTGGGACAACGCGTCGACGTAATCGATGACGTCGACGCAAAAAATACGTCGAAGCAAAATATGAGCGTCGATTCGTCAAGCATAATGTGTGCTGCTAAATACTTTTAATCTTACACCTTCAGTGTTTTCCATACTTTAATCTGTGGCTGGGCACCACAAAATCAAAACCGGCCACCACACGTTGATGTTCTATGTTGTAGGCCTACTATTTAAATTAAAGATAATAATTTCATTGAGCTGCACTTTTTACTCACACAGACTTTCCTCGCCCCGCCCACTCTCTCTCGTAATGAGCCCGCTGCTCCTCCTCTGCATACATGTGCATTTAACAAAATATTCTAGCCTGGGTGTTCCCATGCTGCCTTGCGCGCGATTTGATTCACGCTGCTAAGGCAGCCTGGAGACCATGGAGCAAATTTTCGCCTGAGATAGGGAACCAATCACAGAACAGGTGGGAAAGCAAGACGATGATGAGCTATGCACAGACGCATTTGATAGACATCCGTGGCACCCAATAAACGGATCTGGGCATTTTTTTCAAATACGAGAAAATGAACGTTTGGTTCCCAGACCACGTCTCATTGAGAAGTGGTGGCGCTAGCCAGGCTAAAAATATTCACGATTGTTGAAGGATTGTTGTTGCCACATAGAAGCACTGCATAGAACACAGTGGGCTAAATTGCTATTAAATCCGCTTAGCATCGTGACCATGTTGCAAATTTGTTCAAAACTGCTGCATTAAAGTTAAAGTAAACTCTGCTAAGGTCTTATCACAACATAGTACATTGAGGAGACTAAACTAAGTTAAGTTACGTATGCAATCAAGCAGTATCAAAGCAGTATCAAAGCTAACGTTACAATACTGTTTGGATGTCACTTAGCATGCTTACTTGCAGCTGCTTGTATTCGTTATTCATGCAGGGCTCATTTTACTGACTGTTTGCAAAATCCCGATGTAAATGGAAAAGTGTTTTCCAAGACTCAAAAGTGCTTGTCCAAAGGAGAAGTATGAACCGTTATTTGAACTAACTACGTTATGAATTGCATCCACACATCAGCAGCCTTTTAACTGTGTTAATGTTAATTGCAAGGATTCCCACACGAACGTCTTAAAATGACAGGCACTCAATTAGACATACACTACTGAACTTTAATGAATGCTACCTCTGACTAAGAATGCATTACTTTGCACTTGTATCTCTTTTATTTTGTAATCTTAAAAGCAATACACATATATTAGTACGGTGTCTTGTGTAATTCCGCTGGATTTTCTTGTAAAAATTGATTTTTTTGCATATTTTGCTAGTATAGAGTCTATAAGGAACAAGATTTTTTTGTCTTCAAATTTTCACGATCGATTTTCACACTTAGATGTCATCATCATTTATATAATGCATAATTAAGACTGGGACTACTATCACTTGGGGGTCAAATGTGAGAAAACACTGGCAAAGAGGGTATTCTGCCTAATTTTTGGGTGCTGATTCTGAATATCATATTTACTTGCTGATTTGTTAGTTTTAAACCTGTTAATTAGCATTTGCGGCCTAAAACTGGCCTCCATAGGCAACATAGAACGGGTGAATAGGGTTAAAAATTTAACTCCTTGATATTCTTATGAAACTTTACTAGTTGATTATTTATGTAGAGACAATATTTTTTTGCATTACAAGTTTTCTGAAAATATATGTTTATGCATGTAATTTAACAATATCTCATTAATTATGCACTAATTTGCATACATTTCAATTACAGACATCTGAATATTGGATAGTTAACATTGAATGTAGTCACGTTCAGGTTTGCCTTCAGAACTTTTTCTGGATTCAGAGCCTTAAAAGAATGGCTTGTTCAAGCACCAGTCCTAAGTTATGCCGATTTCAGTCGTCCCTTTATCTTAGAGACGGATGCATGCCATGCAGGATTGGGGGCAGTTCTGTCACAGGAGAAGGAATGGTTACAGCGACCAATAGCCTTTGCTAGCCGGGGCTTGCGGCCAAGTGAGAGGAACATGTCAAATTATAGTGCCATGAAACTCAAACTCCTTGCAGTCAAGTGGGCAATCACAATCAAAATGGCAAGTATCTCCTGGGCAACACGTTCACCGTGTACACTGACAACAATCCCTTCCAATACCTGCAGTCAGCGAAACTGGGCGCTCTGGAACATTGCTGGGTTTCTCAGCTTGCCCTCTTTATTACAACATCAAATATTGTCCTGGGACAGCTAATTGCAATGCCGATACCCTTTCTAGGCCCACGAGCCCCACTAACACTTTGCTATCTGTGTCACACGGCCTGGACGTCCCCCTGCCGCTTGCCATAGCCAACATGCAAGCCTCGAGTGCACCTATCCAAAACTCTTGGATGACAGAATGTATGTATGGTGGACACCATCCCCGGTTGAACCAAAAGAGACCTGAAAGTCCTGCAAGGGACTGATCCCTGTAATTCCAGATACCTGTGGTTTTGGTGACAGGGACGACCACATACCCATTAAGACAAGTGGAGTGAACCAAGGGAAGTCCACAGTTGATAAAGCCGTGGTCCCAGATACAGGAAGTGGATGGGACCTTGTACTGAGCGATCCAGGCTCCTCCTTCCAGGGATCCAGTGCTGCAGCTTTTACTGCCAAAGGTGTTGCGAGTCGAAGTGCTCACTAGCCTACACAACAACCACGGCCATCTTGGGGTGGACAGGACCACAGATTTGATATGACAGAGGTGCTACTGGCCCCAGATGTGGCATGAGGTGCAAAAGTGATGTTCTGAGTGTGAGCACTGTGTGGTTGCTAAAGCAAGACAACCCAAGCCAGAACCTTCTTGGGAAATATGTTAGCCACTAAGCCTTTGTAGATAATCTCCATTGACTTTACTCTCTTGGACTGGGCTAGCACAGGACAAGAGAATGTTCTGGTAGTCACAAATGTTTTCTCAAAGTTTACCCAGGCCTTTCCCACCCCTAATCAGAGAGCTTCCACCGTAGCTAAGTTTCTAACTGAGAGATGGTTCTATGTGTATGGCGTGCCAAGGAGAATCCACTCTGATCAGGGGCGCAGCTTTGAGGGGGAGCTGTTGAAGCACCTGTGTGACACCTACATCATAACAAAGACTAGAACCACCACTTATCATCCAGAGGGGAATGGTCAATGTGAACGTTTCAACAGGACACTTCATGACTTGCTCAGGAGCTGACCCCCTGAAAAGAAGCGTAAATGGCCCCAGTTGCTCCCTCAGTTCCTGTTCGCCTATAATACCACCGTGTACCAGTCCACACAGCACTCCCCATACGAGCTGATGTTCGGTCAGAAGCCACAGTTACCTGTCGACCACCTACTTGGAAATACTGGAGGTGACCACAGGGACAGTCCACCGACTGATTGGGTGGTGCAACATCAAGAGTACCTGACTTCTGTCTATGCTAGTGCTAGGAGACACTTAGAAGAGGCTGTGGCATATCGTAGGCATGGTGGTCCTAACACTGTAGTCCTCTTCAAAGTGGTTGTATGCACATCCCACCTCACTGAGGCCAGGTGCAGGACAAAAAAGCTTATCAAGGAAATAAGAGTAGTTGTCCACACACTACAATCATACCACATAACGCAACGTTTCGACCCACCAGGGTCATTATCAGGCCTGATAAATGTAGTTCTTCTGGGAGATTGCAGTGTGCGGTCCTGCCACTGTACCCATATTACCACCTGGCACTCTAGTCTTTTTCTAGTGGGCAGTGGTAGTGTAGTGGTTAAGGAGCTGGTTCTAGCGTGCAGTAGCCTGAAAGTTGTCGGTTCAATTCCCGGCTTTCACTGTTATGCCTTTGAGCAAGGCACTTAACCCCAAGTTGCTCCGGGGACAATGTGATCCCTTGTAATATAGCTGACATACAGTATGTAAGTGACTTTAGTCAAGAAGTGTCTGCTAAATATAATGTACATGTAAACTCTTTTGCAAGAACCATTTTCACGGTTGCCACAAAATCCAGGATACATGTGTGTCTACCAAGTATGAAATTGTGGAGTGTCTTGGAATTGGCACACACTATAAGATCAGGCTGTATGGGGAAGAGGGCCCCCTTAAGACGTTCCACTCATAATACTGCTGGACAGCATTCAAACCCCTTCCACCTCCCACAGTCTGTTTCACATGAGTTCTCTGCCAGTGTAGCAGAAGTAAATATTCTCCCCGTCCCCTTCAGGCCTTGGCAGTAGATAGGTATGCTACCAGGATGGTGAACTTTAAAGCCAGATGTGTATGCAGAAAGGCTGACCTGCAGCGCTGGCTTACACGCCCACCCGTGGGTGGTGATCATATACGTAGCTTCCTCTCTGGGAGAACACAGCCGGTCATTTGATATTTTTGCCGCATGGGTGTTTGTGGTTGTTGGAAGAACATGGCTTTATTCTTAATTGTAAGACTTCATTGCTTCTCTCGCACGCCCGGCCTGTTGGCTGTGGATAACCCGTTGCTTTTAACCCTCTAGGGTTAAAAGATGCGGTACTGAATAAAACGGCCGATTTAGTCAAATAGGGTGTCATATTTCGTTCGACCTCCACTCCACTAGATGGCAGACATGTCATACGTCATCCCCGAGTCGAAAACAGGGCAGGCTTTAAACAAAACTTTCTAGCTACAGCGCATTGAATCAGTGCGTGAAATACCGGAGCTAGTGTGTGTGTGAGCCACTTTGTCAGAGCGATATTGTCAACGTCAGCGAGTATTTGCATTAGATTATCGTCTAATGGCATCAAAAAAGTTTACCCGAAATGAAGTGTTGGGTCTTCTATTCGCGGACCCTGATTCTGAAGGGGAATATCTGCCTTCAGAAAATGACAGTGATTCGTTTAGTGAGGCTTCAGATGCGTCCCTGCCTTGCAATGATGCAGCTGGACAAAGTGAGAGTTTACTCCATAGTTTAGCTTACACCAAGCACAAACGTTGAATCGTTTGCCCAATGTCACTGGTGGGAATAATGTTTCACGGGTTCGGAGTGTTCATCGGGAAGTTAGCAGGGTGTTAGTGGTGTGGCGAACGAGGCTGGAGGTAGCCTAATGTCCATAGCGCTAGCTTCTGTCTTTTGAACGTGTGCCTCTCCGCAATCGCGGCGACAGTAACATGGTGGAGCCTTTGTCTAATGCCACTGGGTATGTTAGACGAGGTCGAAGTGCTCATAGGACAGTTAGGGGGGAACGTAGAGGCAGTGTGGGGAGTCGCAATGAGAATGACAGTAGGCCTAGTCCGAGCTGCGCAAATTCTCTCCACTCGACGCGAGCGCGAGGCAGATCTGGCCATGCTGCTCGTAACAGGAGCAGAGGTGGTGACACGGGGCAGGAGAGCCATTAGGCCATGCATAGTTTATCACAAGATGATGGGAATGCCGGCCCTGTATGGATAGGATATGGATATGGTTAGTCATTATCTCTACAGCAAAAGGCCTGCTACATAAAAAAAATAAAAAATTGTCAGCCATTTATTAGTAATGATTTACACTGTTGATTATCTATTTCCCTGACCATTTAGGACATATATGTGTTATTTTTTGTGTGTTCATGTCCTTGTGATGTGTGTGTCTTAGTCAGCTAAGAAAAAAAACAATAACAAAAAACATAAACAAAAACAACAAAAAGAAAACAAATACTAACATTGTCTCTTGTCTTGTCTCGTCATCTCACTCCTGATCTGTGCCTTGCCGTGGCAAGTGAGCTTTTGAACTAAACAGGTCTTGTCTACTTGTGTTTGTGTGTCGTCTGAATAATATATATGTGCCCCATACATGGAATCAGAGTGCCTACTGTATGTAGTAAATGGAAAATCTCTACAGCAAAAGGCGCCTACCGCTACATGCATTTGGTTTGTTTCTGCCATTTATTAGTAATGATTTACATAGTTTGTTTACTACTTAGTATTTACCTGAGCATTCAGTATTGTGCAATATAGCATACAGAAGGTGAGGGACATTTTGGGGGGAAAGAAGTGGTGCATTTTATCATTCAAACATGCGACTTTTCATGAAAATTCTATAATCCAAAATGGCCGCCACCATATGACGTCATAATATGCAAATTAGATATAAACATTTAATCCCTACATAAACTTTGGGTCATCCTTAATATTTCTCTAATTTACAGAAAGTCTCTATCTCTTATCACTTTTAAGATATAGCCTTTTGAAATGAAGATGTCAAAATCGAACGTTTCGAAAAAAAACCTCTGGCACCTAAAGGGTTAAAGAGAGCAAATGCACATGGTTTAGTGTCTGAGCAATGTTTTTCCTTGAGTTATTTGTTTTTTGTATTAGTTCAGGCAGTGAGAGGGCCATCCGTGGTTTGTCTGTTTGTTTGTACCTTATATACTTTTGTTTGTTTGTTAATTTTGCCTACTGTTACTCAACTACCCATGCCTATGACACCTAGTGGTGTACTGTGTTGCCTGTACTACTATAGATTATTTCAAGACAAATTTATCTTAAGGTAGACAATAGAATGACATTGCAGGTCAAGGAAAGCATCAATTCGTTTTTGACATAGGCAACAAGGGTGGAGGTGTTTTTACACTTTTCAGACACTCAAAGTTTGAAAACTATGGATATTGTTTTAGAACCAACAACCTTTCTACATTATCTGGGTGTGCAAAAAGTGGAATTAATTGTCAAAAAATTAGAAGAAAATGTGAAAATCACTTTCCGGACTAGATATAATAGCTTATTTTAAAACATACAGAAAAAAACACTAAAGATGGATCGTGAAAATTTGAAGACAAAAAAAATCTTGCTCCTTAGACTCTATATTAGCAAAATATGCAAAAAAAAAAAAAAAACAATTTTTACATGAAAATCCAGCGGGACCCTATTTTCCAAACACAGCGTACTGTACTATATTGCAATGTTATAGAATTAATGTTTTTTCATTCAGATATGTAAATAAACATGTATAAGTTGCTATTAGTGAATTAATGGGGAGATAATCGAATCGAAATCGAATTGGACTGAAAAAATGAATCGTTAGATTAATCGATGCATCGAAAAAATAATCGCTAGATTAATCGTTTAAAAAATTATTGTTTATCCCAGCCCTAAGGTGATGTCGTTAAGCTGGACCATCAAAAGTCCTGGCAGACACCTGCTATCGTCACAGGAGAAAGCACCACACCACGTTCCTACGTCACTGAAACACCCCAGGGGGACAGATTGAGACGCAACAGCCGTCATCTGCAACGCGTTCCTGTGACAACCGCAATCCCTTGCATTCCTGATGACCACCAGCAAGGGGATACCAAGCATCAGCCTGACTCTACAGTCTCTGCTGACACTGTCTTGCCGACGCCCAGTGTCAAATCAACAGACAAGCAGACTGGTTTCAGCAGGTTTGCTTTCAGAGTAAACCTGCTGAAAGAATGAATTTGTGAAAAAAAAAAAAAATATGTGCTGTACATATGTTTGTGTATGTTTAACTCATTGAGTGCCTTTTCCTTCCCATGCGTTGAGTGCCAAAAACGTAGGCCTAATATTACGTTTTTAGCTTTTTTTTTAAATTACGAAACTAGACACTCTAACACACCTTATATGTGATTTTGGGAACTCTGTGATGAATGGAAATGAAATATATGACGATCGAAAACTCATGAAAACGCACAATCTGGACATTTTATCTGGACATTTTCATCATAACACGGTTGCCGCTTTGGGTCGAATCAGTGACGCATGCACATCAGGTCAAAACCAGGCCATTTCCGTGGGTCTATCACTAGGTGGCAGTCTCGCCAGGTCTCGCTGATCACTTCCCGAAAA
This sequence comes from Alosa sapidissima, assembly GCF_018492685.1. Classification (NCBI taxonomy): domain Eukaryota; kingdom Metazoa; phylum Chordata; class Actinopteri; order Clupeiformes; family Clupeidae; genus Alosa; species Alosa sapidissima. The sequence goes on from NC_055980.1 coordinate 22,860,825, forward strand.
GTTTACACAAGTAAGTAACAGGCAACACTTCATATTTCATGAAAGACGTTATATCTCCATTTCTAGAAAAAAACAGCGATTTTGATGAAAACTAGCCACTGTTTAGCTTGGGATTTCTCAGGAACAGAGGCGTGTAGAAATACACGGTTTGCACCCACCGAGAGCTTAACGTCTCACCTTTTAATCGAGCTATTGTATGTATTCATAGCTATAACACAGAATATGCTGTGGCTGTACAAAAATCATCAACAATGGTCTAGGTTGATGGCACTCTAGGACAAAGCTCCCGAAAACAGCTTGGCATTCAATGAGTTAAGGTAAAACTGGCTATTTTGTTTAAGAGATGGGCCATATATAGCCTGACGAGCCAGATCCACATTAAAATGTAGGGTCTGGGCACTCACCGTTTGCAGTGCTCAGTCCGAGGGGCGGGATAATCAGTTGTCTTTCAAATTCCCTCTGCACGCAATAGGACAGCGGCAGCGCTATGAGTCCCATGCGTTTCCCACCAGCGGAGCTAGTTGGCTAGTTCAAACGTTAACTCGTGTCACACTGTTCGCCAACAGCAACATCCATCTCATTTGTTTTCAAGTAGCAGGGAATTCAAGCCAAACCGTTGCAACTCTGCCATCAATTATTATGTTAAGCCCACCTAACGACTCTATACACGATTTCATTGGCCTTGAGTTTCGATTTCTGGAGCTCACAAGCCAATGGAGAGTTGCTAGACTAGCCCTGTGGGTTGGGGAAAAGAGAGAAAGTTTATAACATAATGGGTTATGTGATGTGATAATATCCACAGAGATTAATGTTCAAGGTGTAAAGGTTAATACTAACCTGTTGAAGGCAGAATACTTTGAATGTTCAACAGTGCTGAAGCAATGTGTGTTTAGTTTGTTTGGCTAGGGAAAAAAAACATCCTGAAAAGGGGAGATGTCATATAAGGTGAATAGTGAAATACAGCTCTAATCCCTTTAATAGTTATGTGGCATGTAGTGCGCATGTGTATCAATGCGCGAGAAGCCTTATATTAGTTAAATGTTGCCAGAGTGAAGTTAAGTTATGGTTTAGTAGTTCACCAAAGCTTCATTTCTATCACTAGATATTAGCACCCCCCCCCCCCCCCCCCCCCCAAAAGAACATTTTGAAAAATAAATGGTGACTTCTGTTTCAGTTTTGTGGAAAGAAATGAAAAGCATGATTATCACACATAGTGTGACACATACAGTAACATAACCCGTGTTATTTGACTGAGGGGCCGTATTCACATATCAGGGGGGGAAAGCATAGTGACTTCACACACGCTTGAGCTTCAGGGCTCCCTGAGCTCTTGGGACCCTGGGCTGGGGGTTGGTAGGCACATTCAGTAATCCATCCCTGTGGTTGATCATTTGTTTTCTACTGTTAACGAGTGAAGACACCCATCAGGTCCACCAGGCACACACAGCAGTTGAATAGCTTACTGTCTTTTGAAAGGGAGTTGACAGAAAGTCTGGACCATGACAAAATTGTTTCCATGTTTAAATCCAAGCCCCACCTTCTTGAACTGTAGCCTCACATTGCACCCATCGAAACGCAGCTAGCGCGCATTATGGATACGCCATAGGAGTCTCTGAACTGACTGTGTTTGCGCAGCAAATTAGAAGAAAGTAAGTGCTGGTTACTCCTGTCCCTCACTGATCGAGGTTCTTGATGTCTGTCCAGACATCATATTTTCCAAACCATTAATAGCTTACTTTGGCCAATGGTTACAGTCTTTGCTAATCAATAAACAAAGCAGTTCATGTGTTGATTTGTCCTACAAAACCCATCTCAAAACCCAAGTGCTGAATTCTGAGTTTTTATTATGCCGTTAAATAGCTTATGGTTTATTTGTTCTTCTTAGATCTTCATTTAAGTTTGAAAATGAATCATGGTGCGCCTCTAGAATTGTTCTTGCGAGTAGCATATTTTAACTATTTTGATTGTCATGACGCGATCACGTTACTTTTGAGAGCGCTATAGACTATATGTATAGGCTATACAGTAACCTAAAAGTAGTATTTACATTTCCATGTCATTAGCACATGCGTTACTGCGTTATATTATAATTATGACCGCCGCTAAGCGGTCATAGGGATTGTCAAAGTTTTTTTTTTTCCCCGTCATCTACTTCCTGAAATTTCCTGAAATACCCGGGACACTGAAACACTGGGGCACATGAAATTTGGTGGGCATGTAGTCCCACTACTTTTACGGAAAAATTTTGTTTGGCCCCCCCTTAATGCAGTTTTAAGAATTTGTTATGGTATGTTGGTCTCAAGGGCCCACATCAGCCTAGCCCAGTGGTTTTCAAAGTGGGGGTCGGGGCCCCCTGGGGGGCCGCGAGGGGGTGCCAGGGGGGCCTCAGCAAGTTGGAGGGGAAAATAAAAGCAACAAATAAATACATTTGAAACATTTAAAATATACTTTGAGGGTTGTTATACAATGCCATTATAATAATGTGACGCATATCTGAACATATTTCCCATGATAATGACTGGGAATAATAGTAGAGTGATGGCTCTCGTATAGCAGAAAGCCCCAAATACATTTTTTACACACTGTATGCTCCATCGTGATGTGGTTGTGGCTAAAATAATTATTAGATTAGCTTAATGTATTTATACATTTGCCGTAGTATTGTCGATGGGTTTAATTAGTTTAATTAATAAAACATCAAGGGGGTCCTTGGCCAGAACCTAGTGGTATTTGGGGGGCCTTGTCGTGGAAAAGTTTGGGAACCCCTGGCCTAGCCCATAAACCCCCCCCCCCCCCCCCCCCAGGTAAAAATGAAAATGCAATATTATTCTGCTTTAATCTCTTATCTTCAGTTGAGATGTTCAGAACTGCATCAAATTAATTAATTTATGTGTACATTTAGTGACTGTACACTCATCGGCCTGTAGATGGTGGTGTTAATCGAAGGGTTGCTGGTAGAGGGTGATGAGAGGAGTCTTACGGCTCCCACACACAGCTGCATGCGGTGCAGTGCTGGAGATGCATCCCGTCCACTTTACATGGGCTTACAGAAAAAAGACCTATTTTATTCTTATTCTTTCTATTTTATACAGTCTTTTATTTCTTAAATAAATTACTGTATATGAAGAGCCTTTCATTAGGAATCTAGATAGTTAGGCCTATTCAAATACATAATGTCCCACCTTGATTAGAACCTTGTTATGGGAGAACATTTTTACATGTTAAAATCAGCCAATATATTGGTTATCAATATCATAATCGTTATTATCCTTCAAAATCCCATATTGGTCAGGCTCTATAGGAGATGGAGACTAATTGACATACACACACCAAATACACGTCCACACACATACACATCCACACAGTTAGACACACACATGATCAAGCACACGCACAGGCACACACATACAAGAACACAAAAGTTGCAAGAGTAGGAGATGGAGACATATTGACAAGCGTGACAAGTGGGAGAGGATGAACAGGACTGAGCGGCGGTCATATTTTGTACCGCTATGCAGTACATCTAGTTTAATTATAATTTCTGGCTACGCCCCTGACAGGCACACACAAAGAACACACAATGCACACATCAACGACACACAGGTCACTACAATACCTTAAAGTACATTTTTGAAACATTCGCCGTTATTTAGATAGGACAGATGATAGTGACAGGAAGTGAGTGGGAGAGAAACAGGATGTGTGTCGGAATTGAACCCGACCCACTTAGACCCAAATGATGTACAGATGCAGCCACTCACCATAGTGCCCCCACTTCACGTCCATTTATAATAATCCCTCTGGAACAACTGCAATTCATGGAATCAAAATGAAATTGAGAAAAAATACAAATGTCATGTTAATGGTGCTGTACAAGTCTTTTTAGATGCTTTCAAATTATTGTTTAAATGACCTAAACAGAAATCCAGCATCTGTCCTTGACTGTTAATGAATTAACAGAGGGTTTTCAACCAGCATATTATCTAGGCCTGAGTGATGGGTTGAGACTATACTGCCCTCTAGAGGTGAAAGACCCTACTGCATTGTGTGTGATGGGTCTCCTGACTATAACCAGAGACTTTCTAATGAGGAGACACAGCACTCAAAAAATCCTCCATAGAAATGCATGGGGCTAGTTTGTAACACCAATATGGCCGTTGTCTACACATATCATACTTTTTGTTTTGTTTTTTGTGCCTTCCTGTTTTTATTTATTGCACTGTATTGTGAAGCACTTTGGTGCGGCTAAGCCGTCTGTAAATGCGCTTTATAAATAAATTTGACATTGACAAATTTGACATTGACATATCACACTAGCCTAGAAATCTAGACGCACCCTAGCGGCGGCAAATTAATTTGCTCACAATTAATTTGCTCACAACACAATGCACTTAAGTCATTCCTTTCGAAGAAGGATGTATTTGCCGTTTTGCCGACCGGTTACAGATCGTCGTAGCGTACAGGTCGTAGCGCCTATTGCATGCCTAGGCAGTTTGAAAGACAATTCTCTGCCCGCCCCTTGGATTAAGCGAGGTGAATGGTTCGATGCCAGACTATACATTTCAATGATATAGGATGGCCCGCCAGGCTAATATCACACCCCTTCCTCAGCAAAACATCGACATGTGAATACATTGAGCCAATCATGTGGTGTGATGTGAATACATTGAGCCAATCATATGGTGTGTTGTGAAGACATCGTGCCGCTGGAGCAAGATTGGTGTCTTGAAGCCTTGCTCACGCGCATTTCTGCCAAAGAGGATGCCCGATGAGTGCCCAAAAAGCGTTGTAATATGGCCGCCGAGTGGAGGGACTTGCCTAAAAGGACTTTGCTATAACTGAATGCATCAAACAAGAAGAAAAGACAACAGCTCTACTTGATTTAATGATCGGAGGGTAACACTTTAGCCTATCGACATAAGAGTGACACAAAAACCGAATGACACTTAATGACAGAAGCGTTATGTCATAAATGTTTATGACTTGTTTATGACACGTTCATGACAGTGGCATGTCACTTTTACAGTATGTCGATACTGTCAAGTGAAGTGTAACCGATCTGAGAAACACACTTGCTACTAAAGAGCTAAAAAGAAAAAAGTGTACAACCCCAAGTCAGAAACAGTTGGGACATTGTGTAAAATGCAAATAAAAACAGAATGTGATAATATTCAAATGTCATAAAAACCCATATTTAGGAGCATAGAAGCAAAGACATAGACAAAATAACAAATGTTGAGAATGAAAATGTTGACTATGGAAAATATATGAAAAGACATTGGATGGCAGCATATGTTGCTCAAAGCCTGTATATCATTCAGAATTGACTGGCCTTGGCAGATATGCAAGATGCCCATGCTAGGCTTTAATGCACCTCCACACAGTTATAGATGTTGAGTTTCGAACTGAGCACTAAAACAAGTTGGATACTTGGATAGACCCTCTCCTCTTTATCCCAGAGGTCTAACCACAGGACCCTTTTCCACTTTACCTCAGTCCATTTTAAACAAGCTCAGGCCTAGATAATATTGTGGTATTTCTGTATCATGTGTAAATACGATTTTGGCTGTTGCATGGTAAAGTTTACACTAGCATTTCTGAATTCAGTATCAAACTGTGAATAGACAATGGTTATCAGAAGTTTTCATGAGCCCATTTCATGATTTCCTTTGCAGAAACATGTCTGGTTTGAAACCCGTTAAGAATCAGCTCCACAGGCACCGACCTTGTTACAAGTGCCCCCCCCCCCTCCCCCTTTATGCACCACAACATGAAACACCACCATATTGTAATATACCTGGTTTTAAAGTTAAGAGTCTCAGGAATCAATCAATGTAAAGCATTTTATGATAACAATTGTTTTGAATAATTTCACTAATACCGTGCCAGGTCTGAGGCCCACAAGACCACCCATGGCCATCAAATATTGTTTTTCAGCTCTGTCCCTTGTTTGGAAAGATTTCTCTGGATTCTTATTTATATAATTTTTTAATGAAATGATGTACTGTAGATGATAAACTTCCCAAATACTTCACTATTTCATGTTAAGTATCATTAAAATTACATTTTTGTTTCATCATTTGTGCACACAGGTTTACACAGAGTGATGAATACTCCTACATCTTTACTTCTAAGAGACTCTGCCTCTCTGGGATGCTCTTTTTCATACACGATTATGTTGCCAGTTACCCTAATTAATTGTGAAATATTCCTCCTTATGTTTTCTTTATTACACAACTTTTCCAGCATTTTGTTCCCCTGTCCATATTTCCCCCCGCGTCCCAACTCTTTCTGATTTGGAGGTGTAGAGTCTATATCTTTCTGAAATGTTGACTGAATTGTTTCAGCATTCCGACCCTTGCTGTAGTGCACTCGTGGGAGTTGCGGTCAAAGGAGTTCACAGAGAGATTGAGCGTAGGCTATGTCTCGTCCAAGTCCACATTGTGCAGAAATACGCATCCCTGTATCCTGTACTTTCCATCATCACACATTAAAGCCTGCCAGAAATAATAATAAAAAAGCGATGTTGATCAGAGATGCGAGGGATCTGTGTCATTCAAGCAGTCATGATTCAAACATGTAATATGACAATGAAAATATATATGAAGTCATTCAGTAAAATTCAACCTAAAAGTATTTTGGGGCTGGAGTATGTCCTGGATCTAGACTGCTCAGCTGAACAGTCAAGATCGCTGAACAGTCCTGCGCTGCTCCATGTCCTCACCCTGCCCTGGTTCCAGAGAGCCTGTGGTTCCTGCTCGGGGACCAGGGGAGGCATGGAAGCCTGCATGCTGCTAGGCGCTGAAGAGGCTCCAGGGGCATTGTGCCCGAACAGGAGATGGAGGAGACGCTCCAGTGAAGGAGCTGGCCGCGGAGGTGGAGTGCAAGAGAAAGTGTTATTTTCTTTCTAAATGAGGTGATTTTTATATGTTTGTTTTTTACGGGAAAACATTTTATGCACATTTTTTGTTTTGTTTCACTAACAGCTTTATTGCTTTATTATTGCTATTGTTACCATTATTACTCTAGTATTCCCCTTTGTAAAGCACTTTGATCAACTACAGGTTATATTGTAGCCTAGAAATAAATAGATATTTATATATATATTCTATATAAATAGAAATAAATATTTCTTAAATAGAAAAACATTTTGGTGGCATCCTATTCATTGACTTGATTCCATATTTTATTTTGAGACATAATCTAAGCATTTTGGAGGAGTTACAGTATTTTACTTGTGTGGGTGGGATGTTTGTTTTAGGTTGTTAAGGATGAGAGAAAAATGGTCAATACGATCTTTTTATTACACTGTCTTGTTACAGACAGCAGATGGCGCCATTGACCAAATTTGATTCTTGCTGTCCTGAATAAGTGAACAGTAGGCTATGACCTCATACTCAAGCATCCCATAGGCTACCTCAGCCTCTAAACACTTAAAAGTTAGCCTGTCTTGACTTTCTTAACCTGGAAATCAGCATTTAAAGTAAATTGCTGGCTTCTATGCAAATTCTGCCATTAGTTATGTTGCACATTTTACAGAAAACTGTATTCTGCATTTATTAGTAGTTAAGTACACACAGAGAAGAGTTACCCTTTGTAGTTGCCTATGGTAGCATGATGTCACATAATGACAAGCGCTTTGCCTCAGCTACAGGCAATATGCCTGTCTCTGAGTGAGGTGTACTGCTTCTCACAGCTTTGTGTGCCTTTTAAAAGCTAGATCAGGTTACGTCGCTTGCTCACTGAAGATAAGGTTGTGTGTGTGTGTGTGTGTGTGTGTGTGTGTGCATGGCCGCGCACATGCTTGGACCTTTCGATCTTTCATACAGCTCTCTCTAGAGGTAGAAGTAGAAGGGAGGTGGGTGTGGGATATCCTGTTGGGCTTTTTCTTTGAGGTATTTTTGGAATAGGATGTTGCTCTAAAGATAACCTACCTTGAAATATCGTTTATGTTCAGGAACCCTCTTCCTGAGTGGAGTGAATGTAAAAGTGTGAGAAGTTTAATTCGTTTTAATTAATGAGTTTGATTAATTAGTAATTGAGCTTGTTGTAAACATACAAAAACTGCTTGAAGGAACAAGAAATAGACATTTAAGGAATAAAATAGTCTTTATTTGTGAATGTTTTCCCTGGATCATAACATTTTTTTCCACATGACAAATACGAATTACCCACCCAGTTTTGTAAATGATTTATTTATATCAAAAAGAAACCTTTGAGTGGCTTGAGAATAGTAGTGTGCTACAGAGTATACTTTTAAGTTTATGTTTATGTCCAGGATGCAGGATTAATTTATACCTGAATGTGCATGTCTTTGTTGATGTTTGAAAATGCTGATTGGTGCTAGGCAGAGTTCCTAGGAAAGCCATATGAGACGTATATAACGGCTCTCCCAGGGGATTTATACTGGAGGTGGCATCTGTTGATCCATTTTAAGGTTCAAAACACGAAGTTTTGATGAGTCAGTGATGTGTTTTGGAAATGGAACACGCTCTCTCTCTCTCTCTCTCTCTCTCTCTCTCTCTCACTCACACACACACACACACACACACACACTTACTGTAGGCATCCCCCTCACTCCTCCAGAGGATTACTCAGCCATTTGACCCCCCCCCCCTGCAAACCCCTCTCCCTCTACTGCACCTCTGTGAGTCACATGACCCAGAAACACCTTACCACCCTACAGAATAGCCCACACACAATGCTTCCTCTTGCCCAGTTTTTATGTGTGTGTGTTTGTATGCGTGTGTGTGTGTCTGTGTGTGTGTGTGTGTGTGTGTGTGTGTGTGTGTTGTGTGTGTGTGTGTGTGTGTGTGTGTGTGTGTCTGTATATGTGTGTGTATGTATGTATGTTTGTGTATGTGTGTGTGTATGTATGAATGAACACAGACAGGAAAGTTCCAGACTAGGAGGAGGGAATGATGAAGGAGTCTGTGTGAAGAAATGGGTTCTGCAGCTTCAAACCCTCAAACACATTGTGCAAATCAGATGTCAGATGAGAACACAATATCTCATTCATGTTATGATGGGTATGTTAAGTACTTGGGATCTCTCTCTCTCTCTCTCTCTGTCTCACTGTCTCTCTCTCTCTCTTTCTTTCACACACACACACACACACACACACAGAGAAAGAGAGAGAGAGAAACTGTGTCAGGGGCACTTTTAGACCAACTTTCTCTCTCTCTCTCTCTCTCCTCTTTTCTTTCCGACCACACCATCGGCAAACCAGCTGAAACCAGCCCAGGGTCTCTGTGATGTGTGAATCACCCTGATGGGGCGGATTTACTGGAATACGGGACCCAGACAAAGAGACAGAGTCACAGGCGCGTAATGGGATATGATGGGGATCCACGGAACTCCGAAACAGGAAATGACTGGTGTTGGGGAGCTGGAATGGGGGTGGGGGCTGTCTGCAGGAAGGGGGTCGCTCAGAATGTCATGGATGTGCTTTCATGTTTTCTTATTGCAGTGATGGTATTAAAGAAGGACTTGTTTTCAAAGTGTTCTTTGTGTGTACTTCAAAGGATCATATCAGAGGATGTTTTTGTACCAAAATTAAAAAAAATGTGTATTCCTGGCTGGGATATTATGAACAGTGTTTGACATACAGTTGTGTCTCAGTACCCCCCCCCCCCCCCCCCCATCAGTTTCTGGATTTCATTAATAATATGACTAATCTCTGTCCAGTTTCCCACACTAACTGAAACATCAACATCACTTCAAATTAGTAAACAATATTTGAGAATAAGCGAGGCTCAACGTTTGCTTTTAGTTTTTTTTTTCCTTCCTCAAACGACTGGAATTAGGTGCAGCCATGAAAGGAGGACTTGTCAGAGCTCACTTCCCCCCTCCATATATTTGCTGTGTTGAGTGTTTCATTATTGCACGTGAGGGTGTGTGTGTGTGTGGGGGGGAGGGGGGTCCTGCAAAGGGTCCTGTTCACCCAGACACACTCACGATGAGGTGGCAAACAGAAGAATTTTGCAGCTCAGGTAAACTAGTCCACCTCAGTGCCTCAACCCCACAACATAGTTACTGTAGTTACAGTATCCATAGCGATCCTAAAGGTTATAGACCCTTTCAACAATAAAAACAAAAACAATGCTTGAACGTTCTATTTGGGCCCCAATCTACTTCCTCTGCATTAAGATAACATATGGAATGTTAAAACGGAAGTCTTGTGGGGCCAACTATGATGCTGATAATGGAACTCTCTTGAAAGGGTCCATATACATGCCCAGCAGTCAAGAAAATAATCAGTCAGACTGTTTTTATTACAAAAAATGTGTCAATATTTTATTTAAAAAAATAAGGCAAATGAACCATTGTAGTCATAAATACATAAATAACAAAAACAGCATGTCTTGGGTCAGACTGCTATCTCAGTCTGGGATATCAAAGGGATTTGTGGTTTTATGATACAAATATTAAAAAGACATTTTTTTTTCAAGTAAACAACAATATTTTCAGGTCCATGTTGGGATAAGGAACATACAAAATGGCATCAACACTTAGACCATATCAGTGCATGTATTGCAAACGTTGCCTACGAAGGCCGGGGTGAGTTACAGCATCCATTGTAATTGAAATGGTGGCTACAAATTAAAATAAGCACATATATTCAGGTCCCCTTATGGTGTGCGCGTCATACATATTGCTTCACACATATCGTTTGTTTGTCCAGAAACAAAACAAAAACTAAAAAAACATACGAACAAACAAACAAAAAAAAATCAATCAACCCAGTGACTTGACTGGAGGATGCTAACAAATCTAAATTATGCCCAATTTGCCTTGTTTGGGCAAAGCAGAAGGGCACCTATTCACCCCACTGTATCTACAAGTGACAGTAAGGCTGAATCAATACATCAGAAAGGCTAGCTAATCCAGAATATCAACTTAAGACATACTGTATCACTTTGGTTACATATACACAAAGACAACAGATAAGCTAATAATAATACTGACAACAATAAAAACAATACATAAAATAACAAATTAAAAGTATACCAACTCTCGTTGTATTACTCATTCACTCACACACCAACTGTTATTTGTTTATGTTTTGCATATTAAAGTATATCAGAAAAAAAAAGTTTTTCCTTCCAAACTGGTGAGAAGATTTCTCGACAGCTTTTCAATACAGCGTGAGAGTTCCATTCTAGTGTTTCTGCAACCCCTTGCTGCATTTAGTTATGATATTAAAAAGGGAGTCACCCATTTCTCTGTGGTAACTTAAATTACAATCTCTGTAACTGTAAACATAAACCATCACTTAGCTGTTTACGTTATGTGTGAAACTGTACTCAGGGCCTCTTAGAACAAGGCCAGAACAAAATAACCCTGCAGAACCGTTAAACTCTTATAAGGTCCCATGGTAGAGTAAGATCGAATAACTGAACATGCCTTACGCTTTAGCAACACAATTTTGGACAAGCTGGAACAGCCCGTTACCGTTCTAGAAAAAAAAAGGTTTTAACTGCATTTCAGGAAATAAATAAACCACACTGCCTTTTCCCTTGCTTCAAAATAAACATCTTTTTCCTCCCAGAGGCAGGTTGTAGCTGTATTAGACTTTAGACGAGGCGGTTGCTGTAGTATAGCTTAGGCCACGGCCGCCACCAGGTCGTTAGTGTATTGTGGGTCGGAGGGGGGGGAGTCTCCCCTGGCCCTGGGCCTGCAGGGAAGGGAGGAGACGAGGAAGAGGAGGAAGCCCCCCAGCAGCACACAGCCTCCGCTGAAGTAGAAGGCCAAGTCGTAGGACTGCATCCAGTCGAAGAACCAGCCTGGCAGGAGGAAGAGGAGAAATGAGAGATCGGTGTCATAATGAGCACTAAATTCCGTCAGTACATTTGGAATGTACATGTAAAGTTAATGTGAACTTTTTTGAATGTAGTATTTTGACAAGTATGTCTTGTTTGTTAAACTAAACGTGACTAATATATATAATCTAAATGTCATTCATTTTCCAAAATGAAACAAGAAGCACAACTACCCTTGCAGGGCTGAGCAAATGTGTGTGGAATTCGAGATACTACTAAGTTTGAGCCAAGATGGCCTCCGTGCTTACCTACAACTGGAGGTCCCAGCATGATCCCGAAACCACCGAAGAACATGAGTATCCCGTGGGCCTCAGTGAGCCGGTCGATGCCCACAACCTTCGTGGTGGCGTACGGCGTGATAGACCAGTTCCCTGACATGAACCCGATGGCCGCCGAGATGACCTGAAGTCCGGCGTAGCTGTTGGTGGCAGGGATGGCAAGCAGCGCCGTGCCCGCGCCGACGGCCGTGAAGGCGTAGAGGTAGACGCTGTTCATCCAGCGGATGTCCGTCATCATGCCAAGGCCCAGCTTGCCCAGCACGCCAGCCACCTGGACGATGGACACCAGCGGGAGGAGGCTGACGCCGTCGACGAGGCCCTCGCTCTGCGCCACGTCCTCCATGAAGAGCAGTGGTGGGAAGGCGCCCAGGCTGAAGAGGAAGATGGTGACGCAGAGCGCGCCGAACACGCGGTCCTGGAAGAGGTCGGCCGTGGAGCGCAGGTAGGTCGAGTAGGACTTCTGCTTGGTCTTGATGACCTCCACCAGCAGGGCGCAGATGGAGAAGCTTCGCTCGAACGCCAACGGGGCTTCCGCGGGCTCCTTGACGCCCTCCGTCGCCATCGGCGGGTCATCGGCGGCTGTCTTGTGGTCGCTCGCTACCGGCTTGACGGGGTCAAGGTCAGAGGTCACGACTTTTTCCAGGAGCTGACCCTCGGCCTTCTCCAGGGCGGCGGCCTTCTGTTTGAGGTAGTAAGTGGGGATGTGCAGAGGCCTCATGGGTCCAGCGCAGGCGATGATGTTGAGTGCAAGCGAGCCGATGATCAGCAGGCAGCCGTCCAGGCCGAAGAGCTCGATCAGCTCGTTCTGACCCGTGGCGTAGATGAAACCTCCGACACTTGTACCTGGAGAGGGGGTGGGGTGGGGTGGGGTGGGGTGGGGTGGGGCGTGAGGGGGGTTAACAGGTGAGTATATGTGTTCCCTGACTGGAATGCAGAGATTCTTCAACAATAAATAAAACCAAAGAATGTCCAAACACAAAGGAATGTCAAAACAGAGCAGACAATAGAATGTCAACAAAGCAGATGTTATTCAGAATGAGAGTAAATAAATGTCTTCATTGCTTATATAGCTAGTTTTGGCATTTGTACAACAAACAATATCAACACTACACACTATACTGAAGACAAAGACATAATGAAATCCAATATGTTCTAGTCTTACTTTAGAGTTGAATAGTAAATGATTATTGATCATTAGTGATGAATGAGACTGTATCATACCTGTGGAGACAATCCCAAGAGCCAGGCCACGCCTCTTGTCAAAATACTGACAGGTGATTGTCATGGTAGCAGCATAGACCAAACCACAGCCTATTCCTGGAAAATAGAATAAACCGCCTCAATACGGAACCCAAACAGGACTGGCAATGGGGGATTCCAGCAAGAGAATTCTTTTCATTACCAACTTTCTTTCTTTCGACTCATAAAGCACCTGCATTACCTACTTAATTCTTGTTCAGTGACATTCCAAACAGGTGTGCAAAAGGGTATTCAGGTGAGCATGTAGGCTGTAGCGATGCACTGCACACCTTCACTCCCTTTGCCTGGTGTATGTCGCGTTAGAAGCGTTTATCTGACAATTCACTTCCTTGATAACACATCTAAGGCTACAGTACATGGTTTTAATTCTTGCAAAAGAGGATACGAGGCTTTAAGTCAGGCTTACCGACTACTATGCCGTAGGAGAAGATGAGGAACTGGACATTGGGTGCAAAAGCACTCAGCATCAGACCCCCGGACACCATGACCCCACTGAAGATGGTGACTGGCCTGGCTCCGAAGTTCACCACACATGCACTGCAAATGGGACCTATGGGGAGAGAGAGGGAGAGAGAGAGATATTAAGTAAATGAGTCAGGGAGGTCAATCAGCAACCAGCAATCAGCAAAATCTGGTTAACAGATCACCTGCCAATACACATCCATTCATGTATAATATAGGTGATAAGTGATTGATTCTGGGATATTGGGGCACTATGCTAACAACAGTACAGTAAGCAATGCTTTAGGACTTTATACAGAACCTTTCAAACAATTTGAGGAACCCTTCAGCGGGGGAGTTTTGAACATTCTAACAGAAGATTATGTTCTGCAAACAATGTAAGGTTCTAAAATTCCGTGTTGAATTCAAAGAACCCAGATATTCTTTAGAACGTCAATTTCCATCACCAGCTTAAAGATTAAATGTTTTCACTTCTGCATGGTGTCCTATCTATGTCTGTGTCTGCTAGGACGACAAGGCAAATTTAGTGCTGACAGCATCAATGCCCCAGTGGTACAATACACACGCACATCATCATTAGCTATCCACTGTTCCAGAGCTGGAGGCTATATTGACGAAGCAGCTTTCTGGTCAATGATTGGAATGCAATGGACCTATCTGTTTCATTGCTGACCCTATTGATCAATACTGACAGAAGGTGAGAAAGTTATCAAATCAGAACTGCCAGAGGGAAGTTGCAGTACAGTATCCAGGGTGAAGGGTGGACATCAGTCCACTGTGCCAGGGCAGTTCACACAAAGTGTCAAGTACTAATTTCATAATTTGACCCTTGACAAAGCAACACTTGAAAACTAATAAGGACCATCTTATATATGTAGCCTTATACCATGTAGCCTTATCATCTGTATATAATGAGGAGAATAAGAAGCTTTTTGCTTTGCTCTTGGGCAGAGTTGACTCTAATTTGTGTTGATTTATCACAGATGAGTTTGGCTGACTTTATCAAATGTTGTGTGAGTGTTCAATTTCCTTCCAGTGGTGTATGTATATAATATATGTATGTATGTATGTATGTATAATATAATCACTGTGTGCGAAAAAACAGCTTTGTGTTTTGTCTTTTCAACCGGGTGGATTAAAGGGCTTTCAGGCAGGTTCAAATGAAGTGTGTGTGTGTGTGTGTGTGGGGGGGTCACACCCACACACACTTTTAACTTACTTGCAATCAGGCCAACGCCAGACACGAGGGAGCCCACCCATGCGGTCATGCCTTTGCCTTCCTGGTACGTGCTCAGCCACTCTGGGTAGAGCACTCCAACAGACTGGGGTGACCCGTAGGCCAGGAAGAGGGCCAGGAAAGAAGCCACCACCACGGCCCAACCCCAGCCACCGTCCAGGGCTTTCTTTGTGCTCGGGAGAGTCATGTTGTTGTTGTTGTTGTTTGTGTGCTGAGGTAAGGTCTGAGTGTTCCTGAGGGTGAGGATAGAGATGATGTAGGCATAAGACAAGCATGGTCATGCACATATAGGTTTACAGCAAATAAATAATAATAAAAACAAACAAACAAAAAAAACTATTGAACTAACCTTTGATACATGAAAGAAAATCACTGAAATGTCGTTTTTATGACTCGGAAACCGCACCCTAAACCGAGAAGAATTTTCTTCATGGTGCGCAATGTGCGCTCTTGGCCGTTACTTTTGAATGAGCGAAAGCGCATTCCACTCGGTCGCTCTGGTTCCAAGATATCAGCGCACTGATAGCTGGAGCGCACTGATGGTGCGCAAAATCAAAAGTTTGCGCTCTTTTGTGTTTGATGATTATTTTTTTTAATGACAATTCAAACGAATCACCGAATCACCAACAGCGAAAAAGACAGATTCACCATCAAATTAGAGTTTTTTCATCAACTACCTACGACGAATTTAGTTAAATTAAAAACTAACAATTTTCATACATTTTGGAAATAACATAGCCTGTCTATACTTGACATTAGACCTATCAGAGCATTTGAAAGCGCAGGACTAACGTAAATTATTGTTTGTCTAAAAACATATGCAATCTTACCTCAAATGTCCAGTCACCTGCAGAAAGACTGATGTTTCTATTTGGTCAGCTTCAAGCAGCCAGATGGATAGGCTAAGGCTAGCTGGCCCCTGGACCTCCGACCAATACTTTAAATATCATTGCGCGTTGCAATAATATGGTAAAACACTAATGCACAAACAGCATCTTCTGAAAGATAACATCATCTTGTTCACTCTTCTGTAGCAAGCTGAGGCAACTGAGGGGGAAGGTTGCAGTAGCGGCTTTTGTTGCTGGGTGTTGAAACCGGTTTGAAGCTGTTCTCGCTGGTCTCTAGTCTCAACTTCCTCCTCTTTTTTACAGTGGTTTTAAGCACAGCTGTTCCTAACATCAAACGACTCAATGCTGTATCGTGAGCTGGGCAACTCTGTGTTTTGTCTCTGTGTGTAAAAATTAAAATTAACATTTTTACAAATTTTCTTTCCGCAAAACCAGTGACTGATGCAATGGACCCCTTCACACAGCCTAAGCTATGGGCAGTAACATTCTGCTATATTTCCCCACCCCGAAGGTGATCATATGTAGTAATATTTTCCCTCGCCCTAACCTTTAAAAATAAGTCATCACTTCATATATAGCCTACACACTCAAACACCAAGAAGAATACATTTCGAACAACTCAGAAAACTAACCAAGGGATTTAAAGATACAAATTAAGACTGATATCCAGTCTGGCAAGGCAGCATCTTTCCATCACATTTCACATAAGGACCGTTCTTCAATCACTTTGGTCGACGTGTTGGAGAATGTGCTCATTTCATTGAATAAATTTATTCTCTAACAGGAGTCCGCTCATCTACTCTACATAAACATATGCCACGTGCAAGATTCCAACCATAGAGGCGCTGTGCCACATCTGACACCGCCACAGTTCCAGTCCAAACCGGTTGTTGATGACAATACACGTGCAGACGCTGAGTTGCTAGGGTTGGGGGGAAGGATGCGAACGAGACCAAAGCATATACATTCAGGATGTATGTTCCGAATTCTGTATTTATTGACATTTTGATAGGCTAGGCCAACATGTGTAGTTGAACTGTTTCAAACTGTCATGACGTCACCATGTTTACAATACAGCCTCAGTGATTTGAGGCTGTAATGGTACACAGGGTGCACACAGGGGAAAAACAATAGACCTCGAAAAATATTTGGGGTAGGCAAAGTCGAATTGATAAACTGCGGCTTTTTGTTTGAACACTTCGAATAAGAATAAAATAACCGATAATTTTCAGCTTGGCACAGGATGCGCACATACATGCACAAGACACAACACAATGTTAGGCACGCACGCTTTCTCAGCGGTTGGTCTTTGCTGCCCTTATTTGCTTGAAGGGGAGACTTTTGTTTTGTCTGATTTGACGGACAGAACAGATGACAGGTAGCATGGAGTCAATACACTAGGCCCCCAGTGTTGCGCATTAACGCATTTTACGCAGACTGGTTTGCAAGAATAAAAACCTAAATCAGTCGCTTAACTCTATTCGGTGGTGTGGAAAACATTGCTCAGGGCTTAGTTCTATCAGCAAGTTTATCGTTTTTACATAATTTAATTTTTTGGAACCCATTTTTGTAAAGTTCACAACCTGTTTAAGTTGAGCCTGCTGATTCACTGGCACTACATTGAGGCTGACCAGGGCTTTGTTGTTCCTGTCTCCATGTAAACTGACACCATTTAGGGTTTCACACACAGGAGCAGGCAAGGTGAGGCCCCTCAGACAACTATAATTCTTTTTTTATTAAACAGCAATATCGAAACCCCTACAGAAGGAAACCGTTCACCCTGTGGCTAGAGATGATGAGGCACAGTTAGCGATTTTGTCTGCTGTCAAAGTGACAACTTCTTGAGATGTGAAAATGCCTTCATGCCATCACTTAGATGCTAAAGACAAGTCTAGGTGAACATGGCTACCCACTACTCTACATTTAATCACACAGTTGGAAACTCACTATACCAGAAGGCTCCCTGCTAGACCTCTACATGTGGAAATGAACAAACAAGACTTCAAGGACAAACATAGGCAGGCTCACAAGCAACTTCGTACCCACAATCTCTTTATTAATGATGACCTGAACCTACTTTCAACAGACACAGCTGCCCCTGTCTGTTAAGATGGAGAAACCCTGGAGAATCACTCGTCAGCAAATACAACCTCTCAAAGGATCTTCTAGAAAGATCTAGAAGCACACCACTGCTTGACAAATGAAAAAGCTAACAAAGCAATGTGAGGACACAAGACTCAAAAGTGGACCACACGTTAAGGCTTTTTTAATTGTGTTGATGTGGTGATAAGCTAGATTATGCTTACACACGCCCCCCCCCCCCCTCCAAATACCAATACCACAGTGAGATAAGGCTCATAGGTGTTCCATTTACTAATGCAAGCTATACATGAGCAAAACTTTACATTCATTTGTCAACAGTCTTGAAATTAAAATGCTTTACCAGAAAGAAAGAGAGAGATGGAGAAAGAGAGATGGAGAGAGAGATGAACAGAAACAGAAGAGCAAAACCTGATGGTGAGTTCTGGTAAAATTATGAAATGTGTAGATGAACACTTCCTTGTAAAACATATTTTTAAACAATCAAATTAAGCATATTTACAAGACAAACGTATATAAAAAAAAAGGTTTACAATATATCATTTTGAAAATGACACCCTTACACACACAAAATGAAACACCACCATCAAAAAATCTAGTTTCAGAGTCCCCTCGTGCCGTTTGAATTGATAAACAAAAAAAGAGAAATAGCAAAACAAAAAACAATCGACAATATGCACCCACATTCTCCCCCAAAGACTCACACCTATTACCTCTCCTAGTCACGCCAACACAGTGATGGAGGTGTGAGTTGCTTCGATACCATAATGAAAATGTGTTGGTGTGTGTGTGTAGGTAGGCCACAGTGTTACTATAAGTATAACAAAGAAAACAAAGAAAAATGGACAGACAAAGAAAACAAGAAAGAAAATTTCCAGAATGTTAAAAACTTCTTTCTGTCAAAGTGTCATTAGCTGCATTGCTGTCATGACGCAAATCACTTCCAACATGGCCAGGCTTGGTTTTGTACTTTATTGATTTGATCAACTTTGTTTTAGGGTTATATTTGGTTTCATCGAGTGAATGGTCACTATAATTAAAGTGGGGGACACAGTAAATTATCAGCTAAGTGCTCTGTGTTGTTCTAGTTTCACATCTAAGCTGGTCCAACATAAAGCGCCCTGGAATCTGGGAGCTGTGAGGGCAAGGAAGGGTCAAAAGTCTACTATCACCACGGAAATGACAAAGGCTTAAGACTAGATCACAAACACACACAAACACACGTGCGTGTGCAATGGGCGGGAACACTTTTTGTTTTTCCTCTTTCAAAGCTTACTAAAAAACCAGAAAATACATCTTATTTACACTCATAAGTGATCTTGATCGGTTCTCTTGTCTCGCATAGTTGTCACCATCAACACATGCTGCTTGAAAAGATATCACAGTGGTACCAGTTTCAGACGCAACTCCTGGAGAACCCGACAATCTCCCAAGAAGAGCAACGGTGCTCTTTTGGCCCTAAAGGAATAGATCCCTACTGCGATTCAGATTCTGATATTCATTCCACACACCTGCACACAAAAAAGGTTATTCTGAAGTCTTTATGTCAAGAAACAAGGTGTCAAAAAAGTGCTGTTCAGTAGGAAGGGACTCCAAACAAACAAAAAAACACACACACACACACACACACAAACACACTTCCCATGTATGACATGACCAGAGTACGGGGGCAGAGAAAAGAGAGAAACAAAAACAAACAAACAAACAAACAAAAAAGAATCTTTGTTTGGGGAGTGAGAGTCTTTTCCTGTGGAGACAGGTACGTACATTTCTGAGAGTATTTACCTCTACAGGTACATTTCTGTTAAGTTTCTGTGGACCGAACTCAAACTTCTCACAATACACCGACAGCATCGGCGGTGGTGGTTGTACATGGAATAACAACAGGAAGAGAGAAAATGTCTGATCCCAGAGCCACGGCAAATCTCAATGGTGATGAGTATTATTGGGGCTCTACACACCAGTCGCCATAAACCGAGAGGACTTGTCTTATAGAAAGGCCAAAATTCTGCATATTGCTCCAAGGTCGACCCTACAGGCACTAATAAGTCTCCGTTCGGCATCTCTCTCTAAACTCTGGCTGGACAGGAACCCACTGCGACAGAGTGACGAGACATACAACAACAACCTTCAACTGTTTACCACACACACACACACAAATGCAGACACACACGCACGCACACGCGTACACAGACACAAACACACACACCTTTAAAGGCCTTCAAAACATCTTTAGCTGTCAACTTGTCCAAGCTATAACTCGTACAACCACTTGGTTAAGTGTGACTTCTTTCAGGTGAAAGTCAATCAGCATTCGATTTCAACTGCATATACGCACATGCATATAACCAAGTTGAGGTAAAAGCCAGGGGCAAAACATTATATCTTATTTTTCATACTACCTGTCTAAAAAAAAAAAAAGGAGTACCATTTTTCTGTTTTGTGATATCACTAGCAGCTTTATATTGGAAGGTATACTGTCCGGTTATACAGGCACAAACTGATAGCTGATGATGTCCATTGTCTATTGTATCGAGACAATCTTTAATGTTATAAAATAACTAGTCAGAAAAAAAAATCCCTTTTTTTTTCTCCTTCTTTGAAATTTAAAAGGCACTAATGCCTTCAGACCAGGTGTGAGAGAAAAGCGTCACGCCTCGTTAGTGTGGGATTAAGGGGAGGCGGGGCTTGCAAGCACTGAGGAGGGGTCACCACCACGTGGACGTCTGAAGTGTTGTCAAGGCGACAACCAACCATCTGCTTTCGAAAGACGAAAACGTTTCCTTTTTTTTTTTTGTTGGTTTTCCTCTTATCGTGAAACTGATAACACAGTTAAGTCTGTAGGATCTCAGTGCAAGTCGACAACTTTAATGTTTATTTGGGTAGTGTAAGAGTTGTTTAAGGAGCGCGGGTGAGTAAGGGTTGTAAGCGCAAAGTTGATTGGTGTGTGTGTTTGCAAGTGTATGTGTGCGTTTGCATGCGTGAGTGTGTGTGTAGGAGTGCGTTTGTAAGTGTGTGTGCGTGTGTGTGTGTGTGTGTGTCTCCAGTCCTGTCCGGTGACAGCGGAGGAGGGGAGCGAAACGGAGGAGTGGAACGGCGGCGGTGATGATGCCGAGTCATGCGTCCCGTGGCGGCTGCTGCTGCTGGGATTGGTGGAGAGGCTGCTGCGAGGCCCCTGATTGGCTGGCGGAGGGCTGGCTGGGAGGGGCCAGAGGAGGCGGAGCCTGAGTGAGTAGGCTGGCCGGCGTGTTGGGGGAGGGGGGCGGCGTGGGCCGCTTGAACTTGTCTGGACTGTTGCTCCTTCTCGGGGAGGGTCTCTGTTAGGAGGAGAGGAAGATGGACAGAGCAGGAGGGAGGTGGAGGGGAGGAGAGAAAGGGAGAGAGAGAAATAAAGAGAGAGGCGGAGAGAGGACGAGAAAGAGTCACACGTGATGGTTAGGCCTTATGCCAGGATCATCATCAGAGAAGAATACACCGACTCAGGTCACTTGAGGCCAGTCTGCTTGGCGACTCAGGTCACTTGAGGCCAGTCTGCTTGGCGACTCAGGTCACTTGAGGCCAGTCTGCTTGGCGACTCAGGTCACTTGAGGCCAGTCTGCTTGGCGACTCAGGACAAAACGTGTCTGTGGTGGCTCAGATCCAGTGTTGCCCATCATCTCATAGTCCAACTGTGTGTGTGTGTGTGTGTGTGTGTGTGTGTGTGTGTGTGTGTGTGTGTGTGTGTGTGTGTGTGTGTGTGTGTGTGTGTGTGTGTTTTCCCTGAACTGAACGAGCAGAACTGGCACTACTGCACTACACTGATAGCTGGGTTTGGGGCCAAACGAACCCAGTTTTCTTTTTTAAAGGATTAAGGGCCGTTCACACCGGGAACGTTAACTATAAAGATAATTGTAACTCTAATAATATAAGCGTCCACACTGACCAACGATAAGTAAAGTCTCTCCTTATGTTGATGGATGTGATGTCTAGAATTTGATGGATATTTATTGGCTGTGAGATTTTTATCGTTCTTAAAATCGCTCTAAAAGTACTCCCCAACGATATTGTTCTTCATACCATTATTGTTATAGTTTATGTATGGACGTCGTCATGCATATTATCTACTTTATTTTGCCATTCTCACTATAGGTGTGGACAGCCCAGCCCTTTAATCCAATCAGAGTGCAGGAAAACAAAAGTAAATGACATTTAAACCAATAAGCATTCCCAGGAGTGTCATTAAAAAGAGTGTGATGCCGTTACTCCACTTGGTACAGGGTCATTCTGAACTGTTCAGCCTTGTATCCCATCAGTCATGTACTGTATGCAGAGAGATTTTTTATGCTGCACGAAGGATCATGTGTGCTTATGTGGCCAAGGCTGTGAGCTTTGCGGAGTACATTTCTCCAGCCGTTAGCACACACACTCACACACTTGACCAGTTTTTGTGTTTGCATATTAGTGCCTGCCGCGTGCTTTGTCTGTGTGCATAAAGCATGGTTTCTGGGGATGCGCCCTGCTTGCTTGGTGTTTGTGTGTGTGTCTAAAAGGTTTTGTGTGTGTGTGTGTGTGTGTGTGTGTGTGTGTGTGTGTATGTGTTCCCTGCACGTGCTGCTTGAGCAGCCCAGAAAAGCTCAGTGAGATATTGCACGCTGCATGATGTGAATCCCTGTGACAGCGATGTGCGGGGATTCTTTCTGGAGTGTGTGTGCGCGAGAGTTTGTGTGTGTGTGTGTGTGTGTGTGTGTGTGTGTGTGTGTGTGTGTGTGTGTTTATTTAAAAGGGAGTATGAGAGATTATCTGCTCCAGGGTGTGCCTGATCTCTTTGTGTTTGAGTGTGTGTGTGTGTGTCTTTACTAGGGTGTTTGTGAAGTGTGTGTGTGTGTGCGTGTGTGCGTGTGTGTGTGTGTGCGCGCATGTGTGTTCTGTGACTCACTGTAATGCCATGCGAGGTGCCCACGTGCATGTGAAGGCCGGGAGTGTTGTAGTAAGACATGCCCGCTCGGGTGAGGGTCGTCGGAGGAGTGAAGCCCACGGTGTGACTGGCATATGTCAGCCCTGGAAGGAGAGAGACAGAAAGAGAGGGGGAGGGATGGAGAGAAAGAGAGAGTTCAAAAACCTCAATATGGAGTAATACACAATACACATTACATTACAACAAAGTACCAAGTGTGCGCACACACACACACACACACAAACAGCTCCATCTCAGCCAAACACTTCTCCCACTCCCACACATCATATCAGACACTCTCCCTTCCAGAAATTCACAGCTGAGCACAAATTCCTGCAAAAGTAACTTTCATAGTCTCGCTCTCCCTCACATACAAGGTTGCTGTTTAACTTTGTGACCCCCCCCCCCCCCCCACCACCACCACCACACGCACACACACACACAACCTATTTTGTTTTGATAACACACTTGTGGGCAACTGTGTTCCAAACTAGAGTAACAGCAATATAGCAAATCTGTGTTGACAAAACACAACACAGTTTAAACTCGGCTGACCTGACGACGTGGGGTGGGGTGGTGTGTGTGTGTGTGTGTGTGTGTGTGTCCAAAATCTGTAATTGTAGCACTTTTACAAGTGAAAATAACATCCACAGCCTGGTGGGGGTGGTGTGTGTGTGTGTGTGTGTGTGTGTGTGTGTGTGTGTATATGTGTGTGTGTATGTGTATGTGAAAATAATATCCACAGTCTGTCACAACACTATCAGGGGGTAGAACAATCCTCAGCTATGGAAGTGAAACTTTGAAGGCGTCACATGACACATGGCGTTTGTTTTGATGGGAGCTCAAGGTGCGGGCTGTTCGTTTGAGTGAACAGCATGAGCAGAGAAAACAGGAAGCGCCTGGCTGAGAAAACACGCACACCTCAGTATCTGTACGCTAAACCGCTGTGGCGCTGCCTGACCACACTCTCAGGTTCCGGAACTTCACCTCAGCACACGGCACGAAAACACAAGCCTTCTACCAGAAAGACTCCGTTTACGATTCAGTAGACGGAGATAGATGAAGAGTTTACAGGTTAGGTTCCGAAACTTTACCCAAAGCACACAACACAACACAAAGCAATTTTACCAGAAAGACTCAAGGTTCAAGGTTCAGTAGACGGAGATAAGAGTCGACAGTTTAATCCTGAATAGGATTTACAGCAACGAGAATAACAATCGGAGATAAAGATGGCTGCAAGCAGTCAGAATCGGTGTGCAGAGAGAGCAGTAGAAAGGTGAATCCGACCGTGCACTTTAACGACGAGCATGAGCGTCTATTGTCTACTGGAATGAGTGGATGGCGTAAATCATGAGTCTTCCTGATTTCTTGTGCCCAAAGATAAACACAAATAACTTTGATCTGGCGAACCATAACATGCTTTATTCTGAGGTAGGAGAAACATACATCTACCATAAGGTTCAACACATTAAAACTGGTAGTGAGGCCTAACCCACATGACATAATAGACCTAAACACACTGGGTTACCATACACCAAACAAAGTTCAACGTTTACGTATCAACATACTTAGCACTGCAGTAGGCTTAGACCTACTGATACTATAATCTGACTTATTAATCATGTGTTTCATAATTATACACCGTGTTTACTTTTTACACTTAGCCGTTACATTGTGTCTAATTAATCAGTTGATGCCGTAAATGAACTGTATTTTAAATGGCTCAGAAACAATTTTAAATGGCTCAAACTCTTAACTATCGCGTGGACTGAACAGACGACTAACTGGCTTTAAACGTGCATGACTACTGCAGTGAGCCGGTGTCTTTCCTTACGGCTTTAGCTCACAAGACAGTCACTGTCAAACACAAGGAGGAGTTCCCCTCTCTTTGAGGCAGGGAAGAGGGGAAAAAGTACCATATTTGTCCTTGCCCTTTATTGAATTAGCTTGAATGACCAAGGGGAAAAAAAAAACTTTTATTACGCAAAAAATAACAGCAAATCTGTGCAGAGCTTATAAAATACTTAGTAGGATTCTCCATTCATGGGTCTTTGATTTAATGGACTTATAATTACCAGCTCCTTGGAGGCTTGAGAATTTTCCAGAAGGTCGTAATGCATCAAAGACCCATGAATGGAAATTACACTGAGCAGTGACCTCCCTGTTCACTCCTAATCTCTTAGAAATGAGCTAATCTCTTCGCAAATTCAAAAAGCACTTATAATCTAATAAACACATGATTTTGAAAAACAGCTCATTCCACACTGTTTTTTTTTGTTGCTTAATTTGCATCTTGCATCAGTCCATCAGACTGAAAAAAATGAGGTAGCTGAAGGCCCCTTGCTGTATGTAACTTGAGCAACGACTCGCATATGGGCTGCGTACAGTACAGCATCTCCTTTTTACTACTGTGAGTCTTCTCTGGACTTTGACTGGGTGGACAGGGTTTTTATGACCGGTAACGAACGTATGGCGTTTAGTTCACAGTTAAGAGTCATTATTTCCTAGAAAGGTTGTGGAACATGGTGGAATACACAAAGTTCTTTTTCTGAAGTGCCTCTGACCATAAAAAATGAAGATATCATAAAGTCTTTTTTTCCTTTGGGGATGGCCATTATTTCTAGTATCCCCTATGTTTCATTGAGAATACTCAAGGCCAACAATACCAGGATTCATCGGGCTCGAATTGTGAAGGAGTGGTTCATGGAGCACGAGAAACCATTTTGCACACATGAATTGGCCACGGCAGCATGACCAGAAGCCCACGGAGTGTCTTCAGGGATGTTCTGGACAAGACCAGAAACTAGAAAGAGACTAGAAAGTTTTCTGATGAGACACTCCAGTTAGATGTTTTAATAATAAATGTGGTGATGCCGCATGAGTTTTTTTTTTTTTTTTTTTTCTTGGTCAGGAAGTATACTCGGAAATGGAGAACATGTGGTAGCAGACTGCAATGCTCCGTTTCAAATCTACCTGGAACAAGAGGCACACGCACACACACACACTCTGTCTGAAGTCTACCTTGAAACCAGGGCTGTTCAAATATCTGTGCAAGAAGGCAGAAGTACACAGGAAATGCAAACACTGTACGAGAGAAAGAGAGAGTTGCTCTCAAAATAACCATAAAAAAGACCAACATGTTTCTCCATGCAGTCCAAGTCCGTTTTTTAGTGGTAGTGTAACCTTGATAAGTCACTCTATTAACTTCTACAGGACCACACACTAGGCAAACAACTCCGAAACCATATGTGTAAACCACATCGCTGTGGTTGTGGTGTAGATTATACACACACTAGTGTTAATTTCGTCAGACGAGAGGAGAGGAAATATGTTCGTCAACAACCTTTTTTTTCATGACTAAGACGAGACGATGACGAGACGGCAGTAATGTCCTGAAACACTGACTAAGACTATCTTAAGATGCATTATTGTTGACGAAAAAAGACGAGACTAAAATGTTTTGCATGAAATAAAAACTAAGATAAAATCTCTCTTTATTTTCGTCTACAAAATGAGAAGACAGAATATCTAGCTGTTACGTTTTCAAAATATTCCGAATGAGTTCATACGCAACAGCTTTCCTGTAGGCTAGTCTACGTGCTGTTGCTGCAACACGAAACTACATGGAACAAGAACACTGGAGATTTCTACCAGAGTTAGCAAGCTAACTACCTAAGCTTTATGCCACAATGCTACATACCCAGAAGTTGAAGCTTCTCTCATACAAATTAACATCCCCCAGAATGTCCATACGAAAATGTTCATCATGTAATGCCAACTATTTAACTAGTTAGACTGATGATGCAAAGTTTGCTAGCAAGTAAGCTAATATGGAAAGTTCGCTAGCAAGTTAGCTATGGCTAAGATGGAGAGTCTGTTTGGGGAATGTGTTGTGTTTGGGCGCATATCGCCATCTAGCGAGGCGGAGTAAAACATTAATACTTTGGTCTACAACAGTGTTTCTCTTCTTTTTCAGTTTCAGGACCACTTAACTAACCCTAGCTAAAAAAAAAAAAAAAAGATTATACCTACTTCAACAGTAGCCTATAATTAGTCTACACTATAGGCCTACTCACTGAACCACCTTGCTTATTGTCTTTGCACTTTGCTTATTGTGTGGATTCATACTGTATGATTTAAGCTGGCATATCTTACATAGACAGTGTTGCAGAACTGTTTTTACATACAAGTTGGTTCAATATTGCAAACAACTCATCTATATTATATTTTACCACGTCTGCTCGCGGACCACCAGTGATTCCTGGACCACACTTTGAGAAACACTGATCTACGAATATGACAGTGGTCCAGTCAAATCTTTTACTGTCTATGGTCAAATCCTAGCCGAGCTATAACTGTAGCTCGACTTACCTGTGCATGTAAACATACTGACTGACAAAAAATCAGAATGAGTAATTATAACAGATGAGTAGCCCTGTGGACACACAATATTGTTGGAAAATTGAGATGTGTGAAACACTATTTGACTCAAATGGTAATCAGAAATAATTTGTTATAAAAAAAAGACTAAAATGTGTTGACTAAAACTGACTAAGACTAAGATACCTTTAGTTTTTTTTTGACTAAAACTAGACTAAAATGACGAGACTTTTAGTCGACTAAAACTTGACTAACAAAAATTATATTTGAATGACTAAATATGACAAAGACTGAAAAGGACATTTCGTCACAAGACTAAGACTAGGACTAAATTAAAAATAGGTGACAAAATTAACACTAACACACACACACACACACACACACCTGGTAAATGATACAAGCAATTATATTATGTTTACATTCTTGTCTTTTCATAGTCATAGTTAATATTTAATAATAAGTAAAGTTATTACACTGTTCACTTTTGCACTACCACCATTGCACACACTCATAGCACCTTATCTTGGTCAACGCATCACATGGTCAGTCCATACCAGACCTTTGTAATCACTTCACATGCTCTTTAAATTTTGACATTTCTGTGAGTGATTTTTATGTATGTGAGATATATGTGTGCTTGTTTATAGTTGTTTATTACACAGCTCTTCATAATGCTGTAGAATGCTCCATCACTTAAATGGGCCTTCCCAATGTTTAGTGGTCTGATATTTCTCGATAACAGACCGTTGCTAAGTATAACAGACCGCTGTCAAGGAAAATGGGATTTGTGGTTTTTATTCATGTCGGTCATATCACTCCGTGAGTAGTCCGCTCACTTCTTGCAATGGAACTTCATTCAAAAGTGAAAGCAGACGGTTGATCAGCTGTGTTCTAAAGAATGTTTGATTCAAGTTCAGCGAAGTCGAGTTGCGAACTATTTGTTTCTCAGCAGAAGCCACAATGAAACGGTAACAAATAAATGTAAAGAGTCATATCATGTGGAGTTTATTTTTTCGTTTTGGCAAGTAGCCGTGTAATAAGCGGGATGATGTATAGAATGCCGGTCAATAAGTCCCTTCAGGACAAAGCAAGTCCTGTTCGCCCTGTCGGGACTTATTTTCCGATAATGACCAGCGTTCTATACATTATCCCTTGCTACTGGATGCCTAAAATTTCCCTTGGTGTGTGTGTGTGTGTGTGTGTGTGTGTGTGTGTGTGTGTGTGTGTGTGTGTGTGTATGTATGTATCTATGGAAACCAGTTATATGAAAATATATTACCCCTACAATAGACGTATTACAAATGCACCTCAACCACTCATTCATAAAGCATTGACCACAGATACAGACAGTCAGACACACGGCATTCATGGCAGGATACTAATGGAAATGAATATCTCATCTTTTCGCACACACACACACACACACACACACACACACACACACACACACTACACACACACACACCTGGTGATATGGGTCGGCTGGAGCTGGGCGAGGGGGTGTAGGGGATGGGGCTGGAGACGGTCCGAGGCCGTAGTCCCTGAGCGGACATCTCGTTAAAGTACCTGGACCATCGGGAACACACAACACACACATTAGAGGAGAATTCCCAAGAGAGTTAAAAGTGTGGGTTTTTGAACATTCGAACATAAGATTCCGTTTCGCAACAATTCAAGGTTCTAAAATTCTATGTTGAATTCAATCAACCCAGAAATTCTTTAGAACGTTCATTTTCCAACATTCCCATCTCACCGGTGTGACAGTACACCTTTAAGGGATAAAAATAACACACACATCAACAAAATAAGTAAATAAACTAACATAATCTTATCAAAACATGGCATCTGCAAGCTGAGGGAAGTACAAAATCAGATTAATCAATAAAAACAAAGCTTAAATGTTATTCTATTGCTGTAAGTCGCTTTGGATAAACACATCTGCCAAATGAATACATGTAAATGTAAAAACTGTCTGGGAACAAAATCAGTTAAGGGGAGCAGGACCAAGCCTATACTTGTCTAATGCTGCATGGGGGCTGGCTAGCTAGTTAGATGACATGCTACTGTTATCATGTGCATCAGGAACAACTGTTATACTGCTGAAATGTGAGATGGCTGTAAGCTCCGTATCGAACTTCCGGGATACACAATGTCTCTAAACAAATCAAATATTTGTCCTACTCCGTAATCAAATGTCTTTGTATGTGTGTGTGTGTGTGTGTGTGTGTGTGTGTCATAGCTCTATGCAAAGTTTCTTGTAAACCAAAATGACACTGTGTATTCTTTAAGTTGAACAAGAACACGCTTGTTGGACCCATCTTTTTATCCACCCTTACAGAAGTGTCAGTTAAATTCAACAAACAAATAAAAACCCATCCTTTTATTGCCCTAAATCCAAATAGCTTTGTCATCTCTGTGTATTTAAGTTATCCGACTCCTCCAAACACGGACTTCCTCTGACCCCTGTGTCAGGCCAGCTCAGGTCGCGAGGTGTGCCCTCTTCAGCGAGGAAATGCGCCGGCAAAAGCAACTCTAGAGCACGGCTAGTTTGTTCTCGAGTTGGCACAGACAGCACTGCGTGTCTGTTGGTTGTCCGACCTGTAAGAGTGTCAGCCCTGGGATGGCCCCTGAAAACACAATGTCCCAGAGAGGGGGAAATGACACCAGCAATTACTGGGCGGTTACCCGGGAAGAGCAGTCGGCTGCGTTCAACCGCACACAGCCATCTCATGATTACAATGCTTAGCTGTGTTCACACAAGGCCAAGTCATTTTTACAGTACTTCACTGCTCTCGCATCAGGGCCAACCCCTCACCACAATGCTTCTGCATGTCTTAGACAGAGCACGTCTGGGAGCTTGCCAAATTATACCTCGATAGAACCCTTTCAAAGCTGGCTTTTAATTTGTATTTTTTAACACTTAAAGAGGGGTCTGAAGACTTCTGTTCCGCTTGCACTTAATTAACTTATTCTAAATGTTACGGTTTGTAAATGTATGTTCTTTGTTTATTTTCACTATTGATATTTGATACGGTTATTGATATTATTGTTATTACTTCTATTTTACTTAATGCAGGCCAAGGCTTACCGACTTCAAAAATTCTGTAAGTCTTTGGACAAGAGTGTATGCTAAATCCAATAACCATAAATACTAAAGAGTGTACAGCTCAAAGCTGGGTTCAAATGCTAAAGAGTTTGGAGCTCAAAGCTGGGTTCAAATGCTAAAGAGTTTGGGGTAACACTTTAGTTGACAGTTTTGACATAAGAGTGACATGACACAGTCATGAACATATGACATTGTCATGACACATGAACCCTAGCCCTAACCCTAATCCTAACCTCTAAACCTAATCCTAACTTGTTATGACAAAAGCCGAATGTCACTTAATAACAGAAGCGTTATTGTCAAACGTTTTTGACTTGTTTATGACACATTCATGACGGTGTCATGTCACTCTTATGTCGATACTGTCAAGTAAAGTGTAACTGAGTTTGGAGCTCAAAGATGGGTTTAAATACACAGGGATTGAATCCAAATTGGGTTTAAATACTACATGTGTTTGGGTCAGACTTAGCACAAGGTTGGGTCAGCAAATAAGATAAGGTTATTGGAGTTGAATATAGAATGGAAGTTGACCAGATATTTGTAGTTGGTTCCACAGGAAAAATCCCAAGAGAAAAATCAACTCGCCACAGACAAAATGACAAAGCTCACTCTTACTCTTTGTTAAGACACTGATGTGGCACAGATCTACAGCTCTTCTAGGTTGTTCTACATGCCATCTCTGCCATGTCTATCAAGGAAGGCTTTATAAAAAAAAAAAAAAAAAAAAAAAAAAAAAAGTCATTCAAAGTCATGTTGATGGTAAACTAACTTGTAATATGGAGAATGGTCCGCCTTTTCTCAAACCGTACTATACCCGTCTACGGACAGCTAGCTTTGCAACTACACTCTTTCCCAACTCAGAGAATCACCAAAAGTTTTATGGCTATTGTGCAATGGCCAACTATTTGTGTGAAATCTTTTACTGTGTCCAAGGGGAAGGGGGCAAGCCATGAGTGGTGTTTACGACAACTGTGTAAAATACAAATACTCCGCAACTACAGAGGGAGCCCAGTACCAACCCTTCAATGACATAAGGAATATGAATTATGCCTATTGCTTACATTTTCTCACTGTTGTTACCAATGTTTATGTTAGTTCAGTTGGACAATCTGTCTGCTTAACTCATTGAATGCCAAGCTGAGCATTGAATGTCAGAGCATATTCTGTGTTATAGCTATGAACACATACAATGGATCGTTTGAAAGGTGAGACACGTCAAAAAGTCGTTCAATAGAGCGAACGTTGCCAGCAGCAGAGAGGTCGGGGAAGGGAGAGGTGCTGCAACTGTGCAGACTTGTTTACCTCTACATGGGAAATTAAGCGGCCATTTTGAGAAACAAGGGCTGGGGTGGTGCTTGAGGAAATGAAGGATTCATGTGGATTCCGATTTGTGATTTTAGTCACCGGGCAGAGAAAAGCTTGTGCAGGTTTGTGAGCATGTATAAGAGTGTGTGTGTGTGTGTGTGTGTGTGTGTGTACATGCTCTTTTGGGTAACTGTCCTGTACATAAATAATGTGTGTATGAGGGAGGAAGAGAGTCTATTCATATGCATGTGTGTGTGTGTGTGTGTGTGTGTACCTCTCGTCGTCCATCTCCAGACTGCTCTCACTCTCCGATAGCTGCCTGCAGAGCGCCTATACGAGTTATGGAGTGAGTGTGTGTGTGTGTGTGTGTGTGTGTGTGTGTGTGTGTGTGTGTGTGTGTGTGTGTGTCTGTGTGTGTACCTCTCGTCGTCCATCTCCAGACTGCTCTCACTCTCCGATAGCTGCCTGCAGAGCGCCTATACGAGTTATGGAGTGTGTGTGTGTGTGTGTGTACCTCTCGTCGTCCATCTCCAGACTGCTCTCACTCTCCGATAGCTGCCTGCAGAGCGCCTCCCTGCGCTCCACCTCGCGCTGCAGTTTCCGCTGGAGCCGGATGTTCTCCTCTCGCATGTGCCGCTCCTCCTCTATGTACTGCGCCCTCTTCTCCGTGTCTGAAACACACACACACACACACACACACACACACACACACACACACACACACACACACACACACACACACACACACACACACACACACACACACACGAGTGAGCACATGACACACCTCAACATGCTATCACATGTAACAGAGTGCATTACCAGAGCCAACCACCTTGGACAGAGGTAATGGAATTATGCAAACAACTTATATAGCCTAATATGCAAACACAGTGTGCAATACAAACATAATGGATCAGAATAGTCCAAAGTAAACAAATGACAATGAAGTCTCACAGAAATACACAAAACACATTTGCTCCACTCCGTAGTTGTAGGCTGCCTATTGATCATGATTGCTAACTTTTTTTGCAGCCCTTCCATCTGTGGTTTGCTAATCATACTGCTAATCACATTTCTGTGTACATGCCAAACACAAAGGGTCTCTCTCAAACCAGACTCTCCTAACATCCACTCGGTCATCAAGAGTACACTGTAGGCTGTGGAGCACAAACTTAGACTTGTTTGTTGACAAACTTAGTGTGTGAGATAGGCGGTAGACTTTGGGATGCCCAACAGAAAAATAAATGTATATAATATAATATAATATAATATAATATAATATAATATAATATAATATAATATACAAAAAGAAACAAATGTCCCCAAATCCGCACCATTAGCGAAACACAAAATGATAGTAGGGTGCGTTAATGTATCCAGAACTTTTCGGAGAACTTTCTATTACACAACAGTGGCCTTGCGTTAATGTGTTCACTGCGACAGACACAACTCCCTCCAATAGATCACCACACAAAGAGAGGGTCTCTCAGATAGACTCGGATGGTCTCACTCTCCACGTCTGAGACATCGGTGGACCTCCATGCAGAGTTCACCACTGATTACATCTGACGTTGGATAAGTTCACGGACATCGCTGAAGTTATCAATCGGAAATCTGGGCTGAAATTATGTAAGCCCCACACTTCCACAGTGTAATTCTGGCATTGTCATGTTTATGTAAGCCACTGGGTTATGTCAGGGTGGTAGCCTGGTCCACCACTGTACACTTCCTGTACACAACTAGGACCCACAGACCTCTATAACATCATACATCACTAAACCGGTCATTAGACGAGTAGCCTACATAACGGTCATAACTCGGAGTTCTTACTGTGGGAGTGATGATGTAACCAATTAACGGGAAGAGACATAAACAAAAAAGCAAGACAAGAGTCTGGTTCTTTTACTGCTAACTCTTGTCAGTGTAACCACCTACTGTGGGTTATTCATCTTCTATTGATTGTACATGCATACCTGAGTGTGTGTTGGTGTAACCTACCCTAGTTGCTAGACTCGTAGTGTTCGCTAGATTTAATATACACACAAGAGTATTACACTCTTGACATTTGAGTTGAAAAAAAAAAAAAAAAAAAAAAAAAAAAATGGTAGTGGCTGGTATTGGCTTATCGGATAATAATATAACACTTTCCGATGAAAGGGGCTGATGTCCGTTAGGTCACATTAATTCTGCAAACTAAATGTTGTTCTCTGCGCAGATTGGCACATTCAGAGATGCTATCAAAGGCTGAAAGACTTTTATTTCAAAAGTTATGTTTTAAAAATGTCATATTTTAGTTCCCCTGCCACTGAAGGGTATAGCCTAATTAACAACAAAAACAAAGCCAACAAACAAATAATAAAAAATGAAATCAGCGTAACCATACCAGCTGACTTTGTATACAGAATAAACAGATACGATCACCAGGCCTCGTAACAAACACAATTGTGATCGTTATTGAATAGTTCCACCTGGTTTTTCTCTGCATAGTCCAGCAAGAGTCTCACCATGCAGGACACGTATCTTATTTGGCGCTCACAAGCAGATGAGGTCAGGAATACCAGGACGTCTGCACACTTACTGCATTTCTGTTGCATTACGTTAGGGTATGGCCATGACCTCTCAATGCCCCTCACTACACTATGACAACACTGTCTCGCTAGGCATGCCAAGGACGAGCTCTTGCAAGGCAAAACCTCTGATAAGCCCCATTACACTGGACCTGTTTGTGTCCTTCTGGAAAGAACCGGAATTGTCAAATTGTTGCCATTCCAACACATTCTCATGAGGTACACATAAACAAAGCTAAAAAAAAAGAGTTAAAAGAGGACTGCTTGTGACAGGGGGAGGTATTTCTACATTAACAGTAGCTTTTAAAACCGCAGTATGTTGGAAGAACACAACCCCCACAGGGCCAAACTGTGTGTTTTCCAGACCTGGGCTTTACTGCCCCTACTGTTGAGGTAGCCTTGGAGTAGATTATCAGTTCCGTGACCAAGTTTGGATTTGATTCTGAAATTTTGGTTCCACCTAGAGGCCGTTCCCTGGAACTGTTACCCTCAAGAACGGCTCAGTAAGTCAGTAGTATTTATTATAGTAGTATTCATTGTTACCTAAAGTATCCTTTGTATGCTGCTTGAATGCTTGACCCATTGGGTTTATCCTCAGTTTTGTTAGTGTCTGCTACATGAATAAATGTAAATGGCAGGCTGTGTGCAGTAGTAGGAGGGGCCAGAAAGTCAATGTTTTGCAGTGATACGTTATTTACTGTAGAGTCTTTCATCGTGTTCTGAAGGGGTCTGGTAAAAACAAACACACAAACACACTATTGCGCAAGAACACATACGGTGATGAGGTAGACAGACAAACACAGACACACAATAACAAAACATGAAAATAACAAAACACAAAAAGCATGTCCGCAAGCAAACTCAGACTATAGGTATTATGTATGTATGTATGTGTGTGTGTGTGTGTGTGTGTGTGTGTGTGTGTGTGTGTGTGTGTGTGTGTGTGTATATATATATATATATATATATATATATATATATATATATATATATATATATATATATATATATAGACAGATGGACGTGTCAGAGGTAAGAGGGCAAAGGTCAGGCTGTGGAACTCACGTTGCAGTTCGGTGGTGCGCAGGTTCTTCTTGAGCCGCTCCACCTCGATCTTTAGGAAGCGGATGTGCCGCATCATGTTCTCTGGCGAGTCGATCTCCATGGAGATGTCCCGCGGCGATGGCGGAGCAGACACTGGCTGGTCCAGCTTCTCCTGGAGGATTCTGGGATGGAGACATCAACGTCAACACACATGAAATCACAGAAAGACACTAATAATGAACAAACACACAGACAGAGACAGAGACAGAGAGAGAGAGAGAGAGAGAGAGAGAGAGGCATACATACAATCACACACACACAGACAAATCTTGGGGTAATAAGGTCTAGACACTAAATTAATTGGAAACTTACATATTTCATTTTCTTTGTGTACATTGAAACTATGCCACAATCCTCCATACCAACCCCATCACTTGCCAACAATATATCCATATCTAACTATACTACTCAAAAAAATTAAGGGAACACTTATAGTTTTCCACAATTGTTAAAACACATTTTTTGAAACCTTCCACCCTTTTCTCCATTCTCAAACTACATTCACAGAATGTCTGACAGTTCTTGCAAAATAAAACACTCGCCTCAAAAGTTTTACTTGTGCTCAGAACCAAACAGTGTCAGAGTACCGATCCAGTGTATGATTGAAGTGTTCCCTTAATTTTTTTGAGCAGTATAGTATTCTGAATTTCTCCCTCTCCCTCTTCTCGAGGCCCGGTCTAGTGTTTCGGGGTCACTCCAAGAAGGCCTGGACACTGAGATCGGGCTGTTCTGGGTCACCTTACTCTTCCCCCTCACGTTTCCCCCTCAGTAACGGGATAGTCTTGACGTGTGCCAAGCACACAAGGACACGCTACTGAAAGGTACCACACAAGGACACGCTACTGAAAGGTACCACACAAGGACACACTACTGAAAGGTACCACACAGGACATGTAGTCCACAAGCTAAAGATCTCACGGAAACACAGCACAGGAAGGGGGACATTCAAGTGGACCCCCAAAAAGAACCAGACTATGAACGTTTCTCAAAAGTCAAGAATGGGTCCTTCAAAGCTGCTCTTTCAAGGACGTTACGTCATCGAATCTCGCCACGCACTGTTCCAATGTCAAGGGTGCTTCAAAATACTCTCAAGTACGGAGTCCTTCGTTCTGAGATTTTCGAGGATGCATGCGTGTATCCTCTGTGTGCTTGGAACACCCACAATCCTGTGCGCACATGATTTTTTAATAATGCACCTGCAGCTTCCTGCACACTCGCTAGTCTGTTCCATTGTTTGTTATCCATAGGCTAAGAAGAAGCCTTGCCTCGTCTTTGAAAGATTCGACTCGGCAGGACTCGTTCTACCAAGCACGAATCCTTGACTTTGAGAAAAGCCCTATGAGACCTGCTGAATGAATAAATGTAAATGTAGGGCTTGCAACAACACTCGATTTAGAACACTGCCCTGTACAGAACCCAAAGTAGAACTTTCTGGATCAATCACTCACTCACACACACACACACACACACACCTCTTCTCTGCCTCCAGTCTATCCATCCTCTTCCATAGCCGGTTGACCAGGGCTTCTTGTTCTTGCTCTAGCGTGTTCTCCAGGTCGATCTTCTCTCGTCGTAGCTACGCACAAACACAAAAAACAAAAAACACCCAACATCCTGTTAACTCTGACAGCCAGTTTGGTGATGGTGTCAGTACCTGTTCCAGTGTGAGCTGTCTGGTGATGGTGATGGTGTCAGTACCTGTTCCAGTGTGAGCTGTCTGGTGATGGTGTCAGTACCAGTTCCAGTGTGAGCTGTCTGGTGATGGTGATGGTGTCAGTACCTGTTCCAGTGTGAGCTGTCTGGTGATGGTGATGGTGTCAGTACCTGTTCCAGTGTGAGCTGTCTGGTGATGGTGTCAGTACAGGGCTCTACAGTGCGCCCATTTCACTCGCACATGCGAGTAAAAATGATGGCGTGTGAGTGCGAAAAAATATTTAGGCGCACTGGTGCGAATGACTTCTAACCATGTCAATGTTTGTCTACAAAATACACCGCAACATCGAGAAACATTACTGGTGCAAACCATAGAATCACGTCGCGAATGCAGCATAAAAACTACACCTCCCATCAACGTTAGCAGTTTCGCGTTGTGACTCGCTAGTAGTCACTTCTATCAAATTCAAGAGCACGCAGAAAAAGCGGAAAGTTAGACTAGCCAGCCAAGACGCAAAGATTGAAGAAATTAGTTTTTCTATCCACCGAATTCATCGGATATAGGAGGAACAGGATGAGATTCTGATTAGCCCAGTTGACGTATTGGCTGCAATATGCAAAATATAGCTGTAGCGAACAGGCACAAAAGTAGCCTCCCGCAATACTCCCATTTTATTCAAAGGTAGAACGCTACTGACAACTCCAGGCTTCCACGCATTCTTGTTTGTTTACACTGAATACAAACTGAAGTGCAAAACGAAAGTAGACCTAACGTTTGCCTAACTGCCCCCATCAATGCAGATATTAAAAAAATAAAAGTATAAAAAAACATATATCCTTGATTAGACTATGTTGGGTTTTGGTGTCAGTACCTGTTCCAGTGTGAGCTGTTTGGTGATGGTGATGGTGTCAGTACCTGTTCCAGTGTGAGCTGCTTGGTGATGGTGTCGTTCTCCAGCTTCTTGATCTTCTTCATGAGCTTGTTCACCTGGAACTCCTGCTCCTGTTCCAGGTGCTGCTCCAGCTCGGCCTTCTCATGCTGGAGCTACAGGCAGACAGACCACATTAGGATTCTCTCTCTCGCTCACACACACACACACACACACACACACACACACACACACACACACAAACAACACAGCCCACAGACACACGCACACATGCACGCACGCACAAGGCACATATGAGCACATATCAACAGACAGGGAAATAGCATGTACTACTAGCCTATTTGATGTTATAGCAAGTATGGCCACACTCACGCATACATCAGCAACAGCTCACCCATAATCTATAGCTATGCATAAATGGACACATACACACAGGATAACAAACACTCTGACTTCGAGCTGGACACACGCACACAGACACACACAGACAAATACACAAAAATGTATCCGCAGATCACTTTAATCTCAACTGATATCTCATTTGATCACTCTTGTGCAACTCGGTCCTTTCTACCGACAACGTTCGTAATGCTGCACCGGGCCTTTTGGCCATCTCATGTGCCTGCGGTCAACTTGAGATGACCATACACAAGGCTACGTTGGAACAATAGACGGGGCAATGTTCCAGAGCATTGTTGTTTTGGGCACATTCCCATTGATGTCAGGAAACTATTTCTTTTCTTTCTGGACTACTTTAATCATAATTAGGCAAATTATCTTGGTCGTTCATTTTCTATTTGGGTTTTATGTTATTTCTCTAGGTTGAATGATTTAGCTGCCTCGGTCTTGTTATTCAGCAGCACTAGGAAGATGAGGCATAGGTATGGTGTAATGGGAAAAGGAGAGCTCTGTGGTCTCTATGCCACATTAAAAATGGATTCATTTACATCTGATTAACCAACAACAACACTGAGTCAGGAGCCACCCTGTAAGAATGTTCCGGGCGTTCCGGTCCCGGAATCATCGCTGAGCGCTCCGCCACCACTGGTGTGAGTCACAAGGGTGTGAGTGGGCATCACTGACGGCATCTGAGCCTCGTCTGCTGTCCTTCAGCGCAGGAATCGGCCATGATCATGACCGCACACCCAGGGGTCTAACTTAAATGCTGCACTCTTAAAACAAATGTGTTGTTTTTAAACACATCTCTGTGTCCAGATAGGGACAACACAGTTTGTGTCGTTTCCTTTTTTTAATTTGTTACACAATGTTTGTTGAAAATAAAGTTTTTTTAACACATGTAAGTGTCCAGATAGGGACAACACATTCATTTTAAGAGTGTGGGCAAAGTGCAAAGTCTAAAGTCTTACTAAAGCTTGATTAATATCTACGCAAAAATCTATTTGCAAATGTATCGTAAAGGCACCAATTACCGGCCCTTTCGTTTGAAAATTCTAAAACAACGATGTTTTTTAATACTTCAAAATAACATTTGATAAATTAACCTTACATTTTTCAGTAGCCATAGTTGTGCAGATTTGAACAAACGGGGCTTTTACTGCCTGAAATATCCGATTTTGTTTACCACGAGTTTAGTGCTGGGCTGGTGGGTGCCTATTTCCAATCTTTCTCACTGCACATCAACGGTTACACCGAGAATTCTCGTCGCAAATCAAAATTCCACTGGAGCTCCAAGCGGATTTGTACACGCAGTCTTACAAGACAATCACTGTTTATTTTTGGAACATAGCTAATTTAGATACACTTGGTGTGGGTGCTTGCGTTTCTTTAAGAATCCGCCGTCTTGGTTTGTATAGAAATGAATATTAAGTGACACGTAAGAGGTTGGAAATATGGGACAGTCGGTAATAGGTGACTGCTATTATCATGAGAAAGACAGCTGTGGGTCAGCTAAAAGTGCCACCTGACGCTGTTAGTTCATGCACAAGAACTTTGCTCATTGGCAGACTTTGAAGGCCCCAATTTAAATGCAGTCTCAGAGAGCGAGGGGGGAATTCATAAGATAGACCAAAAAACATATCGCTCTAGCTAATATGAATAACTACGTCCACACATAAACTATAACAATAACAACGCTAATATCAGTATAGTTAGTCATCTTTATAGATATCGTTGCTGGTGTGATCAGGCATTCGGGGGGGGGGGGGGGGGGGGGGTAATAAGACTTCATGCTGGATCAGGCTGTTCAAATGAGTTTCCATTGCTCAGTGCCTACACTTTAAGATGCAAATAAGAGATCAAGGTCATGAATCCCTCTCCCAGACCAGGCCACATGCTGATAAAATGCACACTTTATTTGGACTGGAAATCATCTGGATATAAAACTCATGAGCACCATTGCATGCAAATAAACAGTGCTAAGCCACTGTTGGTTATGTGTGAAGCATTATGTCTATTTCCCAGTGACTGTACAGTATACTAAGGTAATGGGCTAAAGGTGAACATCTCTGTGCAGTGGAGCTTTCAAGAATGCAAATGCTATGAACACACCAGGATCAGCTAAGCAAACATCCACCCATTCATCATTCATGTTTCTGTTTTTTTACTGGATGCAATTCTACTGCCCTATCTTCTAATCAGATGAGGATAGAAAGGGAAACAACCACACACACACACACACACACACACACACACACACACACAAGCGTGATGAGGACTAGGACTGACTCCATCGACTGATCGAGAACCACACTCAGTGGAGGGAAGATCAAAGGCTGGATAAACACCTGCTGGAGGAGTCTCAGCACTAGGGCTGCAACAACAGAGTACCGAGGCCATGACGTAGCGTTGTCAAGGCAGCAATTTCACTGGATCTAAACGAATCAATCTAACCTAGAAGTCCCCATAGCGGTGGCTTTCTTAATCTATTTAAATAATTTTAAGTTTCCAAGACGTTTGTATATATTTTATATATTTACACTGTAGGAATCACATACTACAACACTTCACTTTGCCACACTTCGGTACTCTATTGAACATTCTAACATAACATTCCATTCCGCAATAATTGAAGGTTCTAAAATTCTATGTTGAATTCAATGAACCCAGATATTCTTTAGAACATTCATTTTCCAACATTCCTTTAATCAAAAAATCCAGATTATTGCCTCTTCAGGTTGAATATTTTCTGGTTTATGACCGTAAACTGAATATCTTTGGCGTGTGCACAAAAGCCATTTGAGGACCTCAGCTTGGATCGACATTTTGTCCACCATTATCTGACACTGACCAAACAACTAATCGATTAATCGTGAAAATGGGGGAAATGGTGCAGAAGTGTGGTGGATAAGAAGCTGGGTCTGCATGCAGGCAAGTAAACCCTAAAAGGTCGTGACTAGTGCGTTTGATTCCCATCTGCCGGGAGATATAGCGTTTTGGAATCAAACGCTTCATATGTTTATTATTATTATGTTTAAATTCTATTCAGTCTATTAATAATATTAATATTTTTAGGCTATTCGAATTTACGATAAGCTTCTCATTTTCAGATAGATAGATAGATAGATAGATAGCACAGGCTAAAGATAAGCTTTGGAGATGGCTGCATTTTTGCAATAGCCTCCAATATGAGCCAAAGATGAACCCTACTAAACATCCTTTATTTGAGGCATTTTTTTTTCAGTCATGGTTAAAAGCCTGGAGCAAGCTGTAGGCTCCTGCATTCTCTTCCTGACAAAACCAACACAAGCACCAACACAAGCACAGCACACACACGTATCAAAAGAGCCATGCACCAACACAAGCACAGCACACACGTATCTGTGGGAGCACAGCACAGCACAGCACAGCACATGTATCTGTGGGAGAATAGCATAGCACAGCACAGCACAGATACAGCGGGGGAAAATAAGTATTGAACACATCAAAATATTTTTCAGTATACTTCAAGTATACTTCCAGTGAGGCTATTTGCATGAAATCTTCAATACTTTTTCCCTGTGCCATTCCACTTTTTAACTCATAACTCTACTTAGGGACATTAATGTTTGGATTTTTTAATATGTGTGGATTACCTTAATTAATACTAATGTCTGTAGAAAATTCCATGCGAATAGCCTCACTGGAAGTATACTTACTGAAAAAAATGTTGACATGTTCAATACTTATTTCCCCCGCTGTATCTGTGGGAGCACGTGGGAGCACCGCACAGCACAGCACAGCACAGATATCTGTTGGAGCACAGCACAGCACAGCACAGCACAGCACAGCACAGCACAGCACAGCACAGCACAGCGCACGTATCTGTGGGGGCACAGCATAACACAGCACAGCACAGCACACATATCTGTGAGAGCACAGCACAGCACAGCACAGCACAGCACAGCACAGCACAGCACAGCACAGCACACGTATCTGTAGGAGCACAGCACAGCACAGCACAGCACAGCACACGTATCTGTGAGAGCACAGCCCAGCACAGCACAGCACAGCACAGCACACATATCTGTGAGAGCACAGCACAGCACAGCACAGCACAGCACAGCACAGCACAGCACAGCACACGTATCTGTAGGAGCACAGCACAGCACAGGACAGCACAGCACAGCACAGCACAGGTATCTGTAGGAGCACAGCACAGCACAGCACAGCACAGCACAGCACAGGTATCTGTGGGAGCACAGCACAGCACAGCACAGCACAGCACAGCACAGCACACATATCTGTGGGAGCACAGCACAGCACAGCACAGCACACATATCTGTGAGAGCACAGCACAGCACACATATCTGTGGGAGCACAGCACAGCACAGCACACATATCTGTGAGAGCACAGCACAGCACAGCACAGCACAGCACAGCACACGTATCTGTGGGAGCACAGCACAGCACACGTATCTGTGGGAGCACAGCACAGCACAGGTATCTGTAGGAGCACAGCACAGCACAGCACAGCACAGGTATCTGTGGGAGCACAGCACAGCACACATATCTGTGAGAGCAGAGCACAGCACAGCACAGCACAGGTATCTGTGGGAGCACAGCACAGCACACATATCTGTGAGAGCAGAGCACAGCACAGCACAGCACAGCACAGCACAGCACAGCACAGCACAGCACACGTATCTGTGGGAGCACAGCACAGCACAGCACAGCACAGCACAGCACAGCACAGCACAGCACAGCACACATATCTGTGGGAGCACAGCACAGTACACATATCTGTGGGAGCAGCACAGCACAGCAAATAATTTCTTTTTCGCCGTAGACTGCTGTTCAAATCTTTTTGAAAGATAGGTCCCATGGAGGCAAACGGAAGGGGCGGGACTTCGCCACTCTATAGAATGTCAGCACATATCAAGGACAGTTAGACAGACAAAAACACAAGCACAAGGACGGTAGGAGGTCTGCTGAAATACATGGAGTAGAGGCAAATGCACTGCACAGAGCAGGGGCAAAGCAAGGGCAACTCGAGTAGAGGCAAATGCACTGCACAGAGCAGGGGCAAAGCAAGGGCAACTCGAGCAATGGAGATCTACAGGAACAGGACAGGACTAAGCAGGTGATCAAGTGTCTGTGAACTTTCAGAAGTAGTTTATGACTTTCTTGCCATCTCAGTCCCCTAATCTAAACTTCATAGAAAAACCGTGGGGTGAGTCACAAGAGGACAATGTGGACCTAGGAATCTGGACGATCTGGGGAGATTTTGTAAGGACTTTAATCTTAAGTGTTAAAACCCTTGCTTTGTATTCTCCGACTTTATAGGATGTCACAGGAGAATTTACAAGCTGTTTTATTTGCAAAAGGGAGGCTTAAGAAGGTATTACAGGTAGGGGTAGTAGAATACTTCAGCTTCTGGGTGCTGATAGTATATTTTTACTACCATATTTCTCTTGAGACTCAATCAGGACGATGCAAGATCAGGATCCAGCTTTATTCTTTTCAATGAGGGGCCAGTGCCCCTCAAGGGAGAAAAGTACATGTTTGTGTCAGCCCATCATGGATTTCACCAGATTCTCAGTATTATCTGACTTCTCTGACTATACAGAAACAGTCTACTAACTTTATATTACAAACAAAAGAAGGAGTGACCTCTAGGTCCAACCTAGTTTGAATA
Source organism: Alosa sapidissima (assembly GCF_018492685.1). Lineage (NCBI taxonomy): Eukaryota > Metazoa > Chordata > Actinopteri > Clupeiformes > Clupeidae > Alosa > Alosa sapidissima. Next base: position 22,904,846 of record NC_055980.1, read on the forward strand.
TGCAATAGAAAGGGAGGATGAGGATTAGGCCTTCATCAGGTCTGGTCAGCTTCTATTGTCTTTTCATTAAAACTACCCCCTTTCCTGGGAAGTCCTTGAGAGGCCTGGACACATGCTGTTCTATAAACATTAACATTCCACACCTATCTGAAGAACATGAGGAGAGATATCATATATCAGAAATATCACTTATAGAATGTTCCAAACATTCTCACAATCAAATCATTACAATCCTTGTACTGAGACTATTACAATGATACCAAACATGAATACATTTACAGTTAATAACACAAACATATAATTCCGCTAAAGTTAACTATAAGGTCTTTGTTTAACCCAAAGACAGAACAGAGGAGATTGACAGATGGTAGGAGCCAGTTGGGAGCATTTCACACCTACATCTGCATTGAGAAAGAGAATACCCTCTAAATGTAAATGTGGCTAAGCCTCCACCAAGTCTGGGGCAAGAAACGGTCATACAAAATTATTTCCTTCAGTGCATTACAGATGGCTACAAATGATCATGACCATGAGGATTGACTGATCCTTCAGCTTGAAAATGGCAAAGCAAGGGCAACTCGAGCAATGGAGATCTACAGGAACAGGACAGGACTAAGCAGGTGATCAAGTGTGCAGCATGGACACCACAAAATATGCTGACCTGGGAATCAAAGCTACTCTGTGCCTTTAGTCTAAAGCTGCTTCAAAGCTTTCTATATATATATATATATATATATATATATATATATATATATATATATATATATTAGAATACTTCAGCTTCTGGGTGCATTACAGATGGATACAAATGATCATGACCATGATCATGACCACTTCAGCTTGAAAATGGCCAACCCACATAGACAACATACTTTTGCATCCACCAAGAGCCCATGTCGGACGCCATTTTTAACGATGGTGGGGGCCAACTTGGATGCTAACTGGCTGAAGCCGACCCTCCAAATCATGACCCTGGTGATCTCTCGGACTTTAAAGTCGGAGCTGAAGTTCGACCTCCGGGTTTGTCTGAAATGCAGTCTAATCTTAAGTGCTTCTCACAGGTGCTGGGGTGCTGGGGAGTTCAGAGGGAAACCTGCAGCACTGCTGTTTGTGCACAACTCCCCCCACATGAAATATCAAGAGTGGCCTTGACATGCAGACACACACACACAAACACAAATTTATCAACTCAGTGGTGCATGCACGCCATGCGCACACACACACACACACACACACACACACATACACACACACCCACAGCCAGACACACATGTACACATGGCCCACAAACCAAGATAAACAGACACACAAACACGATTTTAGATACAACACAAAATACACAAACACAGATTGTCAGAACGACAGTTAGACACACACACACAAATTCACACTGTGTGTATGTGTGCGTGTTTGTGTGTGTGTGTGTGTGTGTGTGTGTGTGTGTGTGTGTGTGTGTGTGTGTGTGTGTGTGTGTGTGTGTGTGTGTGTGTGTGAGTAAACAGCAGGAATATGTGGGCTGGTGGCATGACACTGCTGAGACCTGCATTCTTAGCGAAGAGGAAAAACATAACCTACAGTTATGCATGCACACACCCATAAACACACATACACACGTACACACACACAGACACACTTACACACGTACACACACACTCTCTTTGGCTTCAACCCAGCACAGGTTCGAGGGGTTCCAAGGGCGTTGACAAAACCAATAAAGGCATCTAAAGCATCCTGTTATCAACAATCTCCTGTTTAATATGTTCCACATTCATTTGAGCCACAAACCAAATGAAGCCACTCTGTCCCCTTCATTTTCTCTCACAGCACTTGAACTGAGCTCCAATTCTTCTCCAGGGCTTACCAGATAAGTTCGTTTTTGCAAGAAAAACAAGAAGTTCCTCAGTGGATGCAAAGGGGGGGGGGGGGGGGGGGGGGAGGGTGGTATCTGAGTCAGTCAACATTGAACAATATCTGGCAGACCTCAAGGCCAAGCACAGACCGTGTTTCAAAAACAGCTACAGGGAAACGAAAATCCTTGCCAACACTTGGGTCACAGTGGATGGTCACAACTCTAGGGCGTGTGCACAGTGTGCATCAACGCATGACTGGGTGTTCAATTCCAGGAGAAAAAAAAAAAAAAAAAAGCTACGACGCTATAATTAATGTAGCGAATGATTCACCATCTAGTTCTTTTAAAACTAGTTTTGGCCTGCGTGGTTAAAATTCAATTCCTGTTCCATTCCATTTTATTTTAAAAGCTCTTAAACTATTGAAATAGTCCACAGTGCAGACAATGGTGACGGGCAAGAAAACTACCTTTAACAGACAAACAAACAAAAATGAGTAATAAAGACTTGGTTGGTGGGGTTGCTAGCCACAGCTTGCTGCGTGGTCTGATGTACTGGGATAGGCATGATGGTGGAGGTGGAGGTCTGACTCACTTGCATGAGTTTCCTGGACAGCTCGTTGGTGAGGAACTCCTCCTCCTTCTCATAGTTGACCGCGAGCGTCTCCTTCTCCTTCTGAAGGGCCTGGATCTTCTTGAAGAGTGTGTTGCTGATGAACTCTTCTTCCTGCTCCGCACGAGCTTGCTGCAGATTTGAGATGGGGGGGGGGGGGGGGGGGTGGCAGCACAGAAGCCAACAGTGATGAGCAGTGAGCAGTGACAAACACAGACACACACAGCTGTACACTCAATTACAAAAGGACTCTGACACTCATTAACACTCTACCTCTGTCACACGCACATAAATAAGCAGACACAAGCATAAACAGACACACACGCACAAAAACCCACATCGGGACACACACACACACACACACACACAGCATCTATTGTCTACAATTGAAACAAGAAGCGCTTTGCCAGACGGGCATCAGGACTGGCTTCCTGCTCATCTGAAACTTATTGACAGGGAATCACTCCTTCATCCCTCGGTGGCAGTCCCAGCTGGGGCACTGTTGGCAACGGCAACGACGACGGCCAGTGCTCCAAAATGGAGCAGCACACACCTTAAGCAAACCTGGAACACCTAATCCAGGCCCGGGGTTATCAGTGTTGGGACCCTGGAGGCAGGATACACTTCTCTTTGTTTGCTCTCGGGAGCTGCTCTGGGCTCGCTCGTGCTTCTACACCTGAGATCAGGTCAAGATGGAGGCCATCCGAGAGGGTTGGTCAAATATTCATGGGCAGACTCCGTCCGCTCGGGGCTCTCGCTCGAGGCCGAACGCGGGGGCGGCGCGTGTCAGGAGTTCACTGAGGGCACTCACTTTGTGGTCGGCCCCAGATGGACAGCAACTGGCCAAGTCAAACAGAATGAACAATGCCAGAGGAGCCCAGCTGGAGCTGAAGGAGTGCCCACTCGATGGTGGTCGTCCAACTGGCCGACTCAAATAGGCTCAGTTCTTGACAAACAACACAAAAATACGCCTTCAGTGACGCAGCACTGTTGGGTTTATCGCTTGCTTATCTGGTCCGAAGAATCTAGGCCAAGGACAGTTTCTTCAGAGCGCAGGAGAGAGGTGCCGATAGAAGATTCTGAGGAGGCAGACAGGAACTTGCTAGAGTCTAGGTGTTTAAGATTAAAAGGTTGTAATACAGCCTTTTGGGTTTACGCTTTTGATTTCTTCATGTTTGTAAGAAGTATTATTCAGTCCCAACTATATATTGTAGGGGAAGCTTCATTCGGATGTTTTTTGCAGTGACAAACTAAAACCACTGCTTACAAATGGGGTGGGATACCAAAATGAAATCCATACAAGGATGAATAACAGTCACCAGACTGGGTAGGAGGCTATGTCGTCAATCACTGGGCATTGTGCAACATCAAGGAAGTGCGACATTCACTTTGAAGGAAAAAAAAAAAAAAAGTCCAGCAGATTTCTTTGGAAGAAAAAAAGAAAAAAAAAAAGATTCTGCACTTACTAGGCCTAGTATGCCAAACCTGCCTAGTCCAGTAAGGTGTCATGCACGGGGGCGTGCAACCCTGCCCAGAAAGTATTATGGTATTTGTCTGCATGCTTTATGCATTATAAATTGACGTAACAATGTTTATATCACCAAGTTTGACCATGAGCTGTGTCTACCATTTCCACAACAAAGACGATGTTGCATAACTCGTTCTTCAGAGGACCTCTGCTGACGCCTAAATAATGAAAGAAATGTGATCCATTCCCGAGGACACTGCGGCATGTTGCTAGAAACCCCTAAGTTTTGTTAGCAAGCTAGCAGTTTGACTGAGCACGTTGCCCATTGTCCCGTGAATGCGATGACAAACCTGGCCAGAAGAACAAGCTGTCTTTCTTGAGACATGCACGGTAGCTAAAAAATGCCAATACCAAACACGCTAATCGAAACACGTCAACTACTATGCCTAGCCTACTTACATTTAATGTAGATTTAATCCATGTGATTTACAACAGTTAAGGTGACATCATGTAGTCTAGAACCACAGCAAACCTGATGGCCTTTCAAGTCAGAAGTGTCATTCATTGATAGCTCACAATTTGCTAGCTAGCTAATAACCCATTATCTGGAGAGGTAGCATGCACAACTAATAATGTTAAGCGATGACTGAGTTATGAATTTATGGGCATTATCAGCTACTTGCACGGGATATCAACAAACACAGTAAGCTACATAAAAGTATCAATCAAGCATTAGAGTAAACGAGCTGAAAGGCTAGCAGCTACTCGGACAACTTCGAATCACAGCCAACGTTAGCTAGCACCAACTGGTGACAGTTTTCATGTCAATGCTCTCCATCCTGATCGTAGTAGACAGTCATCATACAGCCTATTCGTTTTTGGGTAAGTTCGTTTTATATCAGTCACAGCTGAAACACCCTCATGAATAGGCTTAATGTTACAGACTGGCTGTCTTGGAGAACATAACTTAGAGCTCACCTTATGACAACTGACATCAATTAGCAAGTAACATTAACATTAACGTTAGCTATCACAACAAGGTACTTCAGTGGGAGATATCATGGCAGGACATTGACACATCCACATGTGGATATACTTTGTTTCATGTGTATTATGGCAGCACACCAATCATGTCATACAAAAGCAGATTTCTAACGTCGCTATTCACTGTTTCCAATTCAGCTATTAGCTAGTACAATGCAACTAGCGTAGAGTTAGCTAACGTTACTCACAATAGTGACGCTAGCTTTCCGCAGGTCTTGGTTCTCCTCTTGGAGGGCTTTGCATTTCAGTTTGAACGTTTCCAGCTCTATTTTAAGTACTTTGTTTTCCTGCTGCAGCGAAGCGAGTCGATTTGTTAGTTCTTCCAGACGAAATGGAGATATCACGACGCCAGGTTTGTTGGAAGATGAGGACGAGGGACATTGTGGGGTGGCAGCGCTGCTGCCCGCTCCATCAGTGTCACTTTCGCTAGCACTGTCCGCCATGTTCACCGCGCGGTTGAGGCAGCGCAATGATTCATGTTTGGAGAGTGGTTGAGAAGTGAGCCGCATTCAATACTGCGACCGCCTTTGATTACCTTTGAAACTACAAACTTGTTACACAGCGACATCTTGCGACATGAAAGTGTACACACATCTAGTATAATTAATTTAGAATAACGAAATTAGGCCTACTGTACATGACAATAAAATAGCCCTAAGTATTTTCTACTTCTTTATTTTTCTGAGTATAAAGCTTTAGGAATATACAATAGCCTTTTTTGAGACCACCAGCTACACTATTGTCAATGTGTTCAAGACCAACTGATTTCAAATGCCATACAATAAGTTATCCAACTTCAAACATTGTTACTCTAAAAAGTCTAAAACAAAACAAGACAACATTTGGGTTTAAACACAATTTATTTTATGCTTAAATAATTAATTAGATCATCCAGTGTATGTTTTCTTCTTGCCATACAGTATGTTACCAGATCTATAATCAATGAATGCCGTTGGTGCCTGTCATACGAACTGATCTCATCAGAAATAAAATTTCACAAAAACCCAAATAAAAATGCCCCTTTTGAACCACAGCAGCTTTCTTTCTTTTAAAAAAAAATCTAGTAATACACTGCTTGAATGATCACAGATGATTGGCTGTGGAAGATTTCTACATCCTTCAGCCAATACAGATGATAACAGTTAAAACGTTTACAGCGTGCCGGTCTACATGATACATTCGGGTTGTTATTTAGGCCCATTCGTTTTCCCAGAATCCCTTGCTCCTCACAGGAGTCGCTGTGTCATCAAGAGGCATGAACTGAGGTATTCCCATTCGCATCCATTTATTCAAATCCTTAAAATTCTCCGTCATGCTCTGTAGCATCTTTTCCCTCTCTCATACAAAACAGTTGTAAGTGATAGATATGGCAGAATTGTGGACACACAGACAGCACACCTTGCCTCCTTCCACGTACGTCACAATGCAGTGTTTGCAATTTAGAAAAAAAAAAAAAAAAAAAAAAACATAATTTGAATAATGTGAATCACATGCATCAAAATATTAGTACTCTGAGAAAGTATTGTGAGAAGCACTCTAGGGCTGTTCCCATGTTTAGATGTGTTGTGTGAAGAGTAAGTGCAGTGTTATTGAAAGAAACGCTCGCTGTTAAAATCAAGTTAGCTCTTTTTTTTGTGTCATTTACAAACTTTTTTTTTTCTCAATTTGCTAACAATATTACAAGTCAGACCCAAGCCTTTCCTTAATCGTTGGAATCAATGTTGGCAATTCATTTCATGTCATCATATCTGAAAAGGACTCCAGACAGTGCATCAACAATTTGTAAGCTACTTTTTTCTTCTTTTTTTTTTCTTCAAAAGAATTTATACAGTGTAATTTATATACAAGAAAATCCCAAAAGAAAACAAAACAAAAAACAAAAAAACAAATCCAACAGCATTATACATCCCGACATCATGGGTCCAAGAGGATCAACGTAAGGCGAGTGTTGAAGGTGATTTAGTGCTCCTCCCACTGTCTCTGTCTCATAGGTATACTGCTTAAAGTTGTGCCATCTTTGGTCACGGAAAATTGCTTTGGGGGGTATGGGGGGTGGGTAATGCCTTGTGGAGGTTTTCGATGCATCGTACCAGTGTGTGGGGCTCTAGTAGCTGGGGTAGGCCTTAACCGTCAGCCTTCAGCTACCTACCTACATGTCCTGGACTGGATGCTTTGTATAGTTGACAGAAACAGATGAGTCTTTTTCTTTTTTTTTTTGTCATGCTCATGCGGAAAAAAATGTAAGAACTCAGAAGACATCTTTCTTGCTGAAATCCATGCGTTTGGATGTGAGAAGCTGTAGACTCGTGTCCCCCCCCATCAGCTGATTTCCAGTGATTCCCCTTCCAGGAAAAAGAATTATGAGACGATTTCAAATCTGAAACACGAAAAACAAATGCAACATTTAATGCATCAGTGGAACAACAATCAACAGATATGTAAACACATCAAATGTAACTTAGTGTAGACTATTGTCATAGTCTGCTAACACACAATGCTCTAAATCTGTGGCCTGTAAGATATACACAAGCAATTCTTTGAAGAAAGCTGTAAAAAATAACTTTTAAGAAACAAGTTTAACTTCCATAAATGGGAATTCCTCAACTGAACATTTTATTCAGTCTATTTCCTTAGCGTAATGCTACTAAAACAGCTTAACATCTCTTAAATAAAAAGAAAGATTTTAATCAGACAGACACACAAACAAAAAAACTGCCAGGTCCAGAAAATAGTTTGGAGATAGTGGGCCACAGTACTGATGCCCAGGGAACAATACACCGGCGCTATCCAGCAGCGTCTGCATATTATCTGTACTGGTGGATCTCTTTTGTGGCAAGAGAAAAACAAAAACTGCAAAAGTGCAGCTTTCTTTTGTGCTCTGTTGAACACATAGATATAGGCTTGGCTAATGGCTGGTGGCTCGAGTCACAAAAGCATTCCAGCCATGCTTTCGATGTTTTGGGGTTAGATTTTTTCTTCCACGGTGAGCTGGGGGGGGGCGACTCTCCAGGGGGTGTGGGACGAGGACGAGGAGAAAATATGCCCCGTACCATTGTGGCGCTTTTTGACGGTTATGAGTGGGGTGTGGGACGAGGACGTACCATTGTGGCGCTTTTTGACGGTTATGAGTGGGGTGTGGGACGAGGACGTACCATTGTGGCACTTTTTGACGGTTATGAGTGGGGTGTGGGACGAGGACGTACCATTGTGGCGCTTTTTGACGGTTATGAGTGGGGTGTGGGACGAGGACGTACCATTGTGGCGCTTTTTGACGGTTATGAGTGGGGTGTGGGACGAGGACGTACCATTGTGGCGCTTTTTGACGGTTATGATTGACGGTTATGATTGACCCTTTTTCTCTTGCTGTCGCTCTCCTTTCTTCTTCTTTCCCTTGGCTCCGTCTCCCGACTGCAAAACATTAAACAAAATGGCGTTAGAGACTCAGTACACTGGCATGCGTGCCTAGGAGAAGGGAGCCGTAGGACTGCATCTTGGAGGCGCTTGATGTCCTCTATAGGCATGCTGAAAGCGAGGAGAACACTCACTGGCCTCTCCATTTGGAGAGATTCGAGAGTGCCACTTCAATCAAATCACAGCAAAACACACCAAACCATTCCAACGACTTAGGACAGACTCGCTATTTTAGAGAGATCAGGTAAGAACATACACCACTCAGGAAATCAAGCATCGGCAGGTGTCTCTGGTAACAAACACACACAAACACACACACACACACACACACACACACACACACACACAGACACACAACACGGCAAACCATTCCAACGACATAGGATAGACTCGCTATCCTAGAGAGATCAGGTGAGAACACACACCACTCAGGAAATCAAGCATTGGCAGATGTCTCTGGTATATGTCACACACGCACACACACACACACACACAGACACACAGACACACACACACACAAGGGCCTTTAGGAGACAAAGAGAGGAAGGAACACAAATCTAAGGCAACAGACATCCAATCTCACAGTTAAAGAAATCAGCCTCCAATTAAACGTTCCAATAAAAGCATGTGTGCATTCACAGGCGAGGCAAACTCTCTTACTGGGAAAGCAAACCCTTCAGACGCCCCTCAGCCACAGCACAGTCACATACCAAAGGGAATCTGTGACTCTGAACGGCCAACCCAACCCAACCCCCAAAACACACAGCACTCCACACCAGCGGCACATCGTGCGGAGCGAGCCCGACCTCAGTGCGCTCTCTCTGGGGCGCGGGTGCAGGCGCCCTGGCCTGCTCCTCCTCCTCCTGGTGCTCGGCCTTAGGGCCCTGACGACCTTTGCCCCGCTTGCGTCGGCTCTTGCCCCTCTCTTCAGTGGGAGCAGAGCGCCGGACGACCTTGCGGATGACCTGTAGATGGTGATGAGGGCAGGGGGTGATGATCGAATCCAAGACGTTTTGGTTCTCCAAACTAGTTTTTGTTTTCCATTTGTCTTATTATAAGTAAAGCTAATGGATT
>NC_055980.1:22919301-22959301 GCF_018492685.1 Alosa sapidissima
GGAACAGGGTGGGGGACTCATAGGTCAACTCTGTTGGGGTCTGCATCTCCAAATCGATGTTGTGGTAACCTAGGGTGGGGTGAGATAACACACAATGGGGACTGAGGAAGGGGGGGGTGGTTTGAGAGGAGGGGGAAGAGTTGACACAACCACAGCACTGGTGCACATATAATATGGTTTTGGACACAAGGGGGAATGGAAAGAAACGACCGGAATGGCTGCTCACACATGCACAGAATGATGGGAGCGGCTGCCGATGTACTGCTGAAGATGTTAGAAAGCGCTACTCTGTAAAGCATGGCAGTAGCATGTGTAAGCTGAATTGCATTGCACTGCAGATCTAGTAAATGCTAAAGCTATGTGTTAATAGAGGGTGAGTGATTTTGCCATTCTGAAAATAATCTCAATATGGTATGTAGTATGTATGTGGGTATGCCATAGTATGCTGGACTATGTTATTTTAAAGGTACACACACAGTCCAGTAGGTATACTGAGTATACTGACAGAAGTTAAGATGACCTTAAATATAGATCTCCGGGACTGTAGGATCAATGTGCAGGTGTGGGGGTAGACCAGTAGGGGGCGGTGTTAGGACAATAGCTGGACACTGAGAAACACTTGAGGAGGAAGGGGATGAGGGACCAGGGGACAAGGGTGTAGGAGACATCGGTTGAGGGGAGGGAGTGGAGGATGTGTTAGTGGAAGAGTGGTCAGAGAAGGAGGGTGAAGAGGGCAAGGTTGGGGTGAGGATGGTTTGAGAAGAAGAACTTTGGGAGACGCTCGTGGAGGCAGAGGTTGGTGGGAAAAGTGGTGAGGGAGGGCTGGGACAGAGAGGCTGGAGTGGGCTTGTGGGTGGCGACGTTGTGGGGATAGTAGACAGAGATTTAGGGCGAGGGTGCTTTGAGGTCTTCCCGGCTACGGAGACCTCGGGAACTAACACGGTGAATGTAGGGAAAATGGTTTGATAGCCAATCAAGGTGAGGTGAAAAAAAACAACAACATAATGATGAGGTTAGTATGGATGAGTACAGGTTAGTATGAAACACATTGTTGTTACGAATGAGGGTGAATGATTTGGACTAGAGACAGGTGAGATGCCTTTGATGCCTTTGATATGAGTGAAACTAGACTTTGGTTGGTGAGGGTGAATTCATACTAGCGTTAGCTTGAGTGTGAGTGATTTGGACTAGAGACAGGTGAGATGCCTTTGATATGAGTGAAATTAGACTTTGGTTGGTGAGGGTGAATTCATCCTAGCGTTAGCTTGAGTGTGAGTGATTTGGAATAGAGACAGGTGAGATGCCTTTGATATGAGTGAAACTAGACTTTGGTTGGTGAGGGTGAATTCATACCAGCGTTAGCTTGAGTGTGAGTGATTTGGACTAGAGACAGGTGAGGTGCCTTTGATATGAGTGAAACTAGACTTAGGTTGGTGAGGGTGAATTCATACCAGCGTTAGCTTGAGTGTGAGTGATTTGGAATAGAGACAGGTGAGATGCCTTTGATATGAGTGAAACTGGTTGGTGAGGGAGCTACAGCGGAAGTCAGAGTCACCAGCAATACTGAGCCTTGCGAGAGAGAGCGAGAGAGAGCGGGAGAGAGCAAGAGGATGCCTCTACGTTGGAGGGTTAGCCTACAGTGCACATTTTCTGCGCTGTGGGAGGGGTTAGGAAGTGCAGCTTGTGTTACTGGCGCGGCGGCCATTTTGCATGTGGAGGAAGCGGGATGGTCTGGTTTTGCAGAGGAAGCATCGCTACCAAGGAAGGTTCAGAGGAACCAGGGATGTTGGACTAAAGAAGCTTGTTTTTGGTTTTGTTTTGCTTTCAAAACGGCCACTTCAAACAAGCACACATTCCACTGTAGCCAAAGCCATGCTAACGTCAGAGCTTCAATATTAAAAGTATAGTAGTACTGTTAATATACAGAGAGAGAGAGAGAGAGAGAGAGAGAAAGAAAGGGAGAAAAGCAGTGACAGAAGCATCCATGCCTTATAAACTAGGCTGCTAACATAATTATGTTTTTATGTATGTAGCAAGTTCAAGTAAGCTAGCTTTTTTTCCAAATTACAGGCCTGAAAAAAGCCAATACGCTAGTTTAATGCTTTCTATTGTGTTTTTAGCCATTCATTAAATATTAAATAACATATACACATAAACATAATCACTACAAAAGCAAAATTAAGGATCAAATCTCAAGCCCATCTCAAGGTATTGACATTAAAATGTCAAAGATTTCTAGAACATTCATGACCATACTGTAGCTGTTTCTTTTTGGAGAGGTAAATTTCACGTTCACACAACTTTAACAGACAGGGCTTGAGATTGGTGGCAAGGCCTGCATTGAAAAAGCCAATGAAGCTCTGTGCCTTATTCTTGTCTACGGACATCAGAATACAGTGACACGTAAAATAAGGTCATCACACCGCCTCCAGGGTGTGATCGGCAGAAGGCCACCAAATATCAGGCAGAACAAAATAGAAAATGGTGGTGCAGATATCTCTGGCAATTCTGATCGGTTCAAATCAATAGTGTTCATAGAGTTTAGCATTTTAAAGCTGAACCTTTGAGTGGGGGGCTCTGTCATTAACCTGTTGAGGAGTACGGTCACAAATTTGTGATTAGAATGTTCGCGAACCGAGAGTTCCGCATTATGATGCGACAATTACCCTCAGAGATTTTCCCCATAAACTGCATAAACAACACTGAAACTTGATCTTTGCGTAGAATTCTAGAAGGAACCAGTAAAATTATTCACTAATTAATTCTACATGGATCTGATAGAGAGAAAGTAAAGGGAAGGATAGAGTTCAGCTAGATGGAGCTAAACTTTACCATCCGCCTGATCCAGGGAATCGTTATCATCTGCAAAACACCGTGTGCCTGAAATGTTACCATAGTCAAATATTGGCCCTTCCAGCAAGGTCTTAATATCCATCCGATTGATGTTTGTCAGGGCTGCGGTTAAGGCATCCGCTGAAAGCAAAAATTAAAACACGGGAAATGGTTACAAACAATTGATTTAACACAGCTAATTCAAAAAGCACTGAATAAATGTATATTTTTTATGATGTATAGGATCGCTAATAAATCAAATTGAGTGACATCAGTAGCAAGATTGTACATAAACTGGACAAATTAAATTGTTGCAAGATGAACTTATGTGTCAGTTTTGCAGATGGAGACAGACCTTAGATAACTGATAACCTTTAACACGCTGAGACATTTTGCAGAAATCTGCTACACTAACGTCACTACCCAGCAGGCAATGGCTACACCCACTCACGCCTTCATAAACTGTGTGTGTGTGTGTGTGTGTGTGTTGGTGTGCATGTGTGTGTGCGTGTGTGTGTGTGTTGGTGTGTGCGTGTGCGTGTGGGTGTGTGTGTGTGTGTGTGTGTGAGAGAGAGTGTGTGTGTGTGAGAGAGCATATGTGTGTGCTCATGTGCATATAAGGGTGTCTATGGCAGGTGACAACAGTTCGTATAGGTCAATAATTTATTGTCAAATTTGATAATTCACAGTGTTGTTAGCTTGTGGGTTTGTGATAATCACCCGTCAGAAATAACAACAACAACAAAAGAAATGTACTGTGAGGTAAACCCACGAGAGAGATGGCAGCTAATGTAAACATACTCACTTGTGGCATTTTTACCATCCCGGTTCACCCATTTCTTTAGGAGCATGAAGCTCTGAGCCGTTAGAGAGTTGGGGTTCTCCACCCGGATGTGGTTGATCTCATCCACAGAGAAATTCATTTCCCTGGCCAACTCTGCAACGCATTAAAAATAGATTAGCCATCTCTCTCTCTCTCTTTCTTTCTTTCTTTCCTCTCTGTCTGTCCCACCCTCTCCCATCTCTCTTTCTCCCTCTCCCTCTCTATACCCCCCCCCCTCTCTCTATCTCTCTCTCTCTCTCTCTCCCTCCCTCCCCTGACACATGTGCGCAGTACTGCAGTGCAGGCAGGTCCACACACACTGCAGATGGCACACCCTTCTCCCAGCATGCCCATCACACACACACACACACCACATGCCGAGCCTCACGCCAGCCCTGGTCACCGATCCAAGCCCCCCGCAGGACGTGCAAATCCCTGCTTATTACTAGCCATCTTTTGATCAGAGACATGGCAACATATGTGGCTACATTCAATTTATATTTATTTATATGTTCTATTTACATAACTTGATAACTGATGAAATTTTGATGAAGTTACATTTCTGTCCACCAGGTGGAGACATTTCTTTCAGTCGGTCCTTACCTGTCCAGCTCAGGCCGAGATGGTCAGCCACAATGGCCATACGCAAATCTGTCCTCTCACATGGACTCTGGGGGCCTGGAGGACGCACAGAAGCTAGTTAACATCCACTTGTGGATTCATACAGGGGGTATATCTATATTTAGTAAAGACTGAACCCCTTTCTGGCCAAATGTCTTTTTAAAATAGCAGTTCAGAAAATGTTGCTTAGGTTTTGTCTAAACAGCGTTTTCTACGTCATAAGGTGTCATCTAATAAACTAGGCCAAAGGAATATTCCAGTGAAAATCAAACTGATTTAGATTTTCTGACCTATATCAAATCCAGTTGATCATCCAATACATATTTGGGTAAGTCATTTATAAACATGAGTTGGGTGAGTGATCCACCACATACTGAAAAGCCTTCTATTTAAGCATTTAATCAAAACACAAAACTTACAAGAGAGCAAATCTGAAGAAGCAGTGATATTCGCTCAGTTTGTGTAAGCTTTTCTTTTAAAAAAACATATGGGAAATGTAAAGACTTGTCAGTGTATAGTTGATCACTCCTTTACTCTTGTTTTCTCCCCACAACCAATCAACACAATTTCAAGTGGATGCACATGTAAGGTGACCAGACGTTGTCATTACCTATTCTGCACACATAATCAAAACATGTTTTTTGAGACTTTAGCTGATGATTTCATCGTGGCTTATTTTGTGCTTTTAGCACTGAGCTATGCTGGAAAATATGTTTTTTGAGATATTGAACCGCAAACCAGCACGGGATGTTCAACTGCATGTAGCAAGTTTTAAAACCTGCATTTTTTTTTTTGTCAGAATATTCCTTTAGAAGGTAAACATTGATCAAAAGAGATTGTGATAAATGCTAAGAAAAGACAGGATGACCAGAAAAGAGTAAAACACAAACAATTAACACAATATGTTCACTAGTTAGTTTCACAGGTTAGATTTGTGATGATGTATCCTACAGATCTACCAGGCAATCTCTCTACTTGGCCAAGCTCACCACCAGACTTAAACAACCCCCCCACAAAGAAAACACAAACAATCGAACAATCACGAGTCAAACACCTCTAGAGCTACCATATGGCGTTCAAGTTGAGATAGATCAAAAAGTGAATTCACAGGTGTCAAATGAAACTACACATGCGAACAAAACGTTGAGTGCTGTGCTAGGATAGGATTGCGTGTCTGCATGGCACTGTAAGCTAGACCCTGTCCACCTGCACAGACACTAGTACAACACAACATGGCGAGGACCAGCCAATCGTCCAACGCGGCGGTCAGTCCAATCTAGCATGCTGCAGCAGCTGACAACTTTGATAGGAAAAAGTACAGTATAGTAGAGAGACCTGAGTCGAAGACACGAACACAGAGATGGCAAATGACAAAGAGATGACGGCTAGTCACGTCACAGGCAAAATCACAACGGCTCATGCACTAAGATCAATCAATCAAGTGGAAAGTTTTACAAACTAGGCTCGTTCTCCACGCTGGGGACTTTCTGGGGTCCCTCAACCTGACTGCTTTCTCCCCCATCATCAGTCCTGCCGCTAATCCTCCTCCTCCTCCTCCTCCTCCTCTCTCTGTCGGCCTGCTCAACCTCTGCCCTCACGTCTCTAGCAGACCTGGATGTTTGGGTGGACTGAGAGGAGTCTGACAGTGAGGTGTTCCTCGACGTGCTGTCGTCGCCGACGGACGCGTCTGCCTGCATCTTTGTGTCTTCGTTGGACTGCCGGACGCCGTGTTTTACCCGGTCCCTACTGGTGGCCTTGCGCTTGACCTCTGCTGTGGTACTACTGACCGGACGAGACTGTCCTACTCTGTTCGTCTGACTGGACGACCTGCTTCTGGGGCTAGGGTCCAGTGTTGATGTTCTACTTGACCTGTCCTTGATGGGCAACCTTGAGGAAGCCTGCTGCTTTTTGCCTCTGTCTTTGTCCCTCACTCCTGCACAAGTGGTTTTAGTGATTGATGATGTGACTTTCGCTGTTCCTGACTTTACCTCCCTCTGTGATGAAGTGCTGACTGTTTTAACTTTGATCGGGATTCTGGTTTTTGGCTTTACATCTGGAAAAGGATCCAATCTTTCTCTGACTACAGGCCTGATGATTGGCCTTACTGCCTGTTTTGGTTTCTGCTTATTTCCAGCTGAAGTACTCTGGCTGCAAGGTGATGACAAGGGTGCTCTTACTGGCAGTCTAGATTTTGGCTGAGATTCCTTAATGTTCCCGGATGGTAGGTTTTTAATGGGTTCGCTTTGAACTTTATGCCCTTCAAGTTTCACTGTGTGGTCTCTACCAAATGCATTCTCAGATGGGCTTCCTGGCTGAGTTTGACTGGGCTCTGAAAAAGACATCAGATTAAAAACTACGCTGTCTTTCTGCATCAAATTAGGATCTGTGTTTGAAGCCTCCAGGTTATTATTATTATTGCAATGCTCTATTTGGAAAGGTGTTCTTTGCTCTGGCTCAAAGAGCTCTGTGCTTTGATAAGATCGGATCCCTATGCTCGATTCTAGCCCACTAGGCCCAGTGTCTGATGATTTTGAGTTAAAGTCTCTCTGATTTGCATAATCACCAACCATTGTTAAGACTGATGTCATTGGGACCCCCACTTTAAAGGTAGAACATAATTTAGACTGAACTCTGGAAGCTGTGATGGTGTCTGAAGATGAGTCCTGAGTGTTGTCAATGGATGTAGTGTCCCGTCTGTCAGTGGTAATCTGAATGATACTACATGAGGCTATTGTAGCATCGCTAGCATGGAACTGATCTTTCTCGCTTGCCTCAGGCATTGCTGTGTCTACCGTTCTCGCCCTCCCCCCCTCCCTCGACCTCGCTTCGCGGGTATGCTCACCAATCTGAAAAAACTGTAGTCTCTCTTCGACAAAATCCCGCTTGCTCATGTCAATTGCGCCACTGCGAGTCATCTCAAACATCTTCCCTTCGTGGAAGGGGAACGGGTTAGGCTCACTTGTCGGTGTGCTTTCATCTGTCGGGGTTCTAGCAGGAGTTGTATCTGGAGATGTGCCTTGTGACTTGTCATCTACAGCTAACCCAAAAGGCTTGGGCTCATCATCTTTAATTCTAGCATCAACCACCTCATCGTCTCCTCCCTTGCTGGACCAAGGATCAAAGTCCAAACCTTTGGTCGCAACAGTTTTGAATGGAGTGTTAAACTCCTCCACCAATTTGTAACTAAAGTATGTTTCTGAATGTCCTTCAGATTTTGATTGTTTTTCATTTATTACATTTTCGTTTCCATCTTCCAATTTTTTGTCAAATTCTTTTTTGCCTTCCTCTATCGGGAGTGGTTCTTCCTCAATCACATCAAGTCTTGTTTGACTAAAAGCACGGTCACTTGGCCTAAGCATGTTGTCTGTTGACCACACGTCCTTTCGGTTATCAATTCCAAAGCTGAACGGCTTTGCGTTCTGGTCACTCAAGCCATCATCTTCATCTTGAAGGTCATAGCCATCGAGGGAGTCTATCTCTGTTGCGTCTGTGTCATGTGAAAACTCTGCAGTTGTTGCTATCGAACAATCTGTTATAGACTGGTCATTCCCGTTTTGCTCATACTCATCGTCACCTGATCCATTAAGTCCGTTATCTTTGTGGTTTCCATTTTTGTCCTGCTTTTTGGGTTTGGTTTCCTTCTCCTCTTTTTTCTCATCCACTTTGAATTTGTATTTCTTTGAATGAATGGGTTGAAAAACTGACTCATCATCGCTGGAGCTACTCTTGTCAGCCCCTGGGGGCACAGGGGATGGGGGCTGAACTCTTATGATGGGCTCAGCAAGAAGATGCTTATCGTGCTCCTCCTGGAGGTTCACCTCCATCATCTCTGTATCGGCATCTGAGGATGAGCCCTTCGGCTCGGGTTGGGATTGGTCCTCCAGGGGTGGGGGTGGGGGAAACTCAATGTAAGCTACTCGCCTTGCCTTAGCAACCTGACCAGCGTTAGCATTACTGGGCTCAGCAGCGACAGTGATGATTTTTGGCTTCTCTGGTGGAGATTCTTTGAAAGAGAAAGCTTTCCTCTGCTCGTCACTTTCTGATTCTTCTGACACCTCTGGGATTGGACTGGGGCGAGCTGGCATGAGAAAAAGGGACTCAGGGGTTCGAGACATGAGGTCATAGCTGACCTCTTCAGAACTGGGGGTCTCAGGGGTCATGGGGCTTTTTCCAGAACTGTCTATAAAAGATACCTGTTCAAAGGTGTCATCATCTGGGCTAGGTTGGGGGGATGTCGCCTGCTTCTGTTTTACAGTTATTAAGTTTTTATGGCTGCCATTTTGCCCTCCAGAGTCTTTGTCGCCCTTGCCAGATTGTACACTTACATAAACAGGCAAGGATTTAAGACCTTTAAAACCTTCTCGAGTTGTAACTATAGTTGCTCTCTCTTTGCCCTCCACAGAACTAGCATCAGTGAGCTTACTAGTGGTTGAATCTTGGGACTTTAGGCCACCTAGTTCAGATCTACCCTGGACTCTTGTTTTAGTTAAAGTGGGTATCTGTGAAGGTAACTTCTCTGGCTGCTTTACTGTTGTGTCTTGCTTAGCTTTACTGAATTGATCACTATCTGATGGGCCACTTAAGCGTACAGGTATTTGAGAGTCAGCCTTTTTTCTGAGGGTCTTTGAGTGCATGTCACCACTCTCAGTACTATCTGAGGGCATACAGTCTGGAGAAGCAACTTTTTTAGACATATCACTTGGGCCGTGCTGCTTTAAAGGAGAAGTTCTTGTATCAGTTTTTGTAAGCAGTCTGTTGGCCTCAGAGGATGCCGCACTTTGAATGTCAACTCCACTGTCCCTTTTCGATGACTCATCCATTTTGCTCTGAGGTAACTGGTCTTTGTTTCTACGCATTTCAAAGGCCCTTTTTTCATCCTTGCCAATGTCTGCAGCTCTGACACTGTCACTTTGGATCTGCTTTTGGGCTGTCGAATGTGTTGCATTTTTATTAGGTGGTGGTTCAATTGATTGTTTTGGGGCTGTGGCAGATATTCCAGATTGACTGACATCAGGACATGGTCCTTTAGATGTCCTACTTTTATCGACTTCTGCCTTTTTTGGTGAGATTTTCTCTTCCTCTGAGGGACTTTTTGATGTTTTGGAGCCTTGGACAGGCTGGTAAACAGGTAATTTACTCTCTTGAAACTTTTTGACTGGGGGTTTTGGTGATCGTGGGGTGCTACTCTCTTGTTTTTGTGCCTCAGCTTCAAATTTCTGTTTAAAAGCAGTAACTTTGGAAGATTTTGCGGCAACAGGAGGTGGGACTTTCGTTGGTGTTTCTCCACTGTCCTCTTTAGGTTTTTCTTCACTGGTTTGAAGCTGAGAACGTCTCTCTGGACTACTTGGTACACTAGCACTTTTTCTCTCACTTCCAAACAACTTTCCAACTGAGGATTCTCTCATACTTCCCCTTGCCCACTCCTCGCCACTACTTGCTTCCCTCTTCTGTTGTGTTTTCTCTGGACTGCTGCACATGGAACTGGGCCCAGACCGCGTCTCTCTTGGCACCCTCCTTGCGGGCTTCTTTTCTGGTGACTGAAGCTCGTCGTTCAGCTTCTCGGTTTTGTCACGGAAAAACTGCGAGACCTCACTCAGTTTTTCTTCTGCTTCTTTTACGGTTCGATCTAAGCGATCTTCATATATTAGCTTCTCTCTGTTTCTGTCTTGCCTATCTTGGGTGAATCGCATCCACACTGCGTGCTTGGGGCTGCCGGGCTCTGTTGTGTAATGCAACACTGTCAATTTGTCGTACGGCTCGTCCTTCTGAGTGAATTTACCCGATTTATCTGATGCATCCTTGGACTTGAAATGGGTCTCTTTTCTTGTGCCTGATGCTCTCTCACCAGAGTAGCCCTCAGCTCCTTGTGCCTCTGCTGCTTGGCCACGGGCCTGATCTGCTGCGACCTCCTCAGTATCAGAATGTGAAGTGTCTAGCTTTTCGGAGTGGAGCATTTTCTCAGCAAATCTGTAGGACTCCCCCCTCAGTTCTGACTGCTCATCGTCGTGATACTCTATCGAGTGCTGGCTCAAGAGCTTCAGCGTCTTGTAAGAGTCATCAGCGACTAGCTGGGCAGAGCTGGGCCGGCTGTCCTCTTCCTGAGAGACTGGAGTGTTGACCCTCGAGGTGTCCAAGTAAGAGGGCAGTGACTCCTCTGCAGCAAAGTCATCCTCTTCCTGCATTACCTCATAATCACCCTCAGCTTTGTCGAGTAATTCTTTCATGCTGCGGTAGTCTGGATGCTTCTTAGTTTCTCTGATTATGACCTCGGTTGGGTCTGAGGTGTTGCCCTTTTCTATGTGAACCTCGATTATTCTTTCTACCTTGGGTTTCCCTTTTGAGTCTTTATCGAGGAATCGCGGAGACAGCTCGTCTCCTTTTATCGAATCCTGTGCAGCTTTGTGCTCGAATAGGCCAGCTAATTCTTTGGAAGGATCTCGACCTGACTGGAATGCTTTCATGATGTCTCTCACTGACATGGTTTCCTCCATTCTGTCACCACTGCCCTCGGTCAGCTGGGGCTTGTGGTACACCATTCTCGTGGTGGTGGTGATATGAGTTTCCTCTTTCAGGCACATACTTTTGCTGTAATCCTCCTCTGTGTTTACCTTAATCTGAAAGGTCTTGACCTTATCTTTGAGTGAAGCGACTGCCGGCTCTGGCTCTAGACATGCTGATGCAGATGCCTCTGCTATAGCTGCAGCTGTTGCTGCCCCTGATGTTGCCTCCTCCATCATGGGCTCACAGAGGTCATCTGGATGCTCATAGCTCCTGATGTGGACGACCTCTGTTCTGGTCTCTGTAATAACTGGAGGAACGTCTGTGAAGAGAGGTTTGGGTCCGGTGCTCTCGGCACTCTGAGGTGCTGAGGGAGTCTTATCACTCCTTGTTTCGAAGCCACTGTCTGACAGGGGGCTCTTGTCCTGCTCATGGGAGAAATCGTCCGGAGATTCAAGGATGGTTTCAGGGCCCATGTAGGAATCGGCTAGCTTACTTAAGTCTTTCTCAGAGGGGGAGGAACGCATGCCTGTGGGTGGCATTTTGAGTTTGTGCTCAGGCTTGATGCCACGTTTCTGTTTCTCCTCCCCATCTTTTCTCATCTCCTCATACCTACACTTGGCATCAGCCATTTTGGACAGAGAGCTAGCACCAATATCATTCATCAAATAGTCTACCACCTTGGCAAAATTGAGATCTTTGTCAGGCACAGATTGTGGTCTAACAGGGAGTGTGGGTTCAAATGTGGGCAGCGATCTCAATGCGTTCTGTCTGGCATCTTCGATTTCATCTTTCGAAAACTCTTCCCAGTCTTCCTCTGAGGCTCTCTCTCGGGCAGCGGCTTTGGCTTCACTTAACACGTCTTTTGTAAGGATCTCGCTAACCTTGACCAGGTCCTCTTTCACTTTTTCAACTAAACTAAAAGGCTCCTCATCCTCTACTTTTGCCTCTTTGGCTGCCTGAGACTGGTAGGTCTTAGCTACGGCACTAGCGTCACTCTGGAGTATGGCAGTCATTCGCATCAGGTCCTCTTTCATGTCGGCAACGTCTCTGAGAAGGTCCTGACTGTGGGACAAGGAGGAGGCAGTGGCTGCTTTCAGGGATGTCGGGGACAGGAACAGTGAGGATTTCAAGGTTGTCTTAGATCTAGGACTGGAGGACTGGGCAGGAGTGTGCGTTTGTTGTGCAGCTGCCGAACGCGATGTTGGCGTTATTTCAGTGGCTCTAGGGAGTTGAGGGTCAGGTAACACATTCACGAGGGAATACACGGGCACTGTTATGGTACTGGAGGACACTGTGGTGGTGGTGGTGGCAGCTGTGTGGGATCTAAGCGATGAGTAAACGGAACTGGCGACACTGGCTCTTAGGGAGGGGGACATGGATTTAAGTGCGCTGTAACTTGCTGCTCCGCAAGAGTTGAATGATTCGTCGATGGCTGCGGTTACACTAGATGTGGCTGCCTGTGTTGTGGCCTGTATCCTCTCCTGCAAGCTGCTGGTAACTCCTGAGAGAATACGGGAAGGTGCGGGCGAGGGGGATAGGTATTTGATAGGTGAGACTGAGCCGTTAAGCATAGTTTCAGAAGCAGCAACTGTGGACTTGGCTGGTGAGGTCAAGGCAGAGGTGAAAATGGTTCCTTTCGATGTTGAAGCAATATCAGCAGAGGGTTTGATTGTGGACAAACTTGATATTGTTTTAACTGAGGGGGGCGAAGCAGTGGCCATTGAAGCTAGCACTGACTTGAACGGCAAACTGGAACTGTACATATTCATGCTGGACTTGGGGGAATCAGGAGGGGTCATTGAAATGGCCGATCGGTCAAGCATGGAGCCTACTTGCGTAGCAGGTGAAGCTCTTGAGGAAAGCGTGGCAGCGAGAGCTTTAACTGAAGCTGGGTCTGTGCCAGTTTTAATGGGTGAGGACATGAGGCTGGCAGAAACGGGTGTGGGGTATTGCCCTTGCTGAACGACAGTCTTAATAGGGGAGGCAATAGTTCTGTACGATCGGATTGGGGAGGCTACTTCACAAACGGATTTGGTTGGGGATGCATTGGAGGCTCCCAGTGTGGATTTGATTGGCGATGATGATATCGACCAGACGGACTTTAATGGAGAAGCAGATGGTGTGGTGGAAGATGAGCTGACGAGGGAACCCAGTCCACATTTTGCTTGCCCAGGGACGGTAATAGGAGCAGCCGACCATGCCTGGTAAGATCTTGTTGAAAAGACAGGTTTGTGAGCGTGACCATCAGGCAGTGTTCTTGTTGTAGTTCGTTCAACTGTTTCTTTAATAAGCAAAATGAAATCCAACATAAAATCAACAAAAAGTGGGTTAAGAAAAACAGAGAGACCAGAGGAAAAAAAATTGGTCAGTGATTCTTGTATTATAAAAGGAGAAAGAACAACAGTTTGATGAAGTGATGGAATGAGTTAGATGGAAGGGAGGGAGATGAGGCGAAATGATAAGGTGATCCGTGGTGATCCATGGTCCACAATAACGCACAACGAAACCAAAGAAGCTCAACAAAGCACACGCAGCAACACAATGTCTATGGCGATAGCTTTTTTTTCTGCTTAAAAAGTGCCTTTTATCTGTTTGGTCTGAAAGTCCAGTTTTCAGCCCCCATAGGTCTGGGGGTGTTCTGACAAAACAGAAATCAAGACTGAATACAAGCCTCCTTGCATCTGATTCTAAAGCAACGTATTATGGCAAAACACAAGCTCAACTAGGTTTTAGATCCATAATATCTCGGCGGAGCATGCAGAACTGAGTAACCTTGAAGACAGGCAATTCAGTGCAAGCGGTGAGGACCTGAAGGTCATCTTGTGACCTTCCATGCAAAAACTCTCGTCAAGAGATCAAGCCCCAATCAATAAAACGTCGCACAATCACAAAGCCAAAAAGAGCAAGACTGTTTCTGTCCAAAACAAACATAAGGGAAAAGAAACATAAAGGTGACATTTTACTCTGATTTTTACTTCCAGATTTCAAGATGTGGAAAAAAGTCAGAGTGAAATCCCATGGAATGTTCGGAGTAAAGTCAATTCTCGCCAGTGATAAAAAACAAAACAAAAAAAAAAACAAAGAAAAACTTAAAACACAAGAAAATAACCTCAAAGTGGGCAGGCACAGCACAGCAACTTAAAAAATACAATAACTCATGCAGGGTATACCATGTCAAAAACAGGCATGTGGACTTAGAAGTTATGTAGGGTGAGTATGTGCATATTAAACAAATACATATATAAAGTATGTCTGCACTGGTTATCTTCAGTGCTCATAATCTCACAATCAACTCATAATCTATATTATGTTACGGGTTATAAGAGTTAAGTTAATAATGCATGTTAATTTCAAATTATGTTAAGGCAAATTTGTTTTCCCAAAAACAAGTTAGTGAAAATATCACACTCACTCGTGGCAGGCTCACTCAGATAGCTGTAGCGCTTACGTAAGGCTAGGGAAGCAAAGGTGTGACGTCTGTCTGGTTTTTCAGTCTGGAACGACAACAACAACAAGTCCTATCAGTTCTCTGTCTGTAATGCCCAAAATAGACTCACTATACACTATAGAATAGCTGCTTAAATATATTTATCTAAATATTTTTACCAACATCTAATTCTTAATGAATAAATAGACTAAAATCTACTGCATCTGTGCAGTTTGTTTAAAATAGACCGTAAATAGTTTAAATGAATATGTTATAACAATATGTATTCGTAGTGAAATAAAGTGAACTACTTAATTATTGGACAAATTAATTTGCCACTGGTTTACAGAGACAAACCTGGTCCAATGAAATAGTACTCCCCACTCCTCTCTCTCTCTCTCTCTCTCTCTGTGTGTGTGTGTGTGTGTGTGTGTGTGTGTGTGTGTGCGTGCGTGAACAGAAATAATCAAAACTTTCTTCAAAAGTAGGACAGTTGGACCAGTGTTATTATTTAGCCTAGTTATTAAGCAAAGTTGAAGTCAGAAGATCTAGCAGCTTCATCCTACATAATGTAATTGTGTTTACAAACCTTATCATTTATCATAATAGGTCTTCTGTGGGCTTACATAAACCTTGAGCTCTGTCACCCAAATAAAACATTCCAGTTCAATTAGAGAGATCAATACTAAATTGATTTCCTTTAATGAGTTCTTTGAGTCACAAAACAGTCAGGAGATTGATTGGTTAGGCCAGACAACAACTATGCTCCATAGACATTCACTATATTCTTATGCCACAATGTTAATTGATTTTTCTAAAGAAAAATGCAATTTTGAAGAATTTTAGATAATATTTATCACATAAAATAGATGTAACTGTACATTGCTGTACTGCTTTAACCTTTAGCAATTAGCTCTCGACCATGACATTCAGGACAAAAAGGGACACGCGATGGGTAACCAAAACAAAAATGGCTGCCATAGCACTTGCCAGATCCATGCTAAAGCAGCTAAGATAGTTTAAGCTGGTAAAGCTTCCCAAAGCCACATATTATTCTAAGAGGAGAATCCTATGCTGAGCAATGAAGGACGACCATAGGACAGAGCCGTCTGAGAGTGAAGCCAAGAGGACATAGGCAAAATCACAAGGTTGGTGGTGATGAGAGCGTATGTGTGCATTACCTCTTCCTCAGGATCTGAATCCATATCCTGTTGCGTTCCCAAGATGCATTGCAGAAACAGGGGGAAGGTGAAAGGATAACATAATGGGAGAGCAGGGAAAAGAAACATCAGGGTGTGAAAAAAGGAGCGACTGACAGCGGCACTGAAGAAATAAAAAAAGCCACCGCAAAAAGAAAAGATATCAACACAAAAATTGAAAACAAATATTAGGAAAAGAAAAAAGTTGTCGGGGAGGAAAAAAAAACCCATAATGAGATAGCCAACAGTCATAGCAAATTAACAGCACAGAAAAGCCACCACAGATTGAAGCCACTGGAAAAAAGCACGACCCCCCGTGCACCGGCAGCCATAAGCATGAGGCTCGCGAGAAACAACAAATCAAAATGGCTGATTCGGAAGGGGGAACGGCCCCCAAAGAAATCAAATTGAGGAAACCTCAAAACAGATAAAAGACACACTTGGGCGGTTTCAGCCATGTTTGTAGTTTTTTTGTTTTGTTTTTGTCATTGTTTTGTAGTTCACTTTAGCCCTACTGACAACAGTCCTGTTCCTTCACTGTGGATGAGGATGGCATGACATGAGGAGGGGAACATGTGGTGATGTCCACTTACCTTCTTAAGCGCTGGCAGTGTGATATTTAAATTGCAAACAGCTGTCTGAGGGATAACCTTGGTCGGCTTGCTCTCTCGCAGGAAGGACAGGCGTCCACAAGGCTCCTGGCTGTTGTCCCTGACCTGCAGTGGCCGAAGGGATAAAAAGTGATTTGTCTGCATCTATAGATTTGGAGTGCCCAGGGCTGTGTCCAAGGGCTAGACATCATTACTGATGTTTGATTGTAGTTCGCCAGTTGTTAGTTGCTTTGGTTGAGAGTCTGCCAGAAGTGTAAATACAAAAGTAAAGTTCTGCAGCCCTAGCCTAGAAATCTAGACGCACCCTAGCGGCAGCATGTAATTTGCTACCCGGGCTAGTCTAGCAACTCTCCGTTGGCTTGCGAGCTGGAAAAATTAAACTTCGATAGGGCCAACCACATCGTGTATAGAGACGTTAGGCGGGCTTAACATAATGATTGATGGCAGAGTTGCAACGGTTTGGCTTGAATTCCCTGCTACTTGAAAACAAAGAAGGCGGCGTTTATACCGCCCCTCGGACTTAGCACGCCCACGGTGAGTGCCCAGACCCTACATTTTAATGTGGGTCTGGCTCGTCAGGCTACTGCAGACCATTGTCTCCCACAGACTACACCTGTGGCCCCATTATGTTGTGACTGCAGTTAAGGAATCTATGGCTGGGGGGCAAAATTACTAAAAAACCTTGATGTCTATAATGTGAGTTCATCTTGATGAGGTTTTTGACTAATTGTTTTTCTTTATAGATACGCTCATTAATATCTCCTGGCTGTAAAAGAATGAATAAAAAAAATAAATAAATATCTGTCAGTCTTGACTGGCTTATTTCTGTGTTCAATTACCTTGTGTTAATTACCACACCTAATGACCCAACCAAAACTAATTTCCCTTTGGAAATTACAAACCCTACTTTCCTGGACGTGAAAGTGATCAGCGTATTCATTCATTACAGGCATAGAGAGCCCTGTCTCTATATTGGTGCAGGAATCTGAGTAACAGAAGATAAAGACTATATACTGTAAATAGCGACCATCAGCTGTTTACATTATATATCAAGCCTAAAAGAACATCAAGCCTAAAACTTACATAAATGCCTGTGTGCCAACCATAGACTGTATACATATGGTGCCAACTGTCTTTATATTGATATACCTCAGACTTGTATGTATGTATTGTATTATAAGAGTTATCTGTGTTTTCTGTGCTATATCTGTGTGTGTTTATTATAAACTATGTGTCTTTAATAAAGATAAACAAAGATAGAAAATGACCTGTAACGCAATCCACTGAGGTGGTTGAAGTGTGATGAGAGAATGATGATGCCTTACCTTCACACAGAATGGCAGACGGTTCTCTTTGAAAGCGTAGAAGTTCAGAACCAGCAGTTGGCCAGCTTTGGTCAGAGGAGCCAGGTTGCCATAGCAGTCCACATAAATAGGCCTTCCCTCCAAAACCTGCAAAAATCATTCAGAGAATAAGACGGAAAGAAAAACCCCAAATTCAAGTCGTCAATACATCCACGAGGGACCTCGACCCCCCATATCAACGTGTCACTATTCCTAAGGCCAGATCAAAGTCCACGAGTCAACGACCTTGACACACACATCAATATCTTTGCTGTGGGAGACCTCCTCGAAGATTGAACACAAATGGAACATGGACTGGATATTGAACGCAATTCAAAAATATATTTACTTCATTAAAAATAAATCAATCCACTGCTAAGATTATGACCTATCGCCCTTATCGCAACGTGACACTCTATTTTAAGGCCAGATCAAAGCCCATGAATCAACGACCCTGACACACACCTCGATGTCTTTGCTGCGGGCGACCTCCTCGAAGTTCTCCTGCTGCTCCAGAGTCTTGTCCACCTTGTCGTCGGTCATGCAGAAGCAACGCAGGCTGGACTCCACTGGGTCATTCATCTTGGCAAACACCACAAACTTTGCCATGTAGGGCACGCAGATGAGATCGCGGTACAGCTGAGTGGCCAGGCCCACAGTCTCAGGGATCTGATGGCAGTCCGCCAGCCAGAACCTTCCGGAGAATTACGGAATTACAGACAAACATTCAGCTTTCATCTCAGTTTAACCACATTTTCTTAGAGTTGAAAAGGTAAAAGTCCACTATTGGTAGTTCTTGTTTACAATTCTCCCCATGGCAACCTAGAGTGCCCTTGAGCAAGGCACTTAACCCTGAGTTACTCTGGGGAGAATGGCCCTTGTAAGTAGCTTTGGATAATAGTGTCTGCTAAAAAGTGAATAAATGTCAAAAAAGTAAGACTGCTGAAAATGTATAGTATTTCATGAGGGGATCTGAGGGCAGTCTGAGCCAGCACCTTTCATACAAACGCACAAACATTCAGGTTTCATTTCTGAATAGAAAAAAACATATTCTTGTAATAGAAGTTCTTGGGTTACAACTCAATTGAAAGACTGTTTATACAAATGAAGAATAATTTATGAGGGAGGGTTATGCCGTCTTATGAGATAGGAGAGCAAATTGTGCTGATAGGCCTTTGTGTGTGAGTGTTACATCTGCAGCTGTAAAATGGTGTTGTTTATTCTCTGGATTCCATGTTTATCTTTATCTTTATTTATTTGGCTGATGCTTTTTTATGCAAAGCGGCTCACAGACGTCAATATTAACTGCAGGGTCACTCCTTGGAGCGACTCGGAGTTAAGTGGCCTTGCTCAAGCTGGGAATCGAACCCACAACTTTTTCAGGCTACTGCGTACTAACCCGGCTCCTTACCCACAGCACTACCACCATCCCCCTTATGTATAAAGCTTGAGGTCAGAGAGTCTCACCTGGCGGACACATTGGTGGTGAAGGACACACAGTCATGCAAGAAGGTCAGCGGGGTCGTGCCAGTTATGTCCTCCCACTGAGCCGGAGATGTGCCACCTGGAACAGAAGCTCTACATTAGCTCTATGGGGCAATCTACTCGATGTACAGGTTATGTATCTAGAACAGAAGCTCTACATTAGCTCTATGGGGCAATCTACAGGATGTACAGGTTATGTGTGTGTGTATCGTACATATTGTGCGTATTGTATGTATGCATGTATGTATGTATGTATGTATGTATATACGGTTATATGTTTGGCTGTATGTATGTATGTATGTATGTATGTATCTATGTATGCATGTATGTAAAGTATGTATGTACACAAGACTGTATGGCTGTATGTATTTATGGTTTGGGCCGTGTGCTTAGGTGAGAGGTTTCCACAGTGGCTTCTTCCATCTGATTTGATCTGAGTACACAGTGCTAAGGGATGCACAATCACAATACTGCCACTCACTCACACCTGAACCACATCAAGTTACACTGAATAGAATAGAAATTTCCCCCAGTTATACCAGAGAGGGTTAAAGCGGAGCTAGTAATCAAGGATCTTTGGTTATACTAAACTGAGAGATGAGAATGAGGAGAGGCTGAGCACAGCAGCATTGGGATTTCCTAAACCACTGCAGTGCAGAGCAAAGACTGCTGTTCAATACATGATTTAAACTGCTCTAATAATGGAGATCTTTGCATTATGAGGGTTTAAGGATATTGATCTAGCTGTGCAGTAACTGTGAGATGTTGGTGAATCGACCAGGATCAGAGACCATTACAACTGCTGACCGCTGAATCATCTGAAGACCTTCCCACCTATCCAATATATTGCCTTCCACTGAAAACCACTTGCCTGTGATGCTGCAAAGAAGACGTAGGCAAGGGGTGGAGTCGCCCTTGTAGCCGTTGGTAACACCTTCGCCCGAGAGTGGTGGGACTGGTATCGTCATGGTGATGGGCTTGTGGAACTTCCTGCGGCGGGGCTCGACGGTCACGATGGGGCTGAACGTGGCTCTGTTGCCCAGGATCTTCTTCACCGCCTCATCTGGCACCGGCTGGGCCTGGAGGGAACGCAGCACGTTAAGGGCCGTTCACACCAACAACAATATCTAGAATGATAACTGATAACTGACTATCGGTATAGTTCACACCAACAACGATATCTAGAATGATAACTGAAAGGGCCTCCGGCGATATCGTTCTTCACACCGTCATCGGTATAGTTTATGTGTGGATGTTGTCATTCGTATTAGCTGGAGCGATAGTTTTTTGGAGTTATCATTTAAGTTATCATTTTGGTGTGAACGGCCCTTTACATCACTAGTGAGTTCCCTACATATATGTCCATAAGAAAGTATATAAAAGATGACACAGAATGCTATATGCCTAACGTTATAGATTACAGATCATGCAGTGTAACTGATACACAGGCTATAATAGGCAGAACAACGTCTCTACCATTGCCTGGTATTACTTTCTTGGTCCGCACAGGAGCATGACCCTTTTCAACAGCTTTTGATGCACTGGACACTCGCCTAGACCTAAATGGGTGCCCAGTGCGTTGGAAGTCAACAATTCTAATACAATTTAATACCATACATTTTGAAAATCATATCTTAAAACGAATGTGTTGAAAACAACACAACTTGCGTTGTTTTTAACACATCTCTGTGTCCAGATAGATATTGTGTAACAAATTAAAAAAAGAACACAAACTGTGCTGTACACAATATTGTGTTGAAAGTAACACAACTTCCGATGAAAACAATACAACTTGCGTTGTTTGTTTTTTTAAAAACATCTCTGTCTCCAGATAGGGACAACACGTTCGTTTTAAGAGTGTGGCTTGAAAGCATTTGGCAGATACTCGTGTCCTGAGTGTACCAGTCCAAAGCTCCATCAGTGTGTGCGTGGTGCGTACAGACCTGCAGTCCCACTCTGATCTTCTTGGTGAGCGCCCCCTCGGGGAAGGAGGCCTGGACGAGCGGCACGGTCTTGCTGGTGAGCAGCCCGCCCTCGGGCCCCATCTGGTTGCTCTCCTGCTTGATGCGCGACACCACGGCGAAGTACTGCGGGAAGTCCTTGGTGATGATGCGGCAGATGCGCTTCCTCTCCAGCTCCTCGGCGCTCTCCAGCTCTGCGGAAACACACGAGTGGCACGAGCACTTAGACGAGATGACCAGACGCTGGACGCTAGCCAGGACAGAAACAGCAAGACGTGTAGTTGGCCGTGCATGTCTCCAACTCCAACATAAGTGTCTTTGATCTGAAGACCAGGTATGGGACAACGCGTTGTCACAATACCAGAGTTATGACTTTGATAATGACACCTTCCATAAATAGCCTAATACTGATACTGAAACAATATTATATTAAAGACCTAATATGCAGTGCATACGGAAAGTATTCACAGCGCTTCATTTTTTCCACATTTTGTTATGTTACAGCCTTATTCCAAAATGGATTAAATTATTGTTTCCCCTCACAATTCTACACATAATACCCCATAATAACAAATTAAAAAAAGTTTGAGATTTTTGCACATTTATCTAAAATAAAAAACAAAGAAATCACTTGTACATAAGTATTCACAGCCTTTACTCAATACTTTGTTGTGACCTTTTGTGGCTATGGCAGCCTATGGCAGGGTGTGGAACCAAAGTACTGCACACACACATACTGTACTGTAGCACTCTCTCTTACAGGGAAGCTACACCAGGCGCTCCTTTCGCGACGCGTAAAATCCAGAAGACTGGTCTATTTTTTTTCAAACGCAGGCGCTGCTACCACGTCTGGCGTAGCTACTTCCATTGATTATAGTGGAAGCGAACTGTTGCAGCAGACGCAACGCGAACGGAACACTTCAGTTACGTGCCTGGTGTAGCAGCTAGCTTCCCTTTTATTTAAACACTGTCATTCTAAAAGCACTGATAACAAAAAAGAGGAATCATATAGTTTTTTTTTAAGGTAGTGTTTCATGATAGACCCCCTACCTTTCTAGTACTGATACACTGCAAAAAATACTGGTGCATTAGCAAAGATATCAGAAGAAAAAAAGTTTATTTGTGCATCTTTCCAGTTCTGGGAGGACACATTGGTGGAGTGTGCCACTTTCTTTTAATGTTTGCAAGTCTGTATGTAAATATTTGTGTGTTTTCATATTTTTTCAAATCCCCAGGTGACCAGGTGACCTGATGACAAGGTTGGGAATCGGGACACCAGCCCAAAACCCCAGAAGGAGACACAAAAGAGCTAATCTAGCACATCCGGTTCCTCTGCTCAGGAAAAACACAGGAAACACGAGTGGGTTTGTGATTTGACTCAGATGTTTGTTTCACAGTCACATTCTGACCAAGGTCCTTGCACAACTAACACTTTTGAAAGATAGACAAAAGGGAAACTAAAAGCTTAGTTGTACTCATACAAATATCGACTGCCAGACATTGGGCCAACTACAAACACCATGAGTTGAATCAGATGTTTGTTTGACGCAGGCGTATATCTCGACTTGCCAGCTTAGACTCTTATCATTATCGGATACTGCTTCTCAAAATGATCAATGACGAGTGAATAAATAGCCACCATATCTCTTTTAAACACAAGAACATTTTATAAACAATACCTGATCAAGTTAAAAACAGATGGACAGAGATATCAGCACGGAGAAACAGTGTACTGTCTCAATTTCTAAGTCCAGTACATCCGCAGCAGTCTGTGGACCAGCACTGTTTGAACAAAATACTTGGACCTCGTCATTGTTTCATCTAACATCTAACAAAAAACCTAGACGAGCACATATCCTGTCACTTAATGCTTTGTATAAACTCACACCAAACAGATGGAACAATCTCTTTGCTTGAGATGCCAGCACTGATCACATAAAAAGCAAGACTACTTGGTCTCTGCATGTTTCTGAGTTGGATGGCAAACACCATTTCTGCTCCAGCTGACACGGTGATGAATTTGACAGGAGGAGAAAGATGGAAAATTCAAATCCCCATCTGAGTGAGTGAGTGCGTATGTGTGCGTGTGTGTGTGTGTGTGTGTGTGCATGTGTGTGTGTGTGTGTGTGTTTGGGGGGGATGGAAAATTTCTGTTTAATACCAGGAATTTTGCTTTCCTTTCATGAGCCTGGAAAAAAAAGTGATGCTGTGTGGTTTATGTCAAAATGGAGGAGAAGGAAAGGTTTACTTCTGAAGCCGCACATCGAGATTCAGGAATGCTGGACACTGTCATAACAAACATATGCACTGCCCACACATGCTCCAGAATGTGCAGGCCCTGGGTGACTGACTCTCTAAACAATACACTGATGACCGTGACGTTGTCATGGTCAGGCCTGGTTCTCAGGTACCCTGGAAATTCCAGAGTTCTCGCAAAAGCACAATTGAATTCTCTGACACTTGACACTCTGGCAATGAGCAATGATGCACGTTACTTTTACCCCTTGCATCGCATGCTTGGTGTCGCCCCTTGAGTTGGGCCATTTTCATTATTCGTGGCCAGACCCTTAATCTTTCTAGATTATCATGGTCTGGATTTTCCAGGCTAGTTCTCAGGGACTGCATCGAGCATCTGAGACACCTCTGAGAGATGAAGCAGTTACATTTTTCAATCTACAGTATGAGAGGGGCTTAATTAGTCCATGTGAAATACGTGTATTTGGCCTAAAGCTATATTACAATTGTCAAAAATGTTTTGCTCCCGAACAATAATTACACACCGAAGGATTATTGGTGCTTCACTCCCCTCCCTGAAGGACATTTACACCACCCACCTCACCCGCAAGGCGACCAAAATTGTGAGTGATGCAAGTCACCCCGCTCACAGTCTGTTTGATCTACTGCCCTCTGGGAAGAGGTACAGAAGCCTGCGCTCCCGCACTACCAGACTCACCAACAGCTTCATACACCAAGCTGTAAGGATGCTGAACTCTCTCCCTCCTCTCCCCCCTCCACCCTCAGCTACATAACATCCTGGACATTGGACCCACAATGGCCGCCTGCACTACTCCACTTGCACACTTGCACACTTGACAACTTGTTGTTGTTGTCCTGAAAACACAACACTTCTGCTGCTCTTACATAACTTGCACCACTATGCCACTTTCTTTCTTACTTAGGTCAAACAGAACTACCCAAGCCTTTTATTGGCCTGACTTTGCACTAGTATTTTATTGACTGTCTATGCACAATTTCAACCAAATTTTGCTGCTCTTATTTTTTTCATTATTATATGTGCCCTCTTATTTACTTATTTACTTACTTTTTTGTTTACTTGAATGTTATGTTTGTCTGTGGACTTAAATTGGTAAAATATGTCTTGTCTTCACCGTGGGATAGTGAGAAACGTAATTTCGATCTCTTTGTATGTCTGGAACATGTGAAGAAATTGACAATAAAGCTGACTTTGACTTTGATCTATTGGAAGGCTATAAGGTATTGAAATCAGACATTGATAGTACAGTGTACTGGAAATATGAAACTTTTTGAGCTTGAAGGCACAATCAATGCCCACATATCACGCATAGAGATGCTTTCTCCACCTCCAGCTTGTCCATTTCAGTGACTAAAGAAAAGCTTGACCATTGGGACACAGGGTTGAAAGGCCCGAAACGTCCCGTAATGAAATGAAACTATTGGGAGAATATACTGGTGGTAGCGGACTTTTGTTTTACTTGTTACTTGTTCGCCTTTAGTCCTGCTCCCAGTTTCAAAGATACAGTAGGATGTGCACGTGCTTTGTTGCACTCTCTGAGTGAGGCGCAAAACAGAAATAAAAACGTGACACATGCTTTTCCAGGCCAGCTAATGGCCTCCTTACACTAAACAACTTTGACAAGATTTGGGAAAGATTCTTGAAAGATTGTAGTCTTTTGAGTAAAGCTTGAATGGGGGGCATTAGTTAAAAGACTACAAGAAGACTCTTTCAAGAATCTTTCCCAAATCTTGTTAAAAGTTGTTTGGTGTAAGGAGGCCATAAGAGAAGAAAACAGGAGGCAACTGACAGGCCCTCCACACACTAGCACCCAACCAGACGCTCCGCGCGTACCTTCGTCCATGCCGTTGAGCAGCTGGTTGAGGTCCTCGATCTTGCAGTCGTACTGGTGCTCCTTCCAGGTCTCGCCGTTCTCGCTGCGCAGCAGGATGAGCTCGCGCTCCTCGCCCCGCATGGAGCCGAAGTGGGGGATCTCCACGATCACCGGCCTGCGTCGGGGGGACACAGCAAAGGGGTGTAAGTGAACACACATATACAAGCACAAACACACACACATACACACACACACACACACACACACACACACAGCTATTCATACATCATATGCATACATAGTCTCTCACTCTCTCTCTCTCTCTATCTCACACACACACACACAGACACACATACACAGAGATACTCATAAAGCATATGTACACATACACAGTTTCTCTCTCTCTCTCTCTCTCTCTCTCTCTCTCTCACACACACACACAACCCACACACACACGGACACACACACACACATATCCAAAAAGTAATAGATATCCATGATTTGGGAATGGGGATGGAGAGAGAAGCTTGCTTGCACTGATGATAATTGTGGGATGTCAATGGACACATCCACACAAGAGCGGTTGTGCACACAAGTTCAGAGAAATCTCACTGGGAAAATAAGCCCTACAATTTCAAACCCTCTTACATCTCCAATGAAACATCCAAAGAGGCCAATGAAAGAATGACTCATTCTTCACCACTGGCCACAATTACATACCATCTAATACCATCTGTCTGAAACTTAACTTGAGATAGACTACACACACACACATTGTGTTGCACTGTCTACATTTCATATTATATTTTAATATATTTCATGTTGTATGTAGTCTTTAAATTGTTTTGTATGCCTACTGCTAGAGTGATGGCATCAGCCAGAACCAAATTCCAAAGTCAGTTACAAATTATTAGCAGTATATTAAAACCCTGCTCCTGCACCACCCATATAGCATACACTGCAGCCTACACTGCTCCCCGAGCGCCACTGTTGTTGCAGGCAGCTCACTGCGCCAGGATTAGGATGGACACACTGTTCCTCATATCAGTATAGGCTCTATGCTTTTATCATCCGGTTTGCTTTTGTTTATGTAAAGCACATTGAATGACTTCTGTGTATGAAATGCGCTATATAAATAAAGTTGACTTGACTTGACTAGGCTCTGTGCAAGACTCCATTTTGGATTCACTTGTACTGGCATATCAACTTCCTGTTTACGTTAAAACATTGGTAAATATGTATTTTTTCTATAGTCATTGTCTTCAGGACCTCGTCTCATGGTAACGTAGACCGAATTTATGAAAATGCTGTGTGTCACTACCTCCAGCAAACAGGAAAAGGGTTTAAAACGTTCTTAACCTTAATCAAGCAACTGATGTTACCGATCTGGTTAGATAACTTAAGCTATGTTCATTTAGAAATAGCCTACTATTAACTGAATGGCTAGTAAACTTCTGTCATTTTCTGTCATAGCCTACTGTGTACAGTGTAAACAGGAAGTTGATTGACCAGTAGGAAGGAAATCCAAAATGGAGTCCGTTGGATCAGTAGTACAACCATGGAGGTATTATATAGAACTGGATAGAGGGTGGAAGTACCCCCTGGTCATTTCAATGGCCCATGCTAGGCTTGCTACTTCAGCTAAAAATGTTCAAAAATCACCGCATATATCCTTTTTAAAAAATGGCTGTCACAGTATATTTCCAGCACCATCTAGAGTTAGCCAATTACTGTAGGTGACACCTTACAGATTGAAACATTGTAAAATGACGTGGCATGTCGTGAATCGGTGGTTAAGATGGCAATTTCCTGCTAGGAGGATCAGCCAATCCAGACTGACATAATTTGAGGCCGGAAATGCAGAATCTAACTGGCTTATTTGTTTAAATGGGGCCAGAATTGAGCACATGTCGGGCGGCATTTTTAAAGATGGTGGCAGCCTGCTGGAATGCTAACTGGCTAACTAATGGAATGCTAACTAAGCTAATCCTCCACATCCTGCCCCCTGAGTACAGCGTAGCATCCCTCAGTTCTTCAGTGTGGGATCAGCAGTACACCGTAGCCTAGCATCCCTGCCACATAAAACTGTGGATGCAGAGAGGGTGTAACTGCACAAATCCTCTGAAACCACATAACGTTTTTATTCCGCTAATAAAAGGAGATCATGGCACAGAGGCAGATATGATGGCTCATAAACCCTCCCTCTCTAACACTGTGAAACACAGGCCACAGAGTCTGATCCGGGATACTGTTTGGCCGCGTGAGCAGCGACGAGAACATGCTGTTCTGTTCTCTTTCACGAGAGGTGGATTTCACAGCTTCCGTGGCGGACAAGCGTGAGACAGAGAGAGAGACAGAGAGAGAGAGATAGAAAGAGAGAGAAAGAGCAAAGGAGAGAGCCCTGTGTAAACCCTCTGAGGTTGAGTAAACAGAGCCCCATGTTTTCTTCAGCTGTGCAGAAAGGTACTGTAAGTGAAGGTATGCTGAGTCGACTATTGTCAAATGCTGAGTCGACTATTGTCAAATTTCAAAAGACAAATTCGATCTATTCGTGATGCACTCCACAGTATGAGTTACGATGGCTTAAACACTAATTGGGTTTATTCATGAGTAACTAATCGACAGTGGCAGGATGGGAGCTGCTGTTCATTTGAGGAACGACACAGAGGAAAAGTGCCAACGTGTTACGTAATTGATGGCTTCCCTGTGGAATTGAACTGGAACGTAATGGCATGAACAATCTGTGCAAAAAAAAAACGAGCAGCTTTGATACTGTCGTCAATAACGTCAACTGATAACATGAACTTGATTGAATTAACTGACAGAGAAGAAATGGCCAATTGAACGGTATGAATATAAATGACTGTAAGTGTGCTAAAGGAGTAGGTGGTATAGATCAGCTGACCGACTGTGTGCGCGACAGTGAACACCTTCCCCGTGCTTCCAGAGACAGCGGAATGCCAAACTTGGGTAAATGTTTTTTCAGTGTTGCCATGGGAGACAGGGCACACTGTTTTCGGAGAGCAAATGCAAAGGCCCCACTCATGGCCCTGTTAAAAATCGAGCTCTACGGTTAGATTGTCAAGAAAGCCTACGTCAAAATGTTTCAGCAAAGTTTTTCCAAAATTTCAGTCGTAAAGGAAAACTACAGTAAGGAAGTTCGACACAACACAATAACTTCTTCTAGTTTTGCACAGAGAAAGCCTCCCTACCTGCCTCCAAACCCCACCATCCAAAACAAATAAAACATGAGCATCAAATCAAAAACAATCTCTCTAAAAGTAAAAAGAGGATGGTAGCCATAACATGATAGTGGGATGGGTCCATCATGCCCTGCAAAAGCGCAAGTCCAGGAATCGCAGCCAAGGTCAGCCAACCCATCTGGGTCAGCTTTCAGAGGCCCTCTTGCAGTCCACTGAAAGCTTGAAACCGAACCCATGAAGGAGGTGACGCCAACTTAAATAAAGTAAATTAAACGATAAATAAACAATAAAACTAGAGTATGATTAGAATAATCATAATAAGGAGAAGAACAGCAGCACTTAAAACAAAAATTTGCGAAGGCGGGTGGGCATCTCCTTGTTTCTAAACATACAGTCCTACCCAATAAATTTTGTTCCTCGGGGGCCGAGCTGAAGGATTCGGCTAACCAGCCTCTCGCCATCACTGAGGGATGGGAGATTGCGAGGCAGGTGGAGCTTACTGAGTGGCAGAATGAGTAGAAGGAGGAGGAGGAGGAAGAGGAGGAGGAGGAAGAGGTGGAGGAGGAAGAGGTGGGAGAGACAAAGAGAGAGGGAGGGAGATAGAGAACACAGCTGTCATTCCTGCAGGGAACGTCGTCTCAAAGTACCAGCCGACCTGGGAGCAGAGGTGAAAAACTCCGGCTTCAGAGAGTAAAAGTCCTGACGACATATTTGTTCCAACCATGTCACTTTCCCAGCTAATTCTCTGATGAGCACAACTTCTCTCAGCCAGGTAGGTGTCAAGTGCACAGGTAGATAGTGCACAGGTAGAACCGATACACAGTACGACTTTCACTTGCCGCAGCAGGACTTCTCCACCTCTGCTCAGGAGCGGATCTGGCCTGTACAGGATCCCTGGGTCATTCGGACCGAATTTGGGCCGAGTCAGGGCCAGAGCCTTGCCAGACCAGACTAGACCAGACCGGAATCAGCAGGCATCTGAGAGTCTTTCTGAGGGGAGGCTGATAGAGGAACTAAATACCTGCACTCAACCCTCTCATCTGCTTCGGGAAGTTAATGTAACTTCCGAGTAAACTTCATAATATCTCAGTGTTTGTAGTTTCATTCAGCTCAGCTTTAAGTTTCTCTAAAAAGGTGCTATAGCTTCTGTAGTGTAGTGTGAAACTATATGGACTACATCTATCATCATCTAAGACCGCTAAGATGGATGCAGGAAGCTACACAAACAAAAAGGCAACAGAAACTAGCGCTAGCGGGCATCTGTGTCTGCTAATATGATTACAAAAAAAAGGGGGTGGGGCAGGGGGATCTTAGTGCTCTTTGAAACAGCACCTGCCTATCCAAAGAAAAGAACTTTCGCATGGTAGGCGTGTGTGTGTGTGTGGCGGGGGGGGGGGCATCTATGGGAATGAACGTAAGAGATAAAGCATGACTGTAGAAGTGCTCAAGTAAAGAAGAGAGGTTGGGGGTGGGGGGGAGGGGGGCGAGAAGCAAGAGGACCCAAAAAAGACGACACCACCAGAGACAGGGGGAGTCGGCTGGAGAGACTCACCCCAGAAACTGCGCTCCCGCTGGGCCCACCTCGACCAGGCGGCTGGCGAGGCCTTCGCCCTCGACCATGGGCGGCGGAGAGGCCAGCTTGTGGCGCTTGACCAGGCGGCAGGTGATGCGCGTGGGCGCCGTGCACTTGCGCGGCGGGATGATGATGCGCATGCCGTTGTGGCGGCTGCCGCGCATGGAGCCTCCGCGCGCGTCCACCATGAAACTGACCAGGAACCTGGTGACAAGAAAGGAAGGAAGGAGGGATAGAAGAGGAGGGAGGGAAGAGAAAAGATGAAGAGAGGAAGACAAATAGGAGGATATACAGACAGAAAGAGAGAGAGAGAGAGAGAGAGGGGAACAGACAGAAAAAGAGAGGAGAGGTTGTGGTAGACAAAAAGACAGTATAAAAAATACCAGTCAGTGGTGACATTGAAAAGGTAAGCAGGTTGCCCTGCCTCTGTGGCTATCAATGATGACCTTTCCCATGCTGTGACTATAAGAAAACACACACACACACACACACACTGAAACACATCCAGGAGGAAGAGAGTGTGTGTGAGTAGGGGAGAGAAAAGAGATGGAATTGCCTATGAATCATCTGACCTGGCAGTTAGTTCAAATTTAGACACAAACATGTTTTCACTCAGCATAAACCAAAACATGGATGAGACAGATTTTTTTTTGTTAAGAAACACCATGGTCAAACACAGCTGTGGGTTAAACCAGACCACAGTTAGTCGTTACTGTCTGTGAACACTGCCAGGAAAGAACACTCATAGCGAGAGAGGTGGTCAATATTACACTGGCGGTCAATATCTTCTGGAGTTACTGAATAACACATAGAATTCTCATAGAGTGGGAGAATGACATTCCGTGCCTCAACCAATCAGGAGTGTGAAAAAGACTGGTGGAGTGTGGTCAGTTCGAGAATGCCCCTCTGACATATCGATCAGATTCCATTCTACAGGTTGTCATCTCCTAGCAATTAATATGTCTCATTCATCAACCGTGTGAATGCACATCATTTGTGCTTGAACTGCTCTTCAATTAAAAAAAGTAATTTTTGCTTGAATTTCTTTCTTATATTTAACCATTTACTGCAAAATCACATGTGCCTTAAGACAATACTCACTACAGTATGTACTTTATGTCATCTGATAATATGAATTAGGCATATCAGTTACTTGTATTAAAATATGAACTTTTAACCTGGCATTAAAAAAGACATTTTGTGGTTGTCTATTTCCAGTTCTACCTTACAATGTAACACTTTATTTAAGTAGAGGATAATGTTACCGATTGTCTTGAACGGGGTGCTAATTCTCTGTGACTAGATGCGCACAGAGGTTAGTGAATAAGAGCCTGTGCTAACAGAAGTCTAACCAGTCTGATGGGTGACCATAGCCAAATGTATCTGCAGCATGGATCTTTGTTTGAAACATAACCACTGCAGTGCGTGGAACAGGAACAGTGCTAAAGGCCTAGAGCGTTCTAAGAAAATTAGTATCTAAAAATAAAAACCTCATGTTTATCAGAACAAAACACTCCTTTATTCTTGACCGAGAATCTGTCTAAGCTGCTGTCCTGTCCATGCTGCGGACAACAACGAGGTTAAAAGTTTAGAAATGTGCGGGAACTGAACTCTGTGGGATTATCTATATTAAATATTTTACTTCTGCTTTCTGAACAAATGAAGGCCTGGCTCCTTCTGTTAACACTAGAACTGCCGCCACGAAGGGTCGTTTTGACAGTTTAATTGTCTTTAAAAAAGATGACTGTTTAAAAAGAAAAACAGTTGAATATAGAGTTTAAAATCAAAGGGTCAAAATGGCCGCTTCGGCAGTTCTAGTAGCTATAATCTAGCACTTGTAGCGTTAACTCTATCACCGTGAAGGGCAGAAACATCTTGGTGCAGATGTGTGCCTAGTCTCTGTCGAACGTGTCATTATTGTGAGGCATCTCACAGATGAAAACAAGCACAGACAAAAACAATAAAAGAAAGTGAGAGAAAAAAAACGAGAGAGAGAGAGATAGGAATAAACGAGAGAAGAAGAAAAAGAAGAAGAAGAGATACAAAGAGAAAACCGTGAGCACAGGAGGGTCACCTGGAGTCATACTGAGGAAGAGGAGAGGAGAAGCTGTAGGAGAAGAAACCAAAACAAATGAATAAATGAACGCTAGAACACCAGGGAGAGAGAGAGAGAGAGAGAGCGCTTCACTTCACCGCACTAGAGGTAAACAACATAAGGCATAAACGGTCAACGTAAACACTGCATGCCTCTAGCTCTGCAGTCAACATGAGAGATGACCGTCGACAGACCAGAGAGAGAGAGAGAGAGAGATAGAGAGAGAGAGAGAGAGAGAGAGAGAGAGAGAGAGAGAGAGAGAGAGAGAGAGAGAGAGAGAGAGAGAGAGATGTCATGGGATAAAACTACTCAGGATTGGAGAAAGGAAAGATTATAAAGAAAACACTGGAGGATGATAGAGAGGAGTTGATGGGTAACTTGTTGAAAGACAAAGATAAATCTTTGGTGGAAAATCACAGGTTTGTGAAACAATACACATAGTGAAATAATACACACAGGCACACACACACACACACACATGTTCACACATGCACACACACACACACACACACACACACACACACACACACACACTTACCCTGAGTGGACAGGACTGGAGACCAGGTTGACATTGTCCAGTGTGTCTGCTGCCCAGCTGTACCTCCTCAGAGAGTCAGTGTCGTGTTCCCTGGCTGCCGCAAGATGCTATGGGGCAGAGAACATGCTGAGTGAATATGTGTGTGTGTGTGTGTGTGTGTGTGTGTGTGTGTGTGTGTGTACTGCATGTGTTTACATGGGTTTACAGCTAATTGTGCTATTGCATGTGTTCAATTATGTATGTTATAGTTTGTATGTGTATATGTGTGAGAGTTTTTGAAAGAGAGAAAGTGTGTAATAGTAACTATCTGTCATAAAGTGTGTGTGTGAGTGGGTCGGGTATTTTGGTGGGCTTGGTGTGTATCTGTTTAAGTGTAATGTAACATAGGATGGCTTGACCCCTGCATTAAACGAGCACATTCTTGAAATGTAAATGGGTATCTTATTATAGTGTCCCACACACTCACTCACACACACCCACACACACACACACACACACCACGTCCACTCACACCCACACACACACACACACACATTATCTGAGGGAACAGCGCATTCTCACCGCACATGCCTGTAGCATCCAGAACTTATAGGGAAAAAAAGGTTCTAGAAGCAAACAAACTTAACAGCCTCAAACTTAACAGCCAATAAGGTGACAATGATGGGGGTGGATCATTTCAGTGAAAAAAAAAAAAACTGCATTGGTGAACATCGCAATGCAATCTAAAGGAGAAGTGCTGCTAGCAAACGCTAAAAGAGAACGCTAAAAGAGCAAACGAAGTCAAACAAATAGACCCAAGGCATTAACTCCTAGGTGTGGAGTGGAGGGATCAAGCTGGCTGATGATGCACTCTGGCAAAGTGTGTGGCTTTGCCCTCATCTGTGCCACATGGAGAGGGAGCTAAATGGTAGAGGAGGGAGAGGAGGGAGGGGAGGGGAGGGGGTGTCTTGTGTGTCCTGTACCTTATTATGGCGCTCAAGATGGACAGGCGTCTCTTTACAGAGACCCTGAAGCATTTGAAAACGAAACAAAAAAAACAAGAGAAAAGTCCTTCAACACACACACACACACACACACTCATATACAGGCAAAGTCTCGCTGAGAAGACTGCCAAGCTGCTTTGGAGGGACACAAACCAGAGAACCACTGGCAAACTCCCCAGGCTGTCCATCAGGTGTGATTGAGATATCAGCAGATGACCTCTACAGATGAAGAGGCAGTGTCCGTCTATAAATCTAAAGGCAATCATGGCTTGCGTCCATTCATTTCTGTAAGATACTATGACATGACGTATGCCAAGATCACCCTGTTTTAGAGGGAGGGGGGCGTACCCATTCTATTATGAGGGAACACATATATTTAGCGACAACTGCAGCATGTCAGAGGCCATCAGTCTTTTAATGAACCATCAGAAAACATACAAACATACAAACAAAACAGTTGCCTGCATATGCGGATTGTGTTTACGTAGTCCTAGATTAAAAGATTTTTTGTGTAGTATTTCTTTTAGTCTCAAAAAAAGGCTTAATCCATGAACGGGAAACTGGCCCATGACAAAGTTAATCTGCTAGGTCACTATTCCTCTAGGCAACTTTCGTTCACTTCAGGGTATCAACTTAAACTTCTGACAGCAGACTATTAAAACATTCTAAATGATGACTTTCCTGTTACACCACAGTCATTTCCTCCACAGACATGCACACGTGTACATATGTCTATGATTTCTTGTAGGATTTCTCAGCCATCATCAGCAGCAGCAGCGGCAGCATTTGTCAACATTAGTCCTCCATCAAGCGCTTCACTTGAATAAGCCACAAGCCATGGAGGTGTAGACAGCACATCTGACACCTCCAGTAGCTTGTCTGAATGGGACTCATGTCCTTGAGCCACAGTTCGAGGAAAGGTTGTGTTCCGTTTGAGTAAGTTGTAGTTGTAGTTGGAGGTGTTGGGTGTGTGTGTGTGTGTGTCTGTGTGTATGACGTGTGTGAGTGTGTGTATGTGTGGCGTGTGTGTGTGTGTGTGTGTGTGTGTGTGGGGGGGGGGGGGGGGGTACTTACCGTCTCCTTGGTGGGGGCCAGGATCTCTTCGATCATCATGCTGTCCCGGGTGAAAGAGCTCCTGTTGAGTGTGTTGGACCTGTCCGAACTGAAGGAGCGGAGGCTGGTGTAGTTTACACGTTAGCACACCGCGCACAGCAGGGAGGACAGGGGGCGTGAGAGCGGACGGGGGGGGGGGGGGGGGGTTGTGGGATGGGCAGGGTGCAGGGGGTGAGGGTGGGGCCAGGGGGGGCAGGGCAGGGCGGTCAGTGGGAAGGGGTGGGCAGTGCAGGGGGGCGGTTATGGAAGGGGCAGGGGTGGTGATGATGAGATGAACAGAGAGAAAGAAAGAAAGAAAGAAAGAAACACACACCACACACACAAACAAACAAACAAACAAACACAAACAAAAACACGGCGATTACTGCATGCAACCTCCAGGGAGCAAGTGAACAAGTCACAAACACAAACAAAAAAACCCTCACGGCACAAGATGCACAGAATGATCACTGATAATGGAGGAAGTATGCATGGACTTTTATTTTCTTTTCGGTCTGAGAGAACATGAAAGAGAATGACACTGAAAAAGTGGAACCATTTCTTTGAAGGAGTTGGGAGAGTGAGGAGCATTTGATGTAGAAGATGACTAAGAAGATGACTAAAAGAATGGTCTTTCCCTCCAATCAACAGACAGTAAAACGGGGACCGGGAAGTCAGTGAGAAGGATGAAACCAATGCAAATATCACCTTTTTGATCTGCGCTCCAAAAAATGA
Source organism: Alosa sapidissima (assembly GCF_018492685.1). Lineage (NCBI taxonomy): Eukaryota > Metazoa > Chordata > Actinopteri > Clupeiformes > Clupeidae > Alosa > Alosa sapidissima. The sequence goes on from NC_055980.1 coordinate 22,954,412, forward strand.
CATTTGCATTTTTGAAAAGCGAAAACAGTTGTGAGAGAGACCAACTGGTGGGGACGGTGTATCAACGATTCTCTGAGCAAAGGGTTTGGGGAGCGCAGGGACGCAAATAGATTTCTATTTGCAGTTGGGGTGCTTTTGGAAGGAGCGAGGCTGTGCTCGTAATTAACACAGGACCCTGACGCATTTGGGGCGGTGAGGGGTGGGAAGGGTGGGATCCACGTCTGGAGTAAACACGCGAGTAAGGGCTCGAGGGTTAGCTGGAACTCTCTGCATGGCTTTCGCCTACAGTCCTCATAACAGTGAGGACACTCTTTAACCAATACAGACAGCTCTAGATGTATATCTAAGACACACCTACTGGGTCTTTTTTTTCTACAAGACTTCTACAAAAGTTTTTGGACTCATAATATTTACATTTATTCATTTACAGACTTTTTTTAAAATCCAAAGTGACTTACGTGTCAATTATATTACAAGGGCCAGGGTTTAAGTGCCTTGCTCATGGGCATAATGGTGGAGACTGTGAACTGAACCCACAACTTTTCACTACTGTATGCTAGCCCAGCTCCTTAGACTCTGCACTACTAACGCCCAATAAAACATAATATCCTCACAGATTTTTACTACTAAATGTATCAGTCACACATTCAAGGTTTTTGGGTGTTAACTAGCAAAATACACATAAACTATGGGAACAACAGTGGGCATTAACAGGACTGGTCCTTTTTAAGTAAATCAGGAAGTAGTAAGTCAACTGAACAAACTAAAGACTCAAAGATCCTATTAACAAAGAAACTTTGTCGAAGTTATCCCTGGAGGCAACATGGTGAGGCATTCCAGTCTCATTCCAAAATAAGCCACACTGAGAAACTGTGCACTGCGCATAACACACCAAGCAACGACAAGAATAATGCTTATAATACAATAAATAACAACACCATAAAGAACAACAACATGCCTTTGTCAACACTTCACTGACTGAGCAAAGGAGACACCACCAAGCAACAAAAACTTAATCCAAATCAGATAACATTAGCATTAAATCTGAGCACAAAAAAAAAAAAATGTCACACACAAAAAACAAACCACAATCAAAATTGGCGCACTCCACAGAAAGAACTCAAAATGCAATGCTTAAATAACACATAAACCAACAACAACAACAACAACAACAACAACAATGACAAGAAGAACAACGACAACAGAGAGCCTCCACAAAGATTTTTGTCTTTTCAGTCAGATGAACTGGCGTAGAGGGGTAGCAACACACCACGAAACATGTTACCATGGAGACTGCAATGACCAGGGCGGGGGGGGAGGGGGGGGGGGGTTATAGAACACAACTAGAACAGCACCATGCCCTCTTACCTGACTTTAGGACTAGCGTAGGCAGGCAATACGGTCAGAATGGGGTGGTGTGGGGTGGGGTGGGGTGAGAGGGGAGGAGGGAGAGAGGTGGAGGAGAGGAAAAAAAGAGAGAGAGAGATTGAACGCAGCGGACTGGAGAGGAGCCAGAGCAGGTGTGGCAACGTGATACTGGATGACTCTCTCTTTGCTTTGTTTGCATCAAGCTTGTGCTCTCTGATGTGGCAGGGAATCAGCATCAACATCGTCTTCATCATCACCATCATCATCGTCATCATTATCTTTCTCATCAGACATGGAGAATTACTGGAAGTGGGTTACAACAGTTAGCCTATAGCTAGCCTGTAGCTAAAAGGGGGCTATAGGCTAACTGGTCTAATACACCTCCAGTGAATTATGCTAAGCTAGGCTAATGCTAGGCTAATGTTATTGCACGCATAGAGAAGAGAAGTTAGCATTTTCCTTAAAAGGAATTTGTAAATGTGTCTACATCTGTGTGCATTTGATAATGTGGTTGTTTTTGCAAAACACACACGTTGGTCCTGTGTTGGTTGTAATTGAACAGGATTCAGGAATTCTCCCATATGCTTGTATTTACATAATAAATAACATGTGAAGAGGCGACTGTTAAGTCTGACTTTGTGTGGAATGCAATGTGTTTTGAGACACAGCTGCTGTCTCACAGTTGTGAGCAAAGATTCTAGAACAGAGCTCTGTTCTAGAATCTTTGGCTGTGAGGTATAAATCAGTGTCTTCCAAAGGCTTATGAAGTGTTACCTTCAAGTCAAAACAGTTCCATGCAGCCACATTATGCACTCCAAGGATGATGTGACCTGCCAGTAAGACTCTGGTTGATTTGCTGTCCGATCAGAGAGCACATGAAAATGCAAGCAGGCTATTGGCTGGGTCGAAATAAGGCAAACAAGGCATTTGGATTTTGCTCTGCGTTGAAACAGGAAGAGATGTTTGAGTTCCAGGAAAGTGTTCTTAGCCCCAATAGTGTCATTTACACAATGCAGATCGTTAAAGGAGGAATTCTGACAATTTTTCACATAGATCTCTGTTTCTAGCGGTCACCGAGTACTAGTGATGGGCAAATGAAGCTTTGGTGAACCACTGAACCACAGCAGTGTGAACCTAGCGACACTAGGTGAAAAGCAAAAAGATGGCCGCCACACTGTCATTTTTCAACATAAAAGTCCTTAGCAAACCAATATTTTTGGCTACATATACTGTTTGGGTAAGGACTTTTATGTTGAAAAATCTACATGTGGCAGCCATATTGGATTTTTTCATTAGTGTCGCTAGCTTCACACTGCTGTGGTTTAGTGGTTCACCAAAGCTTCATCTGCCCATCACTACCGAGTACTGTCGGTACGACCCCCCCCACCCCCCGAAAACACTCGGTTCTACCTAGCTTGAGTTGCTGCAGCCAACAGCTAGAGCTGCCAGGCAGCTTCAGTGCTATACACTCTGGAGGCATGAACATAAGTGGCTCATGAACATGCCCCCAGAGAGATCTATGTGAACAATTGCCAGACTTCTCTTTTAAGATAATCTTCAAGCAGTACATAACTCAAAATATAGAGCTTTATACAACAATTGGGTTCTATGGAACTATTTATTTGTTTCTGATTGGCCGAGAGACGTTCCATGAGTTGGAATATCCCTTGACATAGCTTTATTTGGAACAGCAGCAGTGGACACCCAGAGGGCTCTGCCCCAAACTCCCATACAGGGCTTGCCGCATGAACTTTCGTGTTCGCATCGCCAACAATGCTTGAGGCAGTGACATTGAATGGCGCTCCAATTTCCTGTGTTCTCATGAATGGTTCACGTGCATGGCTTGTATACTCAATAGCACACCTTTACAGGCGGCTAGATAATGAGTGCATCCTGTCACAACGATTGGATATTGAGTTTACCCTGTCAAACAATTGGATATTATCAGATGTTCCCCCTGGGACAAAGAGGGGGATAGTTAGCTCCCACAGTCAGCTGTGTGTGTGTGTGTGTGTGTGTGTGTGTGTGTGTGTGTGTGTGTGTGTGTGTGTGTGTGTGTGTGTGTGTGTGTGTGTGTGTGTGTTTTGTAGGTTAAACATTAGCCATAACATGACCCCTACCTTTCAACAGCATAGACAACCAACACATGCAACACTTTAGGAGCCAATCTACAGTATGAATATACAGTAGATACAGAGTTGAGAAAAGTGATGGTGACACAGAGGAAGAGAGAGAGGAGAGAGAGAGAGAGAGAGAGAGAGAGAGAGAGAGAGAGAGAGGGAATAAAGAAATAAAGGAAAACAAAACAACTCTGAACAAACTAGCTCCACCATTGATTGCCGTTGTCTGTCTTTGACCTCTTTTCGAGAACGTGGCTGACATCTTTTCCGCTCTTCACATAGAGAGTGTAAGCTCTGGGATAAAAGTGTGCTAAAATATTTTTACGAGGGCCTGTCATAATGTCTACTTGTCAGCTGCTGGCCAAGGACCATATTTAGGAGCAGCTGTACTGCCAACTGTCAATTAGCCTACTAGCAGAAGAGGAAGCGCACACCTTGTCACAGCATCTATGCTAGTGTGCTCTGTTACATGAACAGATTGCCTGTAACAAGACATCTACTCATGGTGTGTACAATCAATGTGTAGCATCTGCAAAAGGATCCTTACATTTTATATTTACTTATACATTTGGCACTTTTATCTAAGGTGACTTATGGCAATAGAATAACATTTAGGCTACAGAGCTACTGTATAGCTAGCAATTGAATAACATAGAAGCTACAGAGCTACAGCTACAGCCATAGAATAGCATTTACGCTACAGAGTTACAGCTACAGCAATAGAATAACATAAGCTACAGTGCACAGGGGACCATAGCTAGGAATTGCCACTGCATCTTTCAACACTAGTACTAGAGGGTAGGAGTGCCTACATTTTAAGTACTAGTCAAAGTATTAGTATATATTATGATAGTTACATCTGCTTGGTTACCAGGTAATCTCTTTCATCACCACTGTAGTTTCTCCACAAGAATCTCAAAGTGGCTCCTTGGTGAGACTGCTGGACCACTGACTCAGCAACTGACCCCACCTGATGTCAGTCCTGATGTTTGCAAGCTACTTTCAATCAAACAAACTACTTACAGTCACTGAACTCATTGATATTACACTGACTCATCACTGACTGTAAACAGGCTAAGCTGTTGTACACCAAGTAAAGTTCCCTCTGCTAGAAAGCCTGGAGCTAGCGTTAGCGTTAGCGCTGCTGTTGCATGTGAGGCAGGTATGGACTCCGGATGAGAGGGTAGCTCAAGATGGACAGACCCAATCTGACCTCTTCTGACCCTGAGGAAGTGTCAGTAAATACACAAGCTTTCGAGTGTCTGTATATGTATGTGTATATGTATGTGTGTGTGTGTGTGTGTGTGTGTGTGTGTGTGTGTTCGGAGGTTTGTTACCTTGCCGTACGTGCCCCGATGCTGAACCCCACGTAGCCTTCCTGGGGAAGGGAGTCATCTCCGAG